>NC_088608.1:4980000-5290000 GCF_036013475.1 Columba livia
GGGAAGAATTAATTGCTTACTTCTAATTTGGATCAGCATGAATTTCTAGAAAATTATTCCTTATGTATTTCAGAAAACAAAGAAGCAGTAAAAATAATCTTATCTGGTATATAATTCAACCAAGACAGGAGATTCCAGTGTCAAAGAAGAATTTATGATAACACACAGCATTTTATTCATCTAAGGAAAATGCTGATTTGTTACAAGTACTTATAATTTATTCATAAAAAGTAAAGGTCCTTTTGGCCTTATGAATTCAAACATATATCAGATGCTTCAAATGGAGGGATGAGCCTTCTATCCTTCTGAGACAAAACACACCAAAAAAGACACTAAATAAATCACCTGGGAAGTAAAGAATCAAAAGGCATGAGCACATCTCCACAACACAAACAAAAATCAGGGCAAAGTCATGCAGGAAGATTTCTGAACTGATTTCCAACACATTTTACAGTCAACTCGTGCTCTTCAGAGACCCGGTGACCTCTGTAGTTGAGCTGGAGGTGTGGAGGGGACAAAGAGGTGACAGTTCCAGTGATGGGCCACCAGCCACAGTGCTACAGAGCAGGGGAAGGAGAGAGACCATCTCCACCAGGTTCTCAGAGACTCCAGTTTTTGGAGCGGTTCTGCCTCCAATTTGACAACCTAGAGCAGATCACCAGGGGGGTGGGAACAGCAGAGTGGGAGAATTCAGTTGATTCTCATAGATTAATCTCAGATTACATTTCTATATAAATTAAATGATAATTTTATAGATTAGCTAGTTAAGGACAAGCAACTATTGATTTTGTCACTGAGTAATAGAAAGTCTAGTTGTACTGATGTACTAGCAACTTCTTTTAATAAATCATCCTAAATTTTATACAGTAGTTTTCAAATTTATATGATATATAGAAAGATGAGAAAAACTTTCTTTGAAGTTGCTAAAAGGGGAATCAAAGCCACAAAATATTTGCGGTAGACTGAGAGCATTAAAAAAAAACAACCAAAGAAACAAAACTCCACCTTTTTGATTTAAAGCAACCCCTCAGCAAAAAACATCTTTAGACAGGTCAAGAAAAATAGTAATGACACAGCTTAGTTAAAGAACACTGCACAGGAGTTAATTAGAAAGAATAAGAGATCCTTAATAAATAAATGAAATAGAAAACAGTATGAGCTGTCAATTTAAATGTGAAAGCACAGTTGGGCAAACCTGAGCAACCTGAATGCTTTCTGCAAGGAAGGATTTCACAGTGCTGAGTAACGGAGCAATAAAATAGCTAAAGAAATCATAGGTGAATCACACAATCACACAATCACACAGACTGGTTGGGGTTGAAGGGACCTCTGGAGATCATCCAGTCCAACCCACCTGCTAAAGCAGGTTCACCAGAGCAGATCACACAGGAAGTTGTCCAGTTGGGTTTGAATGTCTCCAGAGAAGGAGACTCCACAGCCTCTCTGGGCAGCCTGTTCCAGGCTCTGGCACCTCACAGGAAAGAAGTTTCTCCTCATATTCAGATGGAACCTCCTGTGCTTCAGTCTGTTCCCATTGCCCCTCATCCTGTCATTGGGCACCACTGACAGGAGTCTGGTCCATCCTCTTGACACCCACCCTGGAGATATTTATAAACATGGATGAGATCCCCTCTCAGCTTCTCCAGGCTGAACAGACCCAGTGCTCTCAGTACAAGTGTTATGGAAAGTCAGAATTCACTCAGAGCCAGAAAAGCAAACAAAACACCAGGACGTGTCAGGGAAGGCGCAGAAAGTGAAGCAGCAAAATCATGCAGCCTTGTGCCATGGCACAAATCCACAGTACACGCACATCCTGACCAAACACTGTAGCAGAATGGAAGAGTTCAAGGAAAATGACTAGAGATTTAAAAAAAAAAACGGGATGGTTCCTGTGGTCTGGCCAAAATTATTTTTTTGCTCTTCTTCTACTCATGGCAAAGGATGACAGCATGAGTCCACTGTCATTTAGAATGTTGGCATTGTTAGTTAATATACTTATTTTTGTGTGTGTGATGCAAAACAATTGATAACATATAAAGCAGATATGATATGTGTGAATTTTCAGAAATCTATACCGTATCTTGAACAGAATTTAAATAGTCAGTTTGTCGGATTAATTATTTAAGGAGTGGCCTCTGTGGCCTGAATTTCTGTTTTTTTCACACTTTCGACTCACTAGTAACCAGGAAAATATAGGTTTCCAACCTCTCTGCCTTGGTCACTTTGAGATTAGGTTCCCCTAAAGAAGGGGTGTCAAACTCATTTTTACGGGGGCCACATCAGCCTCACAATTGCCTTCAAAGGGCCGAATGCAATTTTAGGACTGTGTAAATGTACCTATTCCTACATGAGTTTGACATCCCTGCCCTAAAGTGCTCCTCATGCAAATGCATCTTCAGTCTACTTGGTAATGGAGTTGTAGAAGGCACATGAGCTCTCAAACGATATCAGTGTCGTACAAGATTTTCTAAGGGCTTCTGGCTTGGATTTGGGGTGGAATTTTGTCAGCGATGAATTCCTGAAAGCCGCATGATCTGCATCTAAAGGCTGCATCTCCTCCCGAGCAGCATCTCCTTGAGGGTAGAACCCCCCTCAAAAGTCACTTTAAGTGCTCACATTCAAATTAGAACATTCTAATAATTTCCATGTTTATTAACATTTAATGTACCTAGATATTACTCTTCGCAGGAAAGAGCATGGCCTATCACTGATCCCCTTGATCGGTTTGTATTTGTCAAAGTAAGTAATGTCGATACCAGAAAGGTATTTTGGGGATGTTTAATTCTCTCCTTAATTTGCAAAGCAGGATAGTCATGACTAATGTAAATTAAATTGCAGGTTACTCTGAAAAGAAGATGAACGTCTAATAGACCAAATATTTTATTTAACACCATCTATTCACTGAAAGAATAAACTTTATAAAGCTAACCTCTAACCTGCCCTTTGCTTACACATCCCCAGGTCCCCGTCAGGCATTAATGAGAGTTACACTTGGACCGTATGTGACCCTTATACACAATATTGATGCACTGTCATTTATTGCCATTTCAAACACAGAAGAGGAAAAAGCTGAATTTTAGCCTACCAGATAGTTATTTTGAACTAGCAAAAAATTAGTAAGCCCATCACTTTCTGAACAACATTAGGTAATCAAATGAGAAACAAAAATGATATCGTTTAGTCAGAGGGGGCAACACTTTGCAAGCCACAGGTTGTTTCATTTAATAGCTTTTAGAAGGCTTCACTTTAATTTTGTTTCCAAAAAGCAATAAAGCAGAAGCTGTTTTCACAAAGCAGACAGAAAATTGATTCACTAAATGTTGATTGTTTTCCAGGGTTAGTTCAGAGTTTCTAAAATCTTGAATATTTAATAGTAGTTTTGTTTTTATTTTAAATAAAAATCTCAGTAAATAGATTAACAGTTAACTTGCTTACAATTTACATATTGCTATGTGTTATTGTTTCTGGTGCAATTGTCCATTATGTTCTTCTGTTTGCTCATATTTAAACACCAGACTTGGAACACTTTTGTCCTTTTTTACATTGACTGCTCTTTTTGCTCACCTCAAATAAAGTACTGTATAGCTGAAAATAAGAATCTGAATATAAAAGCAAATTACAAGCAATTTACTGCTTGTACTGTTCATTTCAACTTTTTGTTTAGTTCTTTGACGGGGATGCAATTTGCATTTTCTTATTAATACTGATAAAAAGCCGGACATTACAGTTATTGGAAACACAAGTCAATTTGCTTTGCCCTTCAAACAAAATACTCCTTTGTTACGAGATTTGGCAGCTCTGCGTTAAAAGATTGATAGGTCTGAATGCTGAAATCTTTGTAACCAAAAGGTTACCAGCAAAGACTATTTATACTAAAGCTGAGATAGAACTTGATGCTCCCTGAAAGAAAAGCTATATTTTACAAAACTATGAATATGACTGCCTATTTTAATTCTAAGTATTTCTGAAACAAATGTGAATTTTAACCAGTGCACTCAGTGTGCAAGAGTGTCATCTCAAAGGACTTATTAGAGAGATGCTGAAACAGAAAGTACAAATGAATGAGCTACAAGAACAACACATAAAACCTGTTTAAGGGGATTTTTTTTTAATGCAGTTCAGATTATAGGTTTTTTACAGCCAAGGTCACATAACTTTATAGATAATGAAACTAGTGCCAACAGATAATAGGCTGCTGTGCTCAGAATGTTTGTTTTTCAGAAAAATTTAAAGAATAGTGGTTCTACTTCTCTTGCCAGGATACTGGATATTTTATTTGATTAATTTTGACAGAAAAGACACTTTTTTTCCCCCTAAGAAGGCTTTCTTCTCAGCCCATATCTAAGGACATAACTTGATTCAGAAATAATAATTACTTATGCTTCTTAATGTTGTTCTTTCGGTTGTTTGGTTTTGTGTGTGTGTGTCTGTGGGGTTTTTGTTTGTTTTCTTTTAAATTGAAACTTTAAAGAATAATGTTTTTATGTCTAAAAAAAAAATGAAAGGGAAAAGGGAACAAAGAAAGGGATCATGAGAGAGAACAAGAGAAGAATGGAACTGACCACAAAAATAGTTTTTCTTTGTCCTCTCCTTTTATTTTCATTATTATTACTTCTCCCACCTCAAATTTAGATTCCTGAAATATTCACCTCAGAATAGAAGTCTCTTTGCCCTTTCAAAACAACCATCTGCTGCCCCATTCTCACTGCATGCTTTCCCTCCAGATAAAAAATGCACCCATTCTACACTGTTTGTTCGTTGGGCTTTTTTCTGCTAACAAAGCAGGAGTATTAGAAACAGTGGTCTAAGCCCATTTCCACTAATAACACTGGGAGTTTTGCTGCTGAGTTTTCAGGATTCGTACTTTGCAAGACCATATGCATGAGTTGTTTTTCTCTCGGTTGGAAGTGTCACTCAGTGCAAGAGTCGGTGTGACAATTGAATCACTTGGGCTTTGCGCTTTCCTACAACTTATGAGCAGGTCGTTTGTTTGAGTTTAGCCTGGGCTGTACATCACCATATGGAGAATGCCTGTATTGATAAAGATATTATTTTTATTTAGATGCATGCCCCTGGTGAATGACAAAACAAAAAGAAGAGACAGTACATAGTCCTTTGGTACTAAAATAGAGTTTGCTTCTAACTTTATAGAAACACATCAGGGCTTGGAGATCATATGACACCAATTTGATTTATATAAACTAGCTCCACTGTATGCCTTTGTAGGTTGTACTAGACTTCAAGGACAGTTTTCATGTTGAAATGACAGAATAGCAGGATTCAAGTAAACAGAACAGTCAGGTTTTTTGTTTTTCTTCTCCTATTTAATATAATTGCTAGGTTGTTTTTTTTTTCCCTCATAGTGACCCTGAAAGTCACCCCAGTGGTAATGAAATCGAGCTGCATAAACAAAGCTGCCTGATTTGGAAAAAGAATAAGGTCCTGGTTTTTCAAATTAGGAGCCCTTCACAGACTGGCAATTTGTTTTTAAATTGACCATCTCCAACTGAATATATGCCTTTCCCACAAAAAGCACTTCTGTTTTCTTGATGAGTGGTTATAGAGGAGAGAAATATGTCTTGATCTACCATGTTAAGTTAATATATGCTCTCTAACTCCACCACTCCCTCTCATCCTCCAAGCCAGGCAAATGTGCAGCTTCTCCCTCTCACAAACTGGGGACTCTCAAGGGTACCAGGTCAGTGAGGCATCTCAGTCCCTGAGGAACATTACCGAGATGGCCGGTCTGAGCAGGACAGTCGCCAACTGCAGACCCGCTGCTCCAAGGACACCAAAGGGAGTCTCCAGCAGTTCCTTTTATATCCTGATTGAATGCAAGATGTGGTCATTTACGGTGGTGGTCCAGAAACTTCTCTCGACCAAGGCATTTCATTGGCCAAGGGCCCTCTCTGTTGACCAAGGGGTGTGTGCATGACCAGAGTGATCCATCAACCCAGAAGTATCTGTTGCTTTCAGGGTGGGGAGCAGGAGGGAGTTCGTCTGCCACACATATAAATGGTATAAGCTACTCATTACACCCTATTTTTCTGATTTTGGAAAGAAGGACTATGTCTTCCCCCCACCTTGTCGCTGTTGTCTCTTTACAACACCTCTGAACTATTCCTTATCTATTCTGACAATCTCATATCTGAAATGTAAGCAAAGAGAAAGTTTGATGCTGTTGATACTGAAGCCAAGGGATGCTTCGCCGAGACCATAAAAATCAGCAGTAGGTGAATTCAGACAATTATTTGTAGATTTTTTTGCCTTGACTCCCTTCTAGCATTAAGTTTTCATTAAGTTTTCTTAATGGAAGGCAGTCGAATTTAAGTAACAGCCAGTTTGCTTTTGGGCGACTTTTTCAAAATTCTGACAGTAGGCGCTACACATGCTGTCTCTTCAGCACAACACCACATCCACCAGTTACTTCTGCATTAAGTTTCATCTAGTAATGATTTTTTTCCAATATCAATCAGAACCATAAAGCAGAATGGAAAGCTAGAAGTAGGAGTCAAGATTTTGATTGACAGTGAATAGCAAACAATATTTCCAGCTCAATAAATGTCAGTGAGCTTTTGATAAGCAAGATGAACTATAATAATCTCCAGAGTAGAACATGGTACAAGAATAGTAAAAAAAAATAAAGAATCTAAAAAATTTAGTTTAGGTGAAAGAAGCAAACCCAGCTATTTGAAATGTTGTGATCATTTCTTCAAAACGTGGTTCACAATTCCGTATGAACAGATGTATTTGGAAAAAGGAAAAGTAAAGAGCTTGTTTTCATCAATTCTGTAGATATAATGAAATGATCTAAGAGAAATGCAAGAATATAAAGGAAAAAAAGAGTTAGTTTTGTATTCGTGGAATTAATGGTCACTTCTTATACCCAAACTATTGAAAGAGTCAATTTAACCACTACATATAATGCATCTAGTATATTATACATCTAATAATACATCTAATATTATTTCTGATCTAAATAGAAGTGTAATAGAGAATGTAATAGGAATCTTTAAGGATCATTCTCAAAAGCAATACAGACAAAAACAAAACAAAAGAAAAAATAGAAGACATTTCCAAACTCTGACTGAAAACCTTCTTTTTTTGTTTTGTGCAGTTGACTAAGTTTATGGTTAAATATATTTGGGATCTCTGGCCATTTATTTCCATTGTGCATATATTATATGTCTCCAAAACTTGTTAGAGTTGAGTATTGTCATGTACATAATTTTCTTTCCTTTTGGGGCAGGAGCGAGGGGAAACAGAGAACATTGATTTCTTGTGCTTAGAAGTCATCATGACATCTTCTCATTAATCAGGGATATGCCCAATACCAGATGATTACAAATTTTGTAGTCCATCCTTATATTTTCAATCTCTAGAGATCTTTTTCAGGGAGCATGGCAAATCAGCAGTCAATACCTGGACTTAGGTAGACCTAGATTAATAAACAGGATATCTCCTTGCTTTCAAAAACCTGTCATTCTGCACCATAACTTGCATCAATAATCCAGCACAAAAAATAGAACCACTTCAAAATTTTAAAGCAATTCTAAATCTTGAACTTCTACATGATTTTCCAAATTTATTTAGCAAACCCTTGATTTAAGTAGTGGATTCACACCTTATTCTCAGCTGAACAACTGTTTATATTTTTCCCCAACATGCCATTACAGATTGCAGACAGAATAGTTTTGGAGAATGTTCTGTTCCTATGAGGAGGTAAGAAGTAAAGTGTGTTTGACTGAGAACTAGTTTTTGATGTAGAGTAGCGTGTATAGATGCTTTGGGAGTAAGAATACATTATTTATTTCCTGATAGAATCTTTTTGCACAGTGCAAATTATACTATGATTTATCTGCCTGGTCAAAGTCTAGTGGACATAAAAATCTATAATGAAACAATGTCGTTTAGGCTTCTAATGACATATTATTATTTTGGTAAATGCAGGATTGTGATGGATCTGGATCAAAGCTTAAAAAGGTGTTTTGGGTTTTTATGTGTGTGCCAAATGTTTCATGTTCTATAACAAAATATCAGTACTTAGGAAGGAAATTTTTTCTGGGAGACACAGATTACAGCTATTTAGGAAGCTGAAGACATTCTGAGTCATGAATATCCTCCTAAAATCTCAGTACCTCTACATAATATTGACCCACATAAGTTGATAATGTGCCTTAGAGTCATATCAGAGGCTCTTTGCAGCCCCATTTGATGCATTGCTCTGGTCTGGTCCTTGTTTGTATTTAATCCTGTCAGCATCTCTGTGAAACAATAGTGCATTAAAGCTTTTGTCAAAAAACAGACTACAAAAGAGAAGATATGCAACATTGTTAAGTGTTCACTGATTTGTAGTGCCTCCATTTTCTGGAAGGGGAGGGATAGGCACTCATCAGAGACATCTAAAACTTGTTCAGAGATATAAAAATTACTATAATCAGCCTCTACTCATAATCAGTTGCAGTGGGTAAGTATTCAGCTAATCTGAAAATTGATCTCAAGAGTGTCTCTGGCTGCATGTTGCAATGGGACCCAGCCGGGGTGAGCACCCTGGGGACTCAGGGCTGGCCATGAGTCAGTAGCACTGGGATTAATCTGATCTAGTCCAGCCGCCTTCTGCACCAAACCCTCCACCTCAGTTTAGGTGGATTTACAGCTCCACTATGTAGACCTGTTCCTGGTCATTGCTGCAGGTTAGCGTGGGTACAGCCACTAATGGCTTGCATAAATCTGAGAGGGGTGCATTTACAATTGGGGTTCTGTGCCCAGCACCAGGTGTGTATCCTGTTCCTTTTTGTTTGGAGAGAATAGCATGAGCTAGAAGGTCTTTTCCTCAAATCAGCTCATAAGAGATCTGACAGTCTGACAAATGCCTGATATTTTTTTCCCCACTTGTGGAAATGTTACAGTCTTAACATACATTTTTTACTAACCCAATTACCATATTTGGTCTCTTATTTATTCACTGTCACCAACTTACCTCAAAAGAAAATAAAGAAATCTGACAATTAGGATTCAGTGTCTGGGAACAATGTTGCCTTGACTGAGAGCCCTGGAAATGGCATTGTCACTTTACCACGAAGAATAGCAACAATTTGTTCAGTGACACTGAAAGGCCACCCAAACTCTTTTACCTCTCACAACATTGATTTGATGGGATCCATCTCAAAGAGAGAGAAAGTAATTTCAGCTATGAAATTCTTGCCTTTTCCCTTTCTGCAAGGCTGGACACCAGTGATTATTTGGTGTAAACACCTCTCCATCATAGCACAGACTGTGAACATCAGCAGTGAGCGTGGCGGATCAACTGGGATGGGGTAACGAAAGCTTCCTCTCAGCAACAGAGGTGACCAGATTTAAACAAGACCTTAAGTGAATTGTACCTATGTAGGGCTGGACGTGGGTATCCCTTTGGGGCTGCTATTAATTTTAAAAAGATAAGCGTTGCAGTGACCAGAGTTCTGCCTTTTTTCTTGTAAGTCAATCAAGTTGAGATTACCTAAAACCTTTCTCATAGCTGTCAATTTGGCAGATCTCTTCAATTTTAGGATATAGCCCATTGTAAATAAAAAGACTGGGACATCTGTTACAAGATTAAATACTTCTTATCCTGTTACCTATCCCCTCAGCTACTAACTGCCTGCCCAGTTCCCTCACAAGTGTCTCATACTTGTGCTTTTCCTCTTACATACAGTCCTGTATGTACATACAGTCCTGTATTGATCTGGCAGAAAACCTCTCCTCATTTAAATCCCCTTCAAGCCCTTCCTCTGTTGAGACAACTTTGGGAAATCATCCAAAAAATAGAAAAGTATTTGGACAAGGAGAGACATGAAAAAGTGTACCTTTAAAGATAAGAAGTGTATGTAAGCCCCGTGTTCCTCCACTTTCCGAGCCTCATGCTGCAGCCAGCAGAACTGCACCGTTTTCAGAAGCCCGTCAGCCAAACGGGAGGGGAGGAGCTCTCTGGCCCCATCCACTGGGAAAAAGGAAGAAATAGGGCTATGAACAGAATATAATTTTCATAGACTTTCTGCCTAGAGCCAGCAGTTCCCACGCTGCAGTGCTGTGGCCGCTCCCTGGCCAGATGTTGCAACATCTGCAGCTCAGCACTGAGCCACAAGCTGCGGAGGGCACGGGGAGCAGAGTTCAGCTCATCAGCCATCCTCCTCTTCCCAGTAGCTGTTCCCTGGCTCCTGTCAGTCAAAAAGGGCAAGGTAAAAGGGATGTCCAGCCCGAGAACCCCGAGTGAGGCCAGCACTGGTACCCACAGTGCTAAACCTCTGAGCTGAATGCAAAACGGTGCATTGATTGGACTGAATCAATCATTTCACAGGTGCCTTCAGTGTCATCGTTCAATCAATTTGGAGTTTGTTTACATTTTTAATGACTCCTAAGTAATTGCCCAAGTTGTCTTGGGGACGAGGGTTCAGGTAAATAGGTTGGTGTGCGTAGCTACTGGTGGGGGTGGGATGCTTCTCCCTTTCTGGAGCCTCTCACCATCTGGAGCTCTGAGAAAAGGAAGATTCTTTGTTATGCTGTAAAAGATATTTGGGTTCCACTGAAAAACACACACAAAAAAAAAAGGTGGTTTTTTTTCTTCTTTCTCCTCCTTCTTTCTCTATCCTTGAAGATGCTGGAGGCATAGTCTCCTTAATGGAAATGTTTTGGTTCCCTTGATCATAACACGCTTCTCTTGCTTTGCATGTTGTTGTTCTTAAGTAGACCATTAAGTGCTAATTTCTTTTTCTTTTTCTTTTTTTATTGCTACCACAGTGACTCAAGCAAGACTCAGATTCTAGAGGAATTATTTTAAATCTGACTTTAGAGGACCTTGGAAATGATCCTGAATTTGAAGCACATCATTCTGCCATCTTAGAAGCACATTTTGGCACTCCCTGTGTGAAGATATCATAAACGGCATATATGATCTTTTATTCATAATCTACTGTTGCAGCTGATAGAGTTAGATCTAACTACGTTTTTTCTTCATAGATAAATGCATACTTTAAATCGCTTTGAACCTTTTTAAAGTATGAATGTACTATACAATACGTTGTGACAACTGATTTCTCTTTTTTTGTTGTTATTTTGGAAAATTTCCCTTCATGTGCACATTAACCTGTGAATGATGTTTACTTTCCAGCATCAGTGATACAAAAATCAGTTACCAAAAATTCTTGGTGATTTTTTTAATTGGTTCTTGTGGGGTTTTTGTGGTATTTTGGTTTGCGGGGGGTGGTGTTTTGGTTGGTTGGTTGGTTGGTTGGTTGGGGAGGGGTGGTGTTTTGGCTTGGTTTGGTTTTTTAATTGGCTTGGCTACCGTTTCTGATATATTAAAGAGAGAAATTTGTAACCGCACATAGTGAAGACATTCAACAAAACAGCTCAACTTGTGCTATCACATGTATTTGATCTTCCACGTGTATTTGATCTTTGCTCTGCATTATGCAGCAAGTCGGATCTCCCAGACTGGGGAAGCTGCCATCAGCGCAACCCAGAGCTGAGCTGCTCAGCTCAGAGCCCGGCGGTGGATGGCAACATAAGCCTGGAATGAGTGTTTGTTGCTCCCCGCCTTCACTGGTTTTCATGCTCTTTTCCATCCCCATCCATCCATTTCTGCCCTTCTCAGACAATTTCTGGTGCTCACTGGAAACTACAATAAGATCTGAGACAAGTTGCTGACTCTAAGTACAGCCGCAATAACGTAGGCTGACGCTAAGTTATTATGATAACTGTTATCCTTAAAATCTACGAGTTTGTGGGGAAAATTATGAGTTGTGAAAGGAGATACATGAATTAGACAATTCATTTGATCAATCCCAATTTTAGTGCTATTGACTGTGTATTCCTTTGGAACAAGAAAATCCATATATCAACAGTCGTAATCTCCAAAACCCACCAAATTGAATTAGTGTTAATTCACATTTCATTATAATACTGTTTTTATCTATCATCTAGAGCTTGTTATGTAACAAAGTCTACAGTGCACAAAAGAGTGCCAGGAAATTAAATCAGAAAAACTTACAAAATACATTATCTATATTAAAATTATGATTCTGCAGATATTTAAATTCAGCATAAAATCGTTCCACAATATTCCAGAAGGAAGAAGATTGCATCTTGGTCACAAAAGCACCCAGACTGGTCTCTTCTGTGTTATCATGCCAGCTCTTATCTTCCTCTCCTTGCAGGTGGGAGGCAGGAGAGATGACAGTAGATGTATATATACTTTCCATATCTTCTCGAATACCTTTCAAAAGCAGAAGTGTGTTACTCAAAATAATAAGGAATTTCATATATTCTCAGTACTTGTGTATTTTGAATACTAATTATATATCATTAAATCCTGAAGATCTTTGAGGTTTTTCTCAGTGTGTAGTCAAACTCCCACTCACTCAGCTCTCCACCAAGCCCAGGAACTAGTAGTTGCAATTTCTTGCCTTTGACATATGGATCCCGGAAAGGTCAATTGTAATCTAAATTTTTTAAAAAAGTTTCTATCTTCTTTTATGTATAGTGATTGCTATAGGTCAGAGTTACCACTTACACCTGAGATTAGCTCTCAAACGTTTCTGAAATTTTGAAAAATATGACCTTATGCACCTCGATTTTCTGAGAGTATATCAGCTATGAGTCATTTCACCCCCGGTAAACTTGAGGAGGACATGAGCAGTCCCCCATCTCCTCCTGTCTTCCTTGCTTCAGGAAGAAAACATATCTTGACGGGATTTCTGAGAACATGGGTTAGAGAGGTGGGTGTTGAACTCAGGTACCTTTAAATCCTGTTTTTATTTGAGTGGTCAGTTGTACAAATTAGTTGTGCTCTTGAACGCTCCTTTTTAGGATGAAGTTTTGTGTTGGAAAACAAGCTCAGTGAATGCATTGGTGGATTCTGATGCCTTCAAGCACCGAGCACCAGCCCTCGGGGGGATTCCATGTGCCGCCCCAGTCTTGTAGGGATGCACGTGTGGCAGCTTCATCTACCCACAAGAAGAGCTGCAGAGAAGGAGGTTGCAAGGATATTTATTAATACTGAAAAAAATAGCCTTCTTCTTCTGTTTCCCTAAATATAATGAAATACTATTGTCTTGCTCAAATTATTTTAAAAATCAAGCAGTTACAATGGTTTTTTTTCCTACAATACTGTTCTCTCAGCTCCCCGCTGCATGCACACACATGCACACACACACGTCCACTGCAAGGGGTTTTTTTGCTGAGAACCCCATCAGTTAAAAAGCATTAGAGCCACCACTGCTGTGCACACAATCGCACACGGCTGAGTTATAGCAGTTGAACAGATTACACTTATTAGCTGAGTGACTGCGGCTGACTTTGTACATAGTTTGGGCTGCTTTTTTTACAATGACAAGCATAACACTTTAGCTTAAATCTCTGTGGAGGTGATTTAAGTAAAGTCTACCGCTTTATGATTTCAGCTTTGAAAGTGCCTTTCTGTGGTCTTGGTCAAATAATTTAATTTTACCCCATGATGTCTCAACCACTTTCCTCTAAAACGTGGTGAACACTTGCTTTACATAAAGGACCATAAAATTATTAAAGCTGTTTTGTTAACTGTTTGTTTAAAATGCTAAAAGGAGATCAATACAGTGATTTGTGTGAACAGATATTGATTTGCATGAGTAGGTTTTTGAGAATGTGAGTAAAGTGTTAATGCTCTTTCCTAATTGATTAATACCTGCAGAATGCTAAAAAAAAGGGGCCTACAATTCACTGAATATAGGAGTATTCAAGACCTGAATTTCCCTGCAGTTTATTCAGGCAGTTACTGCCAAAAAGTTTTTCTAAAAAGGTATAAAAGCTTCATCACGATGGAGTCAATGCAGTTATCAGCCAGGACAACCTAAAAACTATTCAATAATGGTTCTCTGGATCCAATTTGAAAAGCAGCCCAAGACAGGAAGCAATTTCCTCATCCCATAAAACATTTTCAGATTACAAAAGTCCCATTCTGAGGTGAGGTATAACCAAGAGGTTTCAGAAGTTTTCACCATAAAGCAGAATTACAAAACCTCATTGTTGGAGGCCTTCACTGAAGGTTTGTCCCAGCCAAGCTGAGCTGTCCCACCGTCTGGTTTGGGGATGGCAGTCTGGGGCTCCTCCTGGAGATGGTGCCTGCCAGCCCATTACATATCCCTGTGCTGTCTTTCTCCTGGATGAGCCTGCTTTTCATGGATAAATAAATAGGTTTTGAACAAGTAGATGTATAAGGGTGAGGAAAGGAGACCGACTAACTATTTGACTCGAAACAATGACATGATCCTTTTCCCAGGTGGGCACCATAACAAATTGTTCAGAATGTCATTATCATAGTGGTTCCTCTTTGTATAATTGCTATTTTGGAATAGGAAAAAACAAAACAAAACAGAGAATATACCCCAAGGGTATCATATGATATTTGGGAGGTTCAGGTCTCTAGTTTGCATCAGACAAAAAGAGACAATTTCTAGAGCTGTGTTTCTTTCTATATTATCAGAATTTTCACCCTCATTCTCTAAAACATCTGAGGCAAAATTTTCTCAAAACTGGTACTTTCCCATGAAACACTTTACTAGAGTGAGTCAGAATTTCCTGATTAAAACATTCTGTTAAAAAAAATAATCCTGTCTGACTATACTGTAAATTTTTCCTTCAATCAGTAATGCTGTTATTGGAATTTGGCACATGCTGGAATCAGGGTTAGAAGACTGTTGCCCATATGTAAAATAAGGCAGTAAAGTATGACTGAGGTCATGGTGGACTGACTTGACTTATCTTCACTGCAGAGAAGCAACAAACTATTGTTTTTCCCACCTTTTGCTCAGTCAGCCGTCTCAGCCCCTATTGATTTCAACAGAGATTCACTTCCTCTAAGCTTTGGTTTGTTAGTTATACATTTTGCATTTGACCTATTACCAAGATACATTTATACCCATTTTCTCCATTTCTATCCATGCATTTTAATCCAAACAAAATTTTACAAAGGAATCGAGACTCTCATTAATAAAAAAAATAAAAAAATCCTTCTCTTTGAAAGCCAAATTAGAAAACACGCAACTTTAAAAGTGTTCATAAAGACCTCTCATTTTATTTGTCATATTCGTCTTTTCTGTATCGCAGTCAGAAATAGAATGAAAATTATTATCCTTGCCTTCGTAATTGAGGAGCATCTTTACAGAATGGTGTAGTCTTCTAATTTTCTACTTTCACGTATGGCCTAATTTGGGAAATTATTCAGTGTGATTGTAGACGAGATGTAAAAACAATGCAAGTTCCTGAGGTGTGACTTAGGTGAAACTGGAGCATCTGTGTGAAAGGTTTTGCTTAAAATGTCTTCCTGGCTCCAGGTACGTTCCTGGGCATGTAGGGTTTGGCCTCCTCTGCTGCCCAAAGCTTCTCCCCTCTCGGCTTGGTGGTACCGACTTCAGGCTGATCCGGACTCTGAAATCAGCCTCTTTTTTCACCCTAAATCTCTTGAGGAATTTGATCTAATAGCTGTTCACAGATCACAGCCAACAAACATGTGAAGAATACAGATGAAGTCACTTTATTTTTAAAACTTGGCCCTCGAGAGCATGATTGGTAGTAGTGCTTATGTGTTATATATGCTGGCTGTTTCTTACAGCGTTCGCCCGAGAGATGGAGGATATATATTTAATTTCACCTTCTGCCAGGGGAAGTTCAAGCCCACATTTCCAGCCCCACAGTATAGTCCCTTAACCATTTCACTACAAACTACTCGTGGGTTTCTGATCTCAGGACCAAAGATATTTTCCAAAGACAGTTTAATCTGGCAGCAGAGGAGTTTAATTGCTTCTGGGGAGCTGCTCCCCAGGCTTCTGTGTCCGTACAAATGATCAACCCAGTTGGTTGTTTTGTTTGCTACCACTGGGCACCTCATTGCCCTCACAAGCCTCCATTCCTGAGCAGCCTCTTGGAGACTTTCCACATGGTGTGTTCACCATCCCAAAAATCTTTCATGCAAAACAAGTAGCCCTCAATACACTGCATTTGTGGAAACACTTCTCTCTGTTACTTTTTTTCTTAGTTATTTAAATAGTCCGTTACTATAGCAACTAGTGCCTCACTATGTGTAATGTATTAAACTTCATTACACCCAATGAGGCAAAGGAATATTATTATTTTACTTCTCAAAGGTGGGAGCAAGATATAGATACTAAATGGGTGTTTACATAGGAAAGCTAAGTTAGGATTTCAGCAAAGAAGGTGTACTCAGGTTAACTCTATTTTAGCAGTCACTGGTGACAGGAACAAAGACAAACAATCCAGTGTGGATGAGCAACTGGTAGCCTGAACCTTCCAGTTCACACTGAAACCCACCCCACCATCTGCCCTTGCTCCCCGGCTGTGGGTCCACGTGTCAGACAGATGAAAAGCCAGAGGAAACCCACAGTCATGCAGATTTCGCACCCACAGATTATATTACCTGAGCAATCAGGGGGCTGAGCATGACGGGCATGAGTTTTCCTTTCATGAGTCATTAATATGACATTTTGATCCATATATCTCTGCATATAGGAACTCAGTTCTGGACAAAGCCAGAGCGTCACTCAGCAAAGAGCCACAGCCCCCATGCCTGGGTCAATACTGTATTGAGTAGGCAAGCACTATATCACACAGGGTTTTGTGTACATCGCGTATCATACAGCACTACACAATTTAAGACGTGTCACGTCTTGAAGTCAACAGTATTTAACCGAGAAAGCGCATGAATTGATAGCACTTTATTAGCATTGCTGGCACATCGTCCTGTAAAGCTGAGTGGCAAACGAGGTCGCTCCCTCATGTGAAGAAATGTGTTGTATTATTCCAATACTCATTTTGATCTTTAATTTATTTGCTTCATTTAAAAAATACCACTGACAGATATGTTGATTCAGAACGTCTGCTAAGACTAGTGCTCTGAGGCTTATCAAAGAAAGACATGTTTGAAAAGTAAGCTAAGAAAAAGAAAAATCAGAAATCAGATATAACACCATCATATTTTTTCTTAAAACCCTGTCTGAAAATTAGGCTCAAAGTTTTAACAGCAGTTGTTGCTTCAAAGAGACCTTTTTTACTTTTTTGATGAAGGTGTTAGATGAAATAAGTTTAGACTTAGGTTTAACTTAACCAATGAGTCAAAAATTATCAAATACTGCATATGATCAGGGGATCTAGGACTAATGTGAGTAGGAGCTGGCCACTCATACATGTAGCTAATATATACATACTTGAGACACAGTCTGCAGAATTCACCTGAAGTCTCCTTGAACAAGCTGCAAACACAAATATTGAGTAGAATACTGCAAAGCCTGACTGCACCCGGCACCAGAATTTGCATGGAAAACTGTTCTTTACTATGAAATAATTTTCTGGAGTCTCACATTATGGTTTTGAAATGCTCCACTGCTAACCGTGATGGTTACAAAGGATAGCTTGAAAAAGCTAGCTGAAGGTAAGATGCTACAGGAACATATCCCTGAGTTTTCAAAGTCTGAAATAGTGTTTGTGAAAAGCAGGAATGCAGCATTCATCTGAAAGGCTTGTTAAATCCCAGACCCTGGAGTAACAACAGGCAGAGAATTGAATGTGTGGGGACCTAAAGAAACAGCGAATTTCAAATCAATATAAAAATATATAACACAATTGTTATTGTAACTGAATGTTGTTCTTTTTTTCCCATTCAAACTCCACTTCCCCTTTGGCCATATTCTGGTTATTATTAGACTAAACAACAGTGATTTCATTAATTTCACTACACTAGTAACTAATCTATAACCTGAACTGCTGTCACATACATGATCAAAACTTGTATTTAAAAATAAGTGCATATTACTGGGTTTACAAAAAAAAATCAAATCATTATAATTTGCTCGAGCATTTCTTTCAGCATTGTGAAGGAAAAAAGAAAAACATAAGTAACAAGGGAGAGTCAATGCTGAATATGAGGAAAAGCCGACAGATGTGCCTTGTATTGCAGCATGCCATAACATTGCCAGGGATTATTTGTCTTTCTAAGGATGCCTGTGTGTTCTTCCCTAAGAGACAAAATCTCCTTCCACATGCACCAAGTCCTCTGCTGACAGCAAGGATGGAGGATGGAGGGGATTGCTGTGAGGTGGAGAAATGCAGGGGGGTGTTCCCACCACCCGGCTGGGAGGTGAAAGAGATAAACCCTTGTACTGTTTCTCCTAAGGGAAAAACTCAACACTAGTGAGCCCTTATGTGAAAATACCTTAATTCTCTTCAGAAACCTGGGAATCATCTTGTGAGATGTCTGAGGGCCGCAGAAAAGAGCCCTGCTTGGAACAAGCTCCTGAGGTTGCAAAAGTTGTTGCAGCTTTCTTCTTGTAATCTTAAAAGGTATAAGCTGAGGGCGTCTTATTGGTATGTTTGGGTTTTGGTTTGTTTTTGAGTTCTTAACACGATTTTTTTGAGTTGTTAACACATTCAGAAGATGTCTTGAAAATATAAACGGAATACAAAAACTCAGAACATCTGATTGCCAGGCTTGAAGGGGAATTGCTGTTGGCAGCGTGGTACAGCACAAGCAGAACCTGAGGAGCCGCCGTCCTCCTCTCTCCTTCATTTACCTTATGACATGACCCAGCAGAGGCTGAGTGCTCGACCTTCCTCTCACACTCCTCTTCCTCTTCTTCCACCCTGCTCTGGCCCTTTGAAATAGTCCATTTACCTCTGTGCACTGCCTGGGTACTCCTTGTCCACTATATCCATCTTTTGTTGCTTGTTATGAAGTGATATGAACTCTCATAGTTGCTGGCTTAAAAGCCTCATTTTTGGGAAACATGTGGAAAGCATTTCTTTTACAATGAAAAAAGTGAACAAAACAGGTTTGGTTCATCATTTTTTCTTTTTTCTTAAGCATCAGGGCTATAGATAAGAGCATGGAAATATGGGAAAGTAACCAGGTTATTGGTTACTACTACTATTGGTGTCTGCTTTGGATGGACTATAAAATCCAGCTTCAAATATTTCAAGGCACTGACATTTGGCGACTGAAATAATGGTAAAAGCAAAAATAATGGAATAACTTTTTTTAAAAAATCAAGTTCTGTCTTCAATCTGTAACAATGTTCCAGTTAATGACTTGACCTATTATATAGTTCTGTTACATGCTAATAAATTTAATATAGTCCCATTTCAAAAGTGCTTTCTGAGATTATTGTATCAATTATTCTTATTAAAGTCTTCTGATGGTCCTATTGGGTGGATTGTGCAAATTCAAGCGATATTGTTATTATGCCTCCCTAACCCTTTGAAACATGGCTAGCGTAGATGCTATGTTTTGAGTGTTATTACATCAACGTGTTGCTTTTGTGTATTAGCAAACCCTTTCGCAATAACACTGTCAAAGGAAAGTAATGCCCTGGTTAGCTGTACATTGAGCAAACTAATGGATCTGAAAGAAATCACAATGTGGTAAATAATCTTCTGTCTACTATAATTAAGGATGCAGTTGAGGAGAGGAAGATTACTTATCTCCCAGCATGAAAGAAAAAGGCTGTGAATGAAAATAAATTGTGTGCAGCCCTCTCCAGCAAAGAGGACTGTCCCTTGGGGTGCACTCCGGGAGATTTACACATTTCTGTGATGTCCCTGTATCCGTCCCCTCTCCGGCCCGATCCTGCAGGGCTGGCAGGAGGATGGAGGGGAAACCTGCAACCCGATGGGTTCCACTTCTCCTCGTCCCCCCATGGTAGGAAAAGGTAACACCAACATCATCGTGGCACCAGCATCCTCACGCTGCATTAGCGACCTAACCCCTCATTACATGACATCAGCAAATTATTCTCCGTTCAGATGTTGCGAGTACTGACATGACATTTCTTTGGCGAATCTGACCTGGTGTATGCCCATGTATCGTGTCATATTGAACCACGGTAACTGTGAGCTCCTGAAAACTAGGAAGTCTTTAAATGATCCAATAGCAAGTGCCATTTAACTACAACATGAACTATCCTCCTCCTCCCCACCTTGCCTTTTAGGAGTGTTTATAGGATTTTCATTACGCAGACCTCTGCTCTCAGCACACATAAGGTGTGATAGCAAAACCAGCAGTTAGTGGAGAACTATTTCACCTGGGGATTATTTGCAGGGAATGTAGCATGATGTGTTCTGGAGAGCAGTGAATGACCCATCTACCCGTGTGCAAGCCAAAGAGACTGTGTCGATACAGCACCACAACCAAACTCAAACATCACATCATCTCCCCTTGATTTGTGGGTTTCCTCCCATCTGCAAAGAGAAGGTCCTGGCTACCTCCAGCGAGAGGTGAAACAGAAGACCTGAATTCCATGAAATATGAAATTATTAATATTCATAGGGGTTCAGGGACACTGTGCAATTATGCTAATTACTTTAGATGTTGAAAAAAATCAGAATCACTTTTATTGTGCTTCAGGAGATGTTACAATCTCACTGTGGACCTTGGCATGATCAAAAAACCAGGAACTTTATCCTTCCTAGCACTTAAAGAAAGACTCAGGGACACCTCAGAAGGGACAACAAGGCTGCCCAGAGAGGTTTTCTTTCTAACTTCAGCATGTGGTTGGCTGGTTCCATGAAGTGGAATGAGTTGTCACTACACATTTGATGGTGGATGCTCTTGCTGTCTATACAAACCCTTATGACTAACATCGAGTTCCAGAGGTTAATAGTGTGAGAAGAAGGTGGCAGAGATGATGTATAATTTTATGTTTTCTTACTTGCTTTCAGTTTTATTGAATGTTTTATCCCTCTCACATTAGGAAAGTTTATATGACCTCAGAGTTTACTTACTGGTAAGTAATATACAGCACTTAGTATTTTACTTACTGCTTCCTTTTTTATCATTTCTGCACAAGTTAAATCATCTTATTATTTTCCACCTATCCACATATAAAATAAAAATTATCTGAAGGTTTCTCTTTTTACAGTTTGCATCTTAGCTCAGTGTATCCCTTTATTAGTGTTACACATTGTATGAAATAATCAGAATTGAAGACATAATTACAGGTGAGGCCACACCATTGAGATGATTTGTTGATACTGTGACCTCTCCAATAGTAAAAAATCCAGCGGAAGGATGTCCTAATATTTTGTTTGCCTTTCATTCTGCCATTGTGGCCAGATAGAGTATTAGATATTCCACTACACTACTCAAAAAATCTGAGTGAATGAATTAAAATAGATATGTTTGCTATCGCCAGCAACTGTAATGCTTTTAAGAGGTACTTTCTGGTTAAAAGGTGCAGACTTAGTGGTTCTTTTTGTTCTTTCGCAATCTTAGAATCACCTAAGCTGATAAACATCCTGACTCTCACAGGTCGCAGGAACAGAAATACTGGCTCATAATCATTGTGAAAGCTCCTAGAGCAATCCAGAGGCCACACTATATTACTCTGCATTGGTACGATATTGCTTCACAGGAGAATCTGGAGAAATGTAGTAATTTGAATGGATGGGAGTTCAAACGGAAGCTTTCATTGAACATATTTTATCCAGAAAATCCAAGTCTGTAAACTGTAAGTTTACTCCGTGAGCTTGTCTGGGGAACGAACGTTCTCTTTAATTGCAAAAGATAACTTCCAGCTTGGTTTTCTCAATATTGCCTCTTCCTCTTCTCCTTACAGGTTTCCAGCTGTCCTACAGAGTGCTCCCTCATCGCAACATTAAGAAAAATGAGGTGCAAATTATTTTTCTGCCTCCAACTTCCCACATTAGTTTGGCCAAATTGGTCAAAAGTTGGACCTTGTTTCTTATTTAAGACAGTGCTGATAAGTTTTTCTGCAAAGCCCTGGCTGCACGAGGACCAATAAGCTGTACGTATATATATATATATATATATATATATATGTAGTATACATATATATATATATGTAGTGTCAGGTCCTCTGGTCATGCAAAAGCTACACAAATAGCCCAAAAAGTTTCCCAGGGAGGTGAGCTCTTATTTTATTGGAAGTATTAAACTTGAGTTTTCTGCCGTTATTTTTCTTTTCAGTGTAATTTCTAATTTTGTTTCCTTTCTTGATATGACCACTGCCATCTGAGGAGAAGAGATTGCTGACTGCAAACACACCTCTCTTTGGCAGAGTCATCCCAGTAATTTGTGCTGAGCATATGAATATCTAGGTAGTTCATACAGCAACGGAAGGTTTTATTTTTTCAAAGTGGGGAAAAAAGTATCTCTACATGAGTGTTGGGTGAAAATCTGGGATCTCCTCAAACGATTCAGCTAGGAAGTTCAAGTGAAAGATACTTATTTTCAGTTACTCTAGTGTAGATTTGAAATTACTTTATTGAAGTGAATTTATTTTTGCGATACCTTGAGCCAAATGCTCCGAATTTAGCCACGCTGCACTGGTATGCTCTTTTCCCCACTAAAAAGGCAGAATATCATAACTCACTTTGTAATAGTGAAGAAGGAGGCATTAGCGGCGTATTTGAAGGGGAAGTTTTTGCTCCTGGGTCACCCAATTGCCAGGGAAATGTCACATATGAGCACAGGACTTCAGGCTGCCTACCTTGGGCAGTAATTACTTTCCTTACTTGCAGTAGTTTGCCTGTGGTGTATTTCATTTAAAAGAAAGTATTTTCCATATAAATTTGGGAATATATATATTACCTATACATATACATACATAAATGCATGTGTATGTATTCTTGCAATGAGAAAGAGCAGTGTAGGAGAAATGCAGCATAAGTCATATCCCTCTAGTAAGGTCCAGAATGAGACAGAAGTACATTGAAATAAACAAAATCCCCCAAACAAACAAACAAACAACACCCCCAAAATCATTAGACTTTCAGTGTGTGAATTAATTAGCCTAAAGCCAGCGCAATTATCGCCTCTCCAGTGTTTATTCTAATTCCTTCTGGATATTTTTATTCATTTCCTTGAGCTTCCCTCAGGCTGATTTCTGAGGTTTTAAGCTAATTTTTAGATTTGGGGTTGTTTGTTTTGGAAACTTCAGAATATCTGTAGTTTTCATGTAGCAGATATCATGGCTTGATAGACTAACTCCACAGCTCTCTATTTCACACTAAATGAAGGGAAAATAAAAATCTATTAACCACTTATTTTATGATAACTCCTAAATTGTGTGAATTATATTTTGGAGTAAAAATAGAAAGGCTTTAAAAATCAAAACTAAGGAAGCAATCTCTGTGTGTTGATAGTGGCTCTTAAATTATTGTTTTAGGTTTGCACTTTTATTACTATTGTTAACATTTTCAAATAAAATGTGCGGAAAATAATCCAGTATTTCATTTCAAATTTGTTGAGTTTTATAGGAGGTAGCTTGTTACTGGAAATAAATTTGCTGTAATTCTGAATGTCCATTGCAGTGTGAACACAAAGTTATTAGCCTAGCTACTATGATTATTTTGATTTGGAGTTTCTTCTAAACTCACTACAAACAGAAGGGAATGGTAAAAGAAAATGTCTTGAAATCTCTGCTTAATAGACAGGAAAAACAAGAGAGGAAGGGGAAAGAAGAAGGATGAATCTGATGGTAGATTAAAAACCCTATTGTCCTAACAGTCAACTTTTAAAAAGTTCAAAGAAACATAAAGCCTTTATAGAGAGAACTTTAAAGAGGAAGAGAACAAAAATGATCATTCTAAAATTGCTGATATATTCACTTGTGGCTCTATTACTCCAGCAAGACACCCACAGCTTCCCTTTATGCCAAATGGAATAGCGTACATGCATCAGCAGGTTGACAAGACAAACAACATTTTATGTAGGGAGCTATATTTGACATAGTTCAGTACTGTCTTATAATTCTATAAAACCACAGTCATGGTTTTTCAAAATCACCGTTATTGTACCTATTTTTCCATTTGCAGATATTCAACCTGTCCAGGGAAGTACTAAAAATGCGTGTAACAATTGTGGGTCATTTTTCCCTACCTCTAAATTTAACGTTTTTCTACCAATATAATCCCATAGTTTTGGTCTTGTCCTGAAACTCAGACTCATATGAATTTAATGTTACTATTAAGGGATGACATCTACAAGGTCCATAGTAGCAAGACCTTGCATAAATTTAAAATATGTCAATAAAATTGAATCCATGCTAATGAAGTAATAATTTGCTAACCTTTTTCAGGTTTTCTTAATGAGCAGAAGACAAAGGTGTAACTTGAATCATGACTGCATATTGCTTTTGCAATATTATTTCATCTTATTCCTTTCAAAAATTTGAGCTACATGAGTCAAAATGAGATTGTATCAGAAATGGGATGGAAGGAGCAGCAGCAGCTATTTTTCTGCAGCATGATCTCTTGCAATATATTCTTGCTGGTAACTTTGGGGTGGGTTCTTTTTGTGCCGATGCACACGGTTTAAGCTCTCACCTTGAAGTTAATTTTATACCACAGTAGGCAGAGCAGCCATTATGTAGGAGCAGAATTAAATTCAGAGAAACTGGTTTCACATGCAAACACACGGGACCTGTGAGTGCTCTTGAGCGCTGCCACAATGCAGAGGCCTGTTCTCCTGGGATGGAGAAGGGGGATGGACACCCCTCTACCACCTGTGGAAATGCAATCACATCTTGCTAAACATCCACAAGGAACTTAGGTCTAGAATTAAAATTGGTGAGAAACAGCAGAACCCAAGGCACCTGCCCATTGCTGCCCTTCCAGGTAGGGCCTTCTCCTTTTATAATCCAGTAGTGATGAGGTACTACTGACCCATGCACAACATCAGAGCTTCTGACCAAAAGACCCATTTCTAGACTAAACCTAAGGAGATGTGAACTCCTCTGTCCTTGTGTCAGAGGGTGCCTGACTGCAGAGACACCCTCTAGGTCTCCTATTTCAGTTTGACGGAAGAGCAGAAGTGGGGTGGAACATGATTTTCTGAATTCAACATTTAGGACTCTCGGGTTAGACGTTTTGGCATTTAGGGTTCCATGTCTTGCTCCCATACGTCTTATTCTTCATACTATAAATAGCTATTAGATATACATGGAAATAACTCTGATTGACAGAGCGTTATCAGAAATAACAGGGGAGAACATAACCATAAGAGAAAAAAATACAAAAGATGACATTTTGAGATGTCTAGCAGACTTGTTTTCTTCACTAATACTTGGGTGCTTGCAAGGAAAGTCTATTAATTCTGCATGAATGGGCTAACTGATACCCGAGCACGTTCTGCCACACAGAACATACTGGATAAAATTGTGAGGAATTCAGATCTGAACTCGCAGTATTGTTTTTTTTATTCTCCTCTCAATATTGTTATTTGTGAGGACAGGGAGGTGTTTAGGGAGGGGACAGACAGGGCTGTGGTGACTCTAGTTTTTCACCTGGCATTTCTCAGGTGAGAGGCAGGTGCTGGGAATAAATCAGAATTCCTATGCCAGGGTTGCCATTCTTCTTCAAATAAAGGTGCTTTTGCCAATATCCTCCTAACTCATGAAGTTTACCTTGACCACAACCCACCTTCAGATCTAGTAATTCCTGGCTCATCAGGTCTAAAGAAACCTACCAAGCTAATTTGGACATATGCAAAGATGAATCCCAGTACTGGGGTGTTGATTAAAGCCTTATCTGCAGGATCAGAGCTTTGACTGTAGAACCCATGATTGGGATGTTCTTGGTACTTCTGGTAGGCAGAGCAGAAACAAGTATTTATGTATAGGTGCTTCCTGACTGTGTTCCCCCACCCACAGCCTTTTACATAGTTTATTGCTTTTACTGGTATGGGAGTGGAGCAATACTATGCTGGGTTGCTGCCAAGCTGAGGATGCTATTAAAACTGCATTTTAAGGTTTATATTTTGAGTGCTCTTTTATGCAACTTTAGATTCTGGCTGAAATGCTGTAATGCTGGAGAAATGTCTAAAAATAATACTTTATAATTGCAATGTATAAATCTTATATAATGCTGCTTTTCGGCTGAGACAGGTACATTTGGGAAACTGAAGCCCTTGGTGCTTCTGGCTACAGCAGAGATTCAAATGGCAAAGTAAAAAAGAAAAAGCCTTGTTTTTTTGTTTTGTTTTGTTTTTCTGTAGACTGTTGTTCGTTATTACTGTCAGTATTTATGTCAACTACTAGTGGCATCTGAAGACCTGAACAAGATGCTAACCGTGGCACAAATACAGAGTACATGAATTTACAGGAGGACATGGCAGACGAGACTGAGTAAGACGTCAACAAATCTCTTAGGCTGCGATCTTTTTTCTCTAGGTTTGAGTAAGGGTTGATCTACGTGAATAATGGGGACAGGCTGGGGCAGCGATAGAAAAGTAGGAAAAGAGGTGCCAAGGTGAAGAGGCTGAAGGAAGTTGGCAGGATCCTTCAGTAGCAGGATGGGGTAAACAGGCAATTTGCACATCAGAGTAATATGCAATCAGTGCAAAGCATTTAGCAAGTGGCAGGTCCAAGTTTGGGACTCAGGATTCCTTTTTTCTCATATTTCTGTTCATACCCTCTATTAATTTATTTGAATTGTAAAATATGTTTGAATAGAACTTAACTAATAATCATCAGACCCAAACTAAATAAGTTTTGCATGTAGGAAGCACAAAAATAAGCCAAGTATATCTCTGAATAGAAATCTCAAAACACAGCTATTATTTAAGCATCTTTAGACTCTTAGCAGAGAAAACACTTTCCCTGTTTAATTTCGGTGAGGTGTGAGATCAAATTTTACTCAACTGGATCCACTTTTCAGGATATATGATTTTGTGGTTTGGTAAAGAAAAAGCATATAATTGGATCAGAATGTGCAAATTCTATCTTGACATTATTGCACATTTTAATCTCCTCATCTAAGGCCTTCAGTATATGATTGTACAGGCGTGTATTGAGTTCTTAGCACGGTCCAAAATGCAAATCCCTCTCAGTAAGCCATTTTTTATTCAGCAAAGAAGTAAAACACATAATTAAACCAATTTTTCTCTCACCATCAGTAGGTGGGAGAGGAGAGAACACTGGGCAAGAATAAGACACCTGCTTATTGCATTGTAAGATATTTTCATATTCCCCTGTTGAGCACGTTATGAATAACGGCTTTTGATAAATTTCTCCAGCGTTATTCAAGGAAAAATTGTTGTCTTCATCAGTAGAGGCACAAGAAATATATTTCTCTTTTTCCTTTAGCCCACATCTCATATTTCTGTGGTTGCTATAGAAAGCTATTACTGGAACTCATAACTAATAAGTTTTCTTCTCCATCACCAAATAACTCTCTAATACCCACTATTCCTAGGTGTTTGGTTTAGATATTGCTCTCCATGATCTCTTTTCTTCCTTTTTTTTCCAACCTGTAAAAGGGCCAAGGTTTTCATTTCTCTCCAGATACCTCCTACCTTCAAAATTTCTAAATTTAATGTAATCCCTCCATTGTCAAGCAACAGCCACCAATATATACAGCAAATCACTTGTGCTTGTTGTGCTTTTGTTTCCTTATAAGGCAGTGTTTCCGATGAGCACTGAGTGTTCATGGTTCCTACTGTAGGGGACAAGGACCAGCTTTGGTTGCCTGACATGTTCAGGTGGACTGATTTATGCAGGGTGGGAAACCTTTGCGTTCGTCTTCCACAGCAGCAGGGATGATGTTCGACTCTGCTGGGCCAGCGGGAGCCAGGATGGGAAGGGGAAGTGGGGTGGGCAGGAAGAGCTAAAAACAACCAACCAATCAACAAAAAAACAAACAAAATAACTGGCAAAGCATGGAATTAGTGGTTTTTACAATTTTCACACAAAATAGCCATGGCAGCAGCCTTGCTTCTGAAAAGCAGATGTAACGTGGGTGACAGGGAAAGGGTGAACTTAAAAAGTCTGGAGAGCAGCTCTTGCAAAACACACAGCGTCCGTTTGCACGGGTGATTGGGAAAGCTGGAGTTTTGTCTGGGCCAGCAGAGCCCCTCCAGTCTGACCGGGTAGAGGGATGATTCAGGAAAGCTGCTTTTCCGTCGGTGTCAGGTGTGTGCAGCAGATGATGCATAACCTGACAATGCATCATTTATGCTATTGTCCTATGAGGGTTATGCATTCCATAATGTAAAAAGCACTGTATGACACACATCTACTTTTTTTTCCACGTGCTTTAGTGGAATACAGGAATAAAGACGTACTAAAAGCAGAAATGTTAGCTCAGTTATACCCCATCACGAGACTTTTATATATCAAACAAAAAAGATTCATACTTTTAATTACACAGAGCGAAATGCAATAGTAAACTCAAAGACTTCTTTTTTATCTTAATGCTTAAATGTTAAGCTAGATAAAAAAAAAAAAAAGGATGCATGAATAAATGATAAATTGTTGATTACTTTGAAAGCTTATTTGAAATTTGTGTACTGTGTTACTGACAGTGAGTGTCCTGAATTGGCCTAATGGATACAACTTACTGTAGAAAATACCACCACAACATGTATATTTACCTGAGAGTGAAATGGGAGGATGGGTTGAGGTTCAAAGTACTGAAGTAATTCTGTGCACATGAAAATAAAGCCATTATGTAATCTGTTACAAGAAGTGTATGAGATTTCTCACAGAGGAACAGTGAAGGGAAAAAATAAGTCTGAATTCAGCCATTAAATGTAGCCTGGACTTGAAGAATGCATACAAAAAATAAGACCTTGATTTCCCTGTGTTAGGAATTTCAGTGTAGCATAAATCTATGTTTAGCTAGTTCCCCCACTCCCTGCTTTCATTTCTACCAAACGTTGCATTTGTACAGATGCATGCTCACACGCCACCATATGTACACTTATTCCGCACCATGCCTGAAATTGGCGTAGCAAATGGCAGAGCATGGGTTTAATGATTTGACTTCAAAATTATACCTATTCTTCATGCATTGTGCATTCACCCACTTCAAAAAGGGAGCTGCTACCCTTAATCAGTCCTTTTTTTTCAAGTTGTCATCATGTCTTCTTCAATCTGTCCTAATGTTCTTGCTCAGGTGTTGGCATTTATAGGCTCCTGGCAAGCTCACAAATCTGCTCTCTACCACCCAGCGGGATGAGCATTGTCTTCAACAGTGGAGGGCAGTGCAGGCAGGCGACAGCACGGTCCTTATTTCTGCCACCCGTGGACGGGTCAGGTGTTTCTGAGAGTTAACACACCAAGGAGTGGGATGAGAAGCTGGCATCTGAATCTGTTTGCTTTTCTAACTCTCTCTGCTGTTTGATTAGAAAATCAGGGTTAGTCACTTCCCTTGGGAAACGTCGTTCTTCTTCAAGGAAATTGCTGTGCTCTGGAAGTTGACATGAATATTGGCTTATGATGCCCTGCTGGGGATATAGATATTGGGTAAAGTGGAAAAGGCTTTTGTGCGTTGCACGGAAAAGCCAGAGGAACATACCACTGCAGCCCTTGCCCTCCACAGCTAATTTACAGAGCCACGCAGGCACCAAAATCAGCTGCTCTTCAGGAAAGCTTGGACAAATGGAGAATATTTGATCCACTGATCACTAGACTGACCACTGATCACTTTTCACTAGACTAATTTCATGCTATTTAGACCTCTCCTGGAGAAACTGGAAAATGAGGGGGGAAACCAAAGGCAATGCTTGGCAATTTTAGCATGAAACCAACATCCAGTGGAAGAGCAGGACCATGACCCATAGGTATTGCCCCATCTTGCCCCCTTGAATGACCTTATCACTGCCAGTTCGGCTCCATCTGTGCTACCGCCTTAGCAGGTTGTGTGCTTCCTATCAAGGCTCTGCAAAATTAGGAAGGCACTTTTGCTTCTGTCTTGAACAGATGTAATTAAGATGCTTTTTGCATCCGATGCCTCTCTGTGTGCTGAACATAAACCTCGTTTCCTGGATTGTCCTCTCACTTCTTCCTGTGCCATCCACCACCCACCTCTGCTTGTGCTGGCTGCAGTCCGCACTGCATAGGGAAGCGCAACATATGCTCTGTCATCAGGAGCATCTCCCCTCCAAAATTTGGGATGGATGGGTGGCCAGCCACAGTATGACAAGTGACAGAACACAGCTCATGCATAGGACCAAAGGGTGGGGAGAACAACGCATACCAAAATCTCCTGAGGTCTGGTGTGCTCCTGGTGGATTTTGCTGCTGGGCCAGACCTGGTTCCTCCATGTGGTCACTCCCCCAGGGAAAAATGCAGTGAGGCTTTGTCTCTACAAAACTCAGATGATCCTCAAAGCTGAGAGTTTCACCTTGCGCCTCACCACCTCCTTGGACAGGAACACATGCTTCTTCCTGAGGTGGTAACAAGGAACATGGATCCCAGGAAAATGGGATCATGGTGCTGAATGCCAGGGCTGACGTCCTGCAGCCCTTGGAAGGAGGCCACTGTGTCTCTTGGATCTGAATTTAAGGCTCTAGGCTGCCAGAATTTTGTTTAATAGATCTGATTCTCTATGCACTGGACCAGATCTTACACTTTGAGCATAACGCTCGAGCTGCTGACAACAGGGTTCAGCGAGCTGAACCTGCAGGATCAGACTGCCCAGTATGTACAGTCTGAGCTCAGGCAGCAGGCTGGGCTTTAAAGGAAGGAAATCTCATATTTATTCATGATTTAATTATAAGAGATCAGGCTTTTCAGCCTGTTTGGAATATACATGAAAAGAAATATATAGATAAAGCTATCATTCCTCACATCAGCCCTACGCTTCTAAACAAAACGTAGCAATTATAAGTGTTCTTGATAGAGTGATTTAATCCATTGCTGGGGTCAGACCCTTCCTTTCCTGTACAGGGATCTGGAGTGTGGTGCTACAGGTTTGAATCCTGAACCCCAAACAAAAGACACATGAAAAGCAAAAATCCCTCACTGAATTTTGTTCAAGCCTTGTTTGAACACAAACCTCCCTGTGCTCTAGGTTTTATTCATTAAAATAAAGCACACAAAATAACTCTCACCTGCTATTATTAATCATAAGGATTTGCTCAGGAAAACAAATATACTTGGGCTTTCAGAACAAATCAATTCAGAGAAAGGGAATATTTTGGCTGCCATGGCAGCCCAGAAGAGGGTAAAAACAAACATCTTTGCTGCTGCTAGTTCACAGCTGACTCTGAGATGGACTGTCGGTGATGTGTGATGCTATTTTTAAACAGCAATTGTTTAATCACTTCTGTTCCCCTGGGCTGAGACTAAAAATGATGCCTCCAGAGCACTTTGTCTACAAGCAGGTAGAAATAATTTGATCACGTCCTTTATGGCTGCAGAGGAGATGGAGCTGTATCAAGTATCGGCAACACGTTTCACGAAGAATCTAAATATTGAGCAGAAGTGAGAGTGTGTTGATCATGACATCTAAGTGGCATAATGTCACCAAGTGATCTGCTATGAAACATACTGTAATCTCCAACAGAAAAGGGAATAGCTCTCTTTAAACTCTGTATTCTTTCCTGGCTTGCTTTTTTTTTTGCTGCAGAGTTAACTCTTGCGGCTCATGTACCCACTTTACATGACAGGCATAGATTATTCTGAAGGACTTATGTAATTTTACACAAGCATTTCAAGTGTGGCTATTTCTGAATTTGTTTATCGGACTTGCTGTTGTTTTGTAATAGTTGACAGCTCTATTGTGAACTTCTACCAGGGAAAGCAGAATTAAATACAGATGGACTTGCCAGGAGACAGTGTGACAGTGTCTCACCAACACAATCTGAACCGCAGGTTCCTCACAATTCATTAAAAAAACAAAGTGTTTCTGTATCTGGATTTTTACAGCGTACCTGGATCTTGTAATACAGAAACAATTCCTATTATTACTGTTAGAAGCTGTGACTCCTGCAGGAAACATTCGTGTCAGCAAACTGGAGATATTTCCTCGGTCAAACTGTGATGTAACTCTGTAAATCAGCAGCATTATGCAAGCGAGAAACTTGACCTAATAGGTAGAGCAAACACTTAAACCTCCAGCACAGAGTAATAACCCGGCCTCAGAGATGTCAATGGGAATTTTAGTATTGACTTCCATAGGGCCAGGATCTCACCCACATCTGCATAGATGATTAATGGCTCCCCTGCCTTTCAATATCCTCTCTGGCTAACAATAAATTATCTTTGCCAGTGATTACTTTTAAGATGTAGCTCATAAAAATGCTTGTGAAAAGCAAATAGTTTTGCCTTTGGGACAGACTATATTAAAGTAAGTGTTGGATATTTCTGAAATCTTCCCCAGATGGATTGCCATAGGGCACTGTAAGATCTTCCTGCCTTCATTTCAAGTAATCCCAGCCACTCATCCTGCTATAGCATTGTCTTTGTAGATTTTTTCAGGAAGAAGGAATTAAGCTTTTTATCAAAGTGCATTTAATATGAGTGTTTTGCCTCTTGTCCTGTTTATGGTTTTGAAGAGATACTTATGTTTACTTCGAGAAAAGATACAAATACGGTCCCTGGCATCAGGTTTGTTGTTGTTGGGTTTTTTTGGTTGTTGGTTTGGTTTGGTTTGGGGTTTTTATTTGTGGTTTCATGTGTGTGTGTGTTTGGTTTTTGTTTGTTTTTTTCACACACATATACTGTTCAGTACAAGTTGATGGGGGAAATCTGTTATTGTAATTTTATTTTCATTGTCTTAAAGTATTGGCCAAGTGCCAGCCTCAGTATGCACAGTGCCACAAAGAAAGAGACTTACTGATAAAGAAGTAAGTTAGTTCTGATTTTGAAAGCTGCAGGACCCCTTCATTAAATATCTTCCTGCGGGTCACTGGCTGTTTAACAGTTCTTTCTGCCAGATAAGTCATTCCCATTCCTGCCTCTCCTTCCCTTTTTTCTTAATTTCAATAAGCTTTAAAGATCAGCTGGAGAAGGCATCTAGCAGGCCCGCTACTCCCAACTGGTCCAACTGCCAGTGAGTTTCTCTTTACTGTTCATTCTCTGGGTTACCCTTTCTGTCTTTTCTTGCTCCCTGTATCATTTACTCACTCTCCTTCAGTATCTCCCGCATTCTTATTCAGAGGAAGGGCACCGGGTCAGTGCTGTACACAAGGCTTCTGCATGTATTAAGATAGACAAAGTGTAAACCGCAATGTAAGTGATGTCTTCTCAGCTTGTACGTTTCGATATCGCCTGCCCTCTTCTGCTGCTGTTCCAGTGTTGAACGAAAGTTTTGAAGCCCTTGAAGTTATTTTGCACACATAACCGGCATTGGATATTACCTAATATTGAGTGCCCTTTTATTTCTGTGTGAGCACACGGCCTGCTGCTGCTTTCTCTTTAGACAGGCATGTAGCACACGGCCATGAAAGGGCTTCTCTGGTTATTGAAGTGAGTACCGATATGAACCGGGATCACTGGAACAAGAGATCAGTTTGTCATAGCAGTCTTTCAGCTCTCTACTTGTCTCCTTTTCCTCCACTACCACTGCCTGTATCCTCAGGCCAGGTAAAGAACATGGCAGAGTTTGTACTGCCCGGAGGAGCAAGATACCCACCCTTTATGGATTGAGGAAGAGGGGAAGAGGAGCAAATCAGCATTTTGAATTATGACCACATTTTTCAAGAGAAATTTATCTAAAGCCCTAAGCAGTGACTGGGAAACTCTTACCAATGAACTCTTACCTAGCAACTCACTTAAGGAACCTTCTTCCAGAACTACTCAGGGTTTGCTCCAGAGCTTGAGAAGGGAAATAAGCCATGTCCAAGTGAACACAAGTCCTCATTGCGAGAGAAGGCTACCAGCAAATGAGTGGGCTTCAAACCCAGCAGAGTCAAAGCCATTCTATGCAAAGAGTCACTCTGCAGTTTTAGGACAGGGATTAAATCTAACAACCAGGACCATGCTATTCTCATTTGTGCGCTCGCACAGATAGCAGATCTATCCGCTTCTGCTATAAGGAAGAAGAGTTACATAGAGATGAATGTGATCTTTGTTTAGAAGTTGAATTTGAATTTTCAATACCTTGTTGTTTCACTCAGCACCGTTCATTGGATTTTCTCATTTCGAACTCTCCTTCTTCTCCATGTAGCAATTTCTGAGTTTCATTGTTATTCTGTCTATTGACATGAAAGAGTAAATGCTGTGATTCCCTAACAGCAGTAGCCGAATAAGCCTGGGGGAGTTAACCCCTCGGAGGGTTTCCGTTCCATTGTGCAACGTTTCACACCACCTGCACCTCTTGAACTTCTTTGGCTTTATATCACAGTTGATTTCCCACCCCCCCGGGACTTTTCTTTGTCCCTTCTGCCACCTTCCTTCTTCATGCTCTGTAAGTGCATTTATGCAGATGCAAGATGTTTCAAAGTTAGGCAGGTATTTGACAAGGAGTTATTTGACACCCCCAAGGTCATATCCGTGAAGTTTCATTAGCTACAAAGCACAATTTTTAATATAATGTCAATCAGCACATAAAAGGACAACATACAGGGTGTTTCAAAAAGATGGACCCAATTTCAAATACTTTGAAATTGTATCCATCTTTTTGGAACACCCTGTATTTTAATGTCCAGCCAAAGATAAGTGGAAGGCAGTTATAAAAAAGATAATATTAACATAAATTTTAAATTCCTACTTTTAAAGTACACATCATAATTAACTCTGTTTTTTTCTTGTCTAATAGGAAATATGAATTTATGTCAATTCTCTTATTTTGAGAACTTTGTCATTGCAAGTTACATTATCTTTCTGCACCTTCTATTCTTATAAACCTTGAATTCTTTGTTAATGCTGTTGTAAAAGTAACTATTCTGATTTTTAAAATACATCATAGCTCTGAAAGAAGACAATTTGTCAATTTAAATAACCACACTTCAATATGTTATATTTAAAATTAACTGAAGTCTTAACTCCACTGTACACACGCAGCTCTCAAAAATAAAATATAGTGTAAAGAGTGATTGGCATTAGACCTACATCAGCCACTGTAGTTTTCCTTTGTGAGCTGTATCTTGACTGGGAGGATGCTGTTTGCTTTTAAGATTTTAGGCTTCTTTTCCCCAAGATTGAAAGATTTTCCGTTTAATGCTTAGTTTAAAAGAATTGTTTGAGCAGTAGCCTATGGGGGGCACTCAAGGACCGCAAACAGCTCCTGCTCCTCCCAAACCAACGTGTGCTGCTCCGGAATGGGGCAGACCCGGGGGCACATTTTCCCATTACCTTTCTATATAGAGAACAAAAAGGAGTAAAATAAACCAAAACGTTTTTTTGTCGCAGCCTTCCTATTCCCTGATGAAAGACAAAGTGATATTAAAAGGTGCATTTAAATGACATTCAGAGCCTGATTGTGCTAAAAGCGTAAAAGCACGGTGAGCTTGTCTGCATTTTTAAAATTCTAAACAAGGTACCTTGTACATTATGTTTCAATGGTAGATACAATTATTATTCGCCTACTGAGTGTTTGGGATTGCTTTAAACTTTAATGACAGTCGCACACTCTGGTCTTGATTTTATGGAGCGAAACAATTATTTATTCAAATTACTTCTGAAAATATTAATTCTTTTTGCCGTGAAGGAAAATTTTGCCTACTGTTGTAGTTGTGGCTGTTTGCCACAGCAGTCATTTGGACTGCTACTGGAACGCCTTTATCTGATGGCAAAAACCTTGTACCAGATGTTCCTTTATTTGATCTGTTTTATGATTAATCAGATTTAGCCCAAAACCAGAATGAAACCCCCGCTATGGCACAATTTGCTTTGAAGCAGGGGAGGGGAGGCTCGTTTAGTCTTTAAAATGCTGCAGTGCAGACCCCTAAGTTTTTGTTCCAATAGATTCTGGAGGAAGATACTGTAAAAGTGAATATAATAGCTGTCGGCAGGGTAATTTTCCAAATATCTCGAACCAGTAAATACAACTAATTTCTCCTAAAGGAGACTTTAAAGGAAGTTTGGGTAGTAAACAGTTCTGCACACAAGCTCTAGTGCCCAGCCAGGCGGCACTGACGCCACTGCAAAGCAAGAGGTTGATACGATGCACCAGTAGCCATAGGGCAAAACCCCAGCTAAGTGGGAAAAATGCAGCTTTTCTGTAGTATAAAAAGTTGTGCCGGAAGGAAAGTGTTTGCACAGGCTTCTTCAGTAATACACATGCCCAACGTTTATTAAGAAGGAGAAATTTTATGAGTATATAAAACTGATGAATCAGGCAATGTGGAGGTACATTTGGGATGGAAGGGGAGCGCTTCCCCTGAGGAAAGCACCTGCTATATAAAATCAGGAAATAACGCAAAGTGATATCATTGCTTTGCTCCAAACTGAGATATTTTTTGCATGTGGAGCTGATATAGAACAGATGGCAGCAATGTTATTTTTTAAATAATAAATGCATTTGTTATAATTGATCTTATTGTCATAAGGAGAAGTGATTTATGTATTTCCAGGGCATGTGAGATAACCATGAGCTTTCCAGATTTCTCAGCAGAGACACATCTACTTGTGTGCTATACCAGCTTTTTCTTCCTGATATGCTGCACGATAGTGAACACACGATTGATATATGTCATAATGGAATCCATTTACAATAATTATTAATTGGCACAAATTCTCTTTCACTTCAGTACCACCAGATGTAAGTCCTAAAAAAATACTTGTTTTTTTGTAAATATTACTTCTAGTCTCTGCGCTTCTGGCAAATGGCAAATATACGCTTCTGGAGAGCAGTAAAATATGGAAACCTAATAGAAGATCGTGGAAATGGATAATGACTTCTGTCGAATGACATTATGCATTATGTATTATTATTATTTTAATCATTCACTATCACTAAGAAAAGTCCCACTAGGCTATTCCTGATGCCATCTTTAGGAAATAAAAGAGGTAGATAAAGCTCTACACTTTACTTCACAACATTTGCGGGATGAAATTGAAAATTTCATAAATTAGTTGCATTGAGATCTAACAAAAAAAAAAGATGAGTTCTCCCCTTGGGCAATGTTCCTGTAGATTCCTGAACAGGTCCTGCGTGAATGTTATAAACTATGAAATTAATCCAAAGTTACTATTGGTAGGATCAGTTACCTCTGGCACCCCTTGTAATACTGTAGAGGTACTTAAGTGTCCAAATCTCAACCATTTCAGTAACTGGACCTTCAGGACTAATGATGTAGAATAATTACATTTGTGCTTAACTTCAAGCATGTGCTCAAGGGTATTTGTGAGATGACCTCATAGTGTCCGCAGTCTGCAAAATCACATTTTATTAAACAAAGGTAAATTTATTATGGCACTCAGAGCTACAGAGTATATTTATTTTGGGATAAACCGAAGAAAAAAGTAATTTGAGCTGGTTAATATGCTCCGTGGTCTTGACGCAAATTTCACCATGGCAGTTTGAGACAGATTTAACCGGGTAATTTTCTCTCTTTTTTCTACTATTCATATTTTTTTTTCTCAGCATTGGCCATAACCATTATTTTTTTTTGATAAGTAATTTCTGCTACAATTAATGGAAATAAATTTGACCTCTCCCTACATATTGGTGCAGCATCTCTGACTGTAGCAAGGTGTCAGATAAGAAAACTGGCCTGTTTTATAGAAGCAAATTAATTTATTGGTTAATAAAATAATTTGAAAGTTACTTCTGAATGATTTTTTTTTTTTCTCAGAATAGTCCTTTAAACAGGCTTCAAAAGGTGATGAGTCCTTTTCTGTTCTAATCACTTTTATGAGCCTATTTTTATCAGAAGCAAACATTGCAATCAGAATTAAGATCTCCCATTTACATCTTTGCTAAAGCATATCCAGTTAACTGCAAAATGTCACTTGTCCCAAGCAGATGTCTGGGTACCAGAAGCTGACATTCAGCTGCCGTGTCTGTAACAGACTTGTGTCAGTTCATTGCACTTCCCCTGAACTGGCGTATGGTCCAGCATCACCTCTCAAGTATTTACAAGCAAAATGATACAGCTGAATTTCTTTACCATAGTCAGAAGGTGGGGATTACGAATAGCTCAAGATCTTGGTTTCCAGGTCTAGGACTTTGGGCTTTGCTTGCCCCATTTATTGTTGCAGTTGTGAGACAGATCTTCGCACTGATCCATTTTCATGTGTTTTTTGAATAGCTCGCAGTCTATGTATTAAAGCCATGCCAAAGCATCTCGAATGCCAGGCAGCAGTTTCCACCCGTGGCACTTGGTATGCAAATATACACATTACAGCTCACACATGAAGAACTTTTCCAGCAGCTGTCGAAGATGCACATTCAGAAAGTCTTTAATAATGAAACCACTGTTGCACTGCCGTAATGAAAAATTCCTTTAGGGATGTTTCCTCCAGGAGGGACAGCTTGTAATGCAAACCCCTGAATTCACATTACGGTGGGGTTTTTTTGTTCTGTTTTTTTTTTTAATCTTTGGTCTTTCTTCCTTTCTCGGTCCCCTCAAATATTTCCTTCCTTCTTTCTGCTCCTGTGTCAGCTGCTGCCTGGCAACTTTTCTCTATCTGGTGGGACAGGGCAGGGCACCCGACTGCCTTCAGACCGGCTGCCAGCACCATCCCCTAGCAACCCGGCCGGGCGCCCGCCATGCTCTCCAAAGGGCCGCACACATCGACAGAACCTTGGGACCTCCCGCCCCGCATCCAGAATGTCCCTTAACTCACCCCCTGTCACACCGGGCAGTGGCGGGAACCATTGATGTGACCGTCCATCCCTCCCTACGCCCCTACCCGAAGGCTATGGCTGATATATAACAAATAAGTAATGGCACAACCCAGCTTTCAGTGATGCAATCAAGGTGGTTTCACAGTCACCAATGTCAGAATTACCTTTGGCTGATAATTAATATTCCTGTGTTGTGCTACACCAGCGAGTACAAATGATTGGTTCTCCTTTGTTTAATTTATCTCAATAAGAGATTTCATAATATTCTATAGCTTGATGAATTAATTTATTTAACCTGTCAGTGTTAATAACTCTGATTAGGAGGAAGAAGTTATAAAGCACCATAGGAGCAAAGCACAGCATTTTTAACTTTGAATTTTCTGTCCAGCGGTACTTACCTTAGTCTCCTACTTAATTACTTTTTTTTTTTTTTTGGGTTGCAGTGAGGAAAAGATACTTCTATATGCTCAATTCTATATGCTCAGTTGTCTCTCTCTTCTGTATCCCCTCTCAGTTCAACACCCTGATGCTTCTGGCTCAGTTGTTTCCAATGGGAGTGGCTGACAGACCGATCTGGTTCCTGATCCGTGTATCTGCCACCAGTTCTGCAGCTCTCGATGTTCACCCACCACGCAGAAATGTGATGAAGTTGTGTGCACACAAACAACAGCAGGGAGGCTGGAAGCACATTTTATATGACAGGAGACTGCTTAAAGAGTTTGAATTATAATATACATATGGACATCAGGTTGGCTTCCATCTCTGGTCATTCCAGCACACATTTTTAGGTTTATTCATAGCAGATGTACATTAAAACGTTCATACAGGTCTTGCCGCTGCCTTTCTTTGAGATATGAGAATGCTGGCTACTCCTACATATTTTTACTGGATTGTTGAAGTCGTCCCATCCCATCATATAGAGACGTCCCATCATCCCATTACTTCATAGCGAGTGATGTTTAATGGAAATGAAGCTGAGGTGAATGATTTATCAAAGGTCAACTTGTATTTGTTCAACAGCCTGTACTTTAAAACCAGGCTTCCATGGTAATTATCGCCTCATAGTGCTATCTTAAAGCCAGCTACATTTTTAGGCAGCAATTTGAGAAATGATTACTTACAGGTAATTGAATTTTTAGTCATAATTGAGACTGCGCACTTCATATTGACACTTTATTTCCTGTAAACAAGGAGGCCATCGACTTTTATTATAAATATTATTTAAGTATTTTCATAAGTTTAGGCGCACATGTGATCTGCAGTATTGAAAGCAAGATCAATTAAGTCTTCAAAGACTCTTATAAATGCTAATGCTTAAAATGGGCAGCAAATTGCACCTTGTCATTAAAGGGAATATTCAAGAGGAGCGATGAGGACTGTTGTTAAATAAGTATGGAATAAGACTGAAAAAGAGCAAATCAGAAATAAAGCATCAAATGGTTGAAAACAGGTGTCTTAGTCGAGGCGTTTTTGTGAGAAGGCATGAAAGGGCAGCACGCCAATTAACAGATAATGTTTGGGGGAAAAGCATGACCACGTGTCACCTTGCAGACCTTGAGGCTTTTGCAGAAGATGCAAGAAGTTGAAAGAAAACTATTCTGTAAAGATAGTTCCGTGTCCCAGGAATACAGGGACCGCATGTTCACTTGCAAATGTGTGTTTCTTTATACCATGTGACAGTCCTGGCATGTAGGAAATGTCACTGATTTAAGCAGGAGTTCGTCACAACTCGGAATTCCCTGGTTTTCCTTCACACATTTTCTCATTTGGCTTCGGCATCTACATATTTTCATATTGGAAATGTAAAAGGTTGCTCAAATAAAATGATAATGGGTGTGTAAGAGGCATATAGTTGGCACTGGTGCCTTGAGGAAAGACCCAAAGCGATCTCACCTGTACACGCGGTGGAATAATGTTTCAGTGTGACTTTCAGCCTGACTTCATCTTGGTTATAAAAGCAACTGATTTCCAAGACAGTGGCCACGGCCAAATCTTTTCGCCTTAATTCAGCTCTGCCCATTTCTGTTTTCTACACTGGAATTTATAATTCTGCTCAGTTATGGCCACATAAATAGGAATTGACTGTGGGAGATTTACATAGGTTTTATAGTCAGTAGGTGAATGCAGAATTTGATCCAACTGGATTTTTCCCCTCAGCTGTAAATTATTTGCAATAACAAAGCCACCAGCAACCTCCTGGGAGTCCTGCCAGCCCCCGACCACAGAGGAATCCTTGGGACCTTGACTGGGCTTTTCAGTTCATGGGCAAACCTTATTCCAGGATCTTTCTCCCACTTCAACAGAAATAATTAAATATTTCAGATTTCTCCTAGGTTGTGAATTATTCTGTCCTTCAGCATCACCTGGTCTTTCTGCCCCTGGAAGTCTCTTGGCTGTAGCGCTTCAAATAAAAGGTATTGAGGTTCTGTGTTGGGGAATATAACCACGAACTTAAAAACGACTGAGGCTTTGCCCTTGAAATGTAAAGGTCTCGACAGTCAATTTTAGCACCGTGCTGTCTCTGGAGAAAACCAATATCTGAGGGTGATGTAAAAGCGTTATCACCTTTTGTCTGTTAAAGGGCCTGGTTTTAAAAAATAACGTGAAGATGTGACAAACACAAACCATGTTTGTGTTACGTGTCAATTTCAAGATAATGTTTATGTAAAAAAGTTAAAATGTGTTTATGTAAAGTAAAAGTAACAATTCAGCCACACAAGGCAGGAAACAAACACAAAACATGAGCTATTGCCTGCTTAGATGCACTTGAAGAGGCACCATTAACCCAAGGCAGGTTTGGCAGGGTGGTTTGGACACCAACGTTGTGTTTGCAGACACCAGCATTGTGTTGGTGTCTCATGGCACCTCCGTCCCTGCACACTCATAACGCGCGAGGATTTGTGGGTTTTTCTTTTTTAAATCATTAATATTTATAAATATGTAAAGGGTGAGCGTCAGGAGGATGGAGCCAGGCTCTTCTTGGTGACAATCAGTGACAGGACAAGGGTCAGTGGGTACAAACTGGAACACAGGAGGTTCCACTTAAATTTGAGAAGAAACTTCTTCTCAGTGAGGGTGGCAGAGCCTGGCCCAGGCTGCCCAGGGGGTTGTGGAGTCTACTTCTCTGCAGACATTCCAACCCGCCTGGACACCTTCCTGTGTAACCTCATCTGGGTGTTCCTGCTCCATGGGGGGATTGCACTGGATGAGCTTTCCAGGGCCCTTCCAACCCCTGACATTCTGTGAGGGATTCTGCTGACTCACCCTCCGCACCACCCAAGCCTGCGTGAGGTTTGCTTTACATTAAACAAGAATACCTCAAATTAAAAAAAACAAAAACAAAAACAAACAAAAAAAATCCCAAAAAACAAACAAGGCGGGAGAGGAGCGGAGGACGCGGCCTCGCGCCTGTGGCGGGCCGGGGGCGGGGCGGGGCGGGCCGGGGGCGGGGCGGGGCGGGCCGGGGGCGGAGCGCCGCTGTGCCGGCCGCCGGCGCCCCGCGCTGTCCGCTCGCTGCGTGAGCCGAGCGCAGCCGCGCTCCGCGTTGAAAAGTGAACGGCGCGGCGGCGGCTCCCGCAGAGGCTGCGCGCACACGGCGGCGCTGCCGCTCCGCACCCGCGGCCGGACCCACGCACGGACGGCAGACAGACAGACAGACAAGCAGGTTCCTTCCGCGGCGCGTTCGCCGCGATGTCCGCGCTCCTACTGGCCCTGGCGACGCTCTGGGGATTACCGCCCGTCGCGGAGGCGCTGGCAGCGGGAGCCCGCGGAGGTAAGGCGCGGCCGGGGAGCGCGGGGTGCCGGCGCTCGTCCTTGCGCGCCGCCCGCTGAACTTTCCACCGGTACCGGCTTCTCCTCGGGAAGTTTTGAGGTGCCTTACGCGCCTCCCTGCCCCTCCGCGCTGCGCGGCCGCGGAGCGCTCCCTGCGAACTTGGCTGCCGGGCGCGTCGCGCTGGGCTGCGGCGCTTGGCGGAACCAGAACGGGGCGAGCCCCGGAGCGGCGACGAGTCAGTCGGGGTGAGGGATGTGCCCCCCAAGTCAATGGGGTTGTGGAGGGGAATGTGCCCCCGCCCTCGTGGTTCGCCTTGAACGACCCGGCTCTGAATTACCGCTGCGCCCCAGGGAATTAACGCGGGCGGTAATTGCGGGGTCCGGTGCCTCGGGCGCGTCCCGCGGAGCCGGGCGGGGGGTCTCCGAGCCAGCCCCGGCGATGCGCTGCAGGAACGGCGACCGCCCTCCGCTTTCCCGAGGATTGCAAAAGTTCCTTGGTTTAAATTTGCTTGAGTTGGCACCCGTTTAATAGCTGAACTTTGCGTTTCGGCGGCGGGGTGGGTGCTGAGCTGGTGTAACCGGGGAGGCAGCGGGAGCTCAGGACCCCTTAGCCGGGCTGTGGGAAACCTCACGAGTTGCAACTCTTTTTTTCTTAAAAAGTCTCTTATCAAAGAGGGCAGCGGTTCTTCTGCCGGAGTTAGTCTCGGCGTTTTCTGTCGTGTTTTTTTGTGCGGTTGCCAGACCTCTTTCATTTTCCTGGGAAATCTTTAAATTGAGTATTTCCTGAAGTACGGACCAAGCCTTCCTTCTGTTGTGCTCAGGTGCAGGGATGTCAGGGTACTGCTCTGACTCAGGTTTTTACCGCTATAGAAAACGCTGCTAGTCAGAAAATCGTCTGTCGGCTCGTCTGTAGCCCTTCACTTTGAGAACTGCGTGGTCTCATGAACGAGACCGCACTGAATGTTGTTGTATCCAGTCTGCGAGGATTTTGCTAGATTTCAGTCGAAATGTAACTCTGTAAAGCATCAAATTCTCCTGTCTCCTCTCCATCACGTACCTGCTGCCTATTAAATTGTTTACTAACTGCTTACAACTCGTTTGGGTGAGGGCAGATGCCTCTAGGTTGTCTGGGGTACAGATTTCTGCTTCAGTCGAACTACCAAACCCCTCGGGTCCCTTTCCCACGTAGTTGTCAAAATTAGAGGTGATTCATTCTGTAAAAATGAGAAATAACTACCTATCAGGGAGAAAAGTATTGCTGCAGCATCACAAACTTAGGTGTTTAAAACACTGCATCATAAGGTACAAGGATATTGCAAAGAAACGAGGGTAGTATTCAATGTAATGGCACCTGAACAGCCAGATGGGAAAGGTTCTTAGAAAAATTTTGCAGTTTTATGAAGGGTACATATGCGTTTACTTTGATACATGAACATTTGTGGTCGTGGTAGTGCTTGTTTGATGGAAAATATTTCAAGAACTTTCCATGGTATTCACAAAATGGTCAGATTACGTTTCAGCAGCTGTGGCGTGCATCTGATCTTACAATGAAAATCAAACTTTCAAACATCTTGTGGAATTGTCTGGAAACCGATTTGCCACTCTGTCTCCCTTGATGGAGATAAGCAGATGCCAGTTATTAATGAATATTAATTTCTGGTGTTTAAATTTTGCTTTGTTTTTCCTTTGTTTTGTTTTCATAGTTACCTTGCTCCGATGTGGTGTTTCACACACAAAAAAACGTGCTGTCAGCTTACATTAAAATCAATCCCATCTTAAAAGGCAACATCCTTGTAAGTCATACCAGCCCAAAAAGTGGGATAAATCAAATTTACTTAGAATCAACTAACTCATCATATCATAATGTCATGTCTTATCAAAACCGAACAGAGTACAAATTAGGACTTAAAAGGCATTTTGTTTAAAAAATGTCAAGTGGTCTGAAACTAAAAGGGATTCGGGATGAGGAATCTAGAAGGAGAATTACATTTGCACATCAGATAAACTTTATGATACACTGCAAAAATTATTGACCATACCAAGCTGATTTTCCTTTACAGGAGGAAATTCTGAGTCACTGGAGCATGCTAAGCTTAATGTATGTGAAAAGGCACTGAAATTTGGAATGCACCGAGGCTCACCATTGGTAATAAGAGAATTGGGAAAATGTCATGGGTTGCATTAATAGCAGTGTTGTGGTAGCCATGGTAATATAAAATATTAGGTGCTGGAGGGAGAGTAACACCCTCTGTAGACCAGTGGGTAATGTCAGGGGGAGGAAAAAAACCCAAGAGGGGTAGGGGGAACCCCCCTGAAGTTTGAGCTCTCTCATCCTTTTCACTGGGTTTGAAATACAGGGAAATTCTTCCAGTCTATCAGGTCTGCCCTCAGCCAGGTTACAACTCCTCTGATTGTATGTGTATATGTAAAAAATGGGGAGGATAAAATTGTACGGAGATGGTGGAGAAGGGGATCCAGGCAGGAGGGTGGTGGATAAGGGAGGAGTCCTGCAGTTGAGGCTGTGCCATCAAACCCATTAAGAGGTACAATTGCCTTTTCATAGGCTTCAGTCTTCTTGTCCTGAGGATGCTCACAGACCCCGATTCCCCTGCAGTTATCCTGTTGCAGTAAATGAATTTGGGAAACCTGAGGAAGACCTTGCTAACAGCTGCGAAGACCACATTTGTTACCTGCTCTCCCTGAAGATGTGCAGGGGAACTTCACAGGTCCTATTGCCACCTCCTGAGTGCATGAGCTGAAGATGCTCTGCAGCCTCAAAACTCCACCTTGGCTTCATGCCTAAGCTCCTACACCCTTTTTTTTTGTGATACCTGTTTGTTTTTTGTGCCTCTGCTGCTGTGTACATAAATGCACTGTACTAATTGGCATGGTTATCTAGTGGTTATCCAAATTACATGGATGCCTCAGATAACAGGAGCTGGATTTGGATAATCTTCACAGATGTGCGATGTTGTCAGTGCAATGTCTATTAGTGAGCTCACAGCTCGTTATTAATTGACTTGCTGTCTGCGGTGGGGCTGGCGGTGGGTTGTGTTTGGCTTTGGCGGATCCCTCCTGTCGACAGCGCTGATGTGCCGTCTCACTGTGGACTTTCACATGTGGTTTTAGTGCTTTCGGGTTCGGTGTTCAAGCGCTGGTGTGATGAGACAGTTTGTCAGCTAAGTCTTGCAAGGGGTCCTCCTGCAAAGGTAGATTTTATACCGAGTGGGAAGATGCTGTCAGGGAACTTAAAACTTGAGCTCCCTGAGTGATGGCATATCATGTGTTTAATCTTTTTTTTCGTTTTCCTGTAATTCTTAAGCTGTTGTAAAGAAGGAAAGGCAAATTTTCATGAACATTACTCTTCTCTGGAGTCACAAACACTTCAAAACTTCTGTCATTATTCCACTTAGCAGATAATTTATTGTTTTCAGGGTCCTTTGACCATATTCAAGTGAAGGCTTGAAACAAATGACTTTGAAATAGAATTCTCAGGTTTAAGGTTCAGCTGATGAGAGTTTGGATTACTCACCCCGGTAGCAGAAACACAAGCCAGGTGAGATAAATCAGTCTCCTTGTGATGATTGCTGGTGGCCTTCATTCCCTGGTAAGGCAGCCCAGCAGGTGACAGTGAGGAGGCTTTACAACTACCTTGTTATTAGCAGCTTAATGATTTGAAACCAGGTGTACTTGACCAGACTGAGCTCCAGCTTGGCCATTGTTGGAAAGTATTCTCAGAAGAAAAGGCAAACTATTTCTGTGATGTGCTACAGAGGTGTCTGTTCTTGTCCTTTAGTCTGTTATGTCTCAGATAACAAATATTAGTGTCTTATATACAAAATAAATGCTTCTAAGGTCACAGTGGCATTGGCATTTATTTGTTTATTCCGAAGAACAGTATTACTTAAGAACTTACTATCGTTGGGGTGGAAAAAATTATAGAAGAGGGTGGAATTTCAGACAGTAGTTAGAAGGATGCATGGTAAGAGGTAATTAGAGACATGTTGTGGGAGGTGCCCACAGGTGCCATTTCAGTGGCTGGTTTTATAGGCGGTTGATATATGTATGTCCTCAGTTCAGTATGTGATCCCATGTACAAACCCCTGACGCTTCTGGGGACTGAGCAAACTGTGCGGTTTTTTTGTGATGTGAGAAGACTGTATGTAAACTTGTTTTGTAGGAAACCTTTGGCTAATTTACCAGAAAGTTTGTGCTGACACTCCTGCAGGTTGAGGTAGTTTTCCCCCAAGGACATGGAAGAAAGCTCTTAGTTCTGACAGTGGCTCTTAAAAGTGTTGACTGCCGCTATGTAAATCTGAGCATATGCCATACTGTTAAGGTTCATATGGACCCCAGGTTTTTTTCCATTTGAAGGAAGTTGCAAAACTCACATTGACTTCTGTGAAACAAGTCTGCAGCTTGGTGCTTGTTCGTCTAGTGTCTTTTTTTTACTGCTCCTTTTATCTGTTGTTTGGAGTTGAAGAAAATCGGTTTCTCTTTATCGTATTGACTGTAAAGGATGTATGTAATTTGAAATTGTGAATTTAGAATTATGGCTATCTGTAGAAATGCTACTAATTCAGATAGTAGAATGTTGTTTTTGTTGCAGTGGCATACTTTGAATCCCAGCTTGTTGTTGCTTTTTTCCTAGTTTTTGTGTATTAATCTGTTTTTTAATAGTCTCGATCCTTCAAATGCAATTAAATTTTTGCTTAGAGAACTCATTTTAATTGCACTTTCCCAAAACATTCTTAATGATGAACAGTGAAGATGAAAATATCACAACTTGGCTATTTTTATGCAAGTCATGCAGACTATTGAGTCTGTATTTAGTGTGAGTTTGGGCTAAGTGTAGACACTGCAGAACTAGATCCTAAATTTGTAAGTGCAATTAGGAACTAATTGGATTTTTAAAATATAATTACTCAAATAATGACTCTGCACCTTCTGTCCAACCTACTAGTTTGTTTTCTAATTAAAGTTGGGTGGGGGTTTTTTGCCCTTAAATTCTATCGAAGAGATCAAAATATTTGTAAATGTAGTTTTATTCCAGCTAGCTAGTCAGTTGTTGACTGTAACGCGAAGAATTCCCAAGATGTATCAAAGCTTCCCGGTGCTGGAAAGCGGAATGTTCCCATTTAGATAGTTGGTAAAGTGAAATAGTTGTAAAATCAGCTGTCAAACCTGTGTGTGATCCAAGGGCCTGGGATCCTTCTCTTTGTGCATCTGAGGATGCTCCGGGAAGGGCCGTTTCCCGCGGGTACCGGGTGTGTGAGAGCAGGACTGGACATTGGTAATGGAATTCCAATAAAACTCAGTCAATACCATTTAATTAGATTTAATGGGAACTGGGAAGGATCGTTAGAGAGACAAACACATAGTCTTACTAGTAATATGTATGCTATATTATTAATATGATTGAATTTGTAAGATCCTTGTAGCAAGAATAAGATCTCTCTGTGTACCTGGAAAGTGTTATGTGGGTCTATTATATTTTGTAATCTATGTCATTGCTTCCCAAGCAGTATGTAAATATAGATTTGGAATTGGGCTCTGTGTATGATGTTTATAAACCCTACCCATCTGAGGATAGAATTGGATGCTAGAAATAAGGTTTGTATGTTTCTTTAGCAATCATGTTTTTATTGACCATTTTGTTGTAAATTTCAATTGTGTACTAATAACAAAACACTGCAATATATAGAGTATACCACTGAGTAATTGGGCTTTTTAAATATGCTGTAATGCCAGGCTGGAAGCGAGGTACACTTTGAGATTTTTATTCTCATTCAGTTAGAAATTCAGTGTAATTCTCCGAGGTGGAAAAATAGGGATTACAGTATTAAGAGTTCTAGATACAGTACATTGAATCCTGAAATGTGCTTTCAACACCTGATGGATGTTCCTAAACATCTCGTGTACTGCTTGGAGTAGAATGATGTGGCCTTCCAGAGGAGCCAAGCTGTTGAAACTCTTCTTTCCTTCAGAAATACAAATGTATCTATTTCATTTTCTTCATAATATCAATGTATTTTGGACTATCTATTGCCTGGTTGTCAGTAGGACATCTCTTGGTAGTTTTTGCTCATGACGCTATTAAGCAACTTGTGCTTCAGGTGTAATAGGACAAGTGCTATAAGACAAAAGTTAAGCTTTGAGAATAAGAAGAATATGTATAATTCCTCAAGGCTTTCACCACAATGGAGCTTTTTTTTTTTTTAATAGCAGTTCATAAGCTACAAAATTGTTTTTCCTTGAATGAACAAAGGAAACGTGGAGAATGAGAAGGTGCAATATTGGTGTTTTTAGTGATAAATGTGCAGACAAATGCTGATGCAATGCTTGGCAAGTGCCGTATTCTTTCATACGAAGTGTTCTGTCAAGGAGTTCTGTTTTGTTAACACACACTCCTGTAGGGAAAAAAAGATACCCATCCATCTTTTGTATAATGTTTTACAATTTTTATTCATCCACCTGCAAACTTGCAAAATACTCTTGTCACCAGTTTTTAACGTACAATTCTGATATTGTCAAATAGTTGGCGCTGCTACTTAAACTATTCTCAGAGGTATGGTGGAGAGGATGGGTTTCCACTTGTAGGTCCCTTGACATGCAGGCAAGTATTTTTTCCTCAATCATGGACATTCTAATTAATTTCAAGGCACTGGAAGTACCACCATGTTACCATTTCTAATACGTTCTTGTATAATATGCTTTTTTAGAGAAATGCTGTAATGTTGTGCAGTCATAAAAGTTTAAAGAAGTTGCACTAGTGCAAGAAGATGGTGATAAATCAGAGTAATTTTCTAGGTGATAAATAGGTTTTTTCCAAACACCTGCCTCTTTTTCTTGCAAATACTGAGAAGAGAGAGCGATATAAGATCACAGCTACCTAGATGCTCTTTTTCTTATGCAAACACACTGATTGACCCAAAGTATATTATTATTTCTGCCAAAGCTTGTGAGCTTATGAAATAAAAGTATGTCATTTACCAATGAGACACTTCCTTCTCTGGAGAATGGTTTTTGTTCATGTAGACCTGAGTCTACACTGCTGAAGTCAATGAATTCTTCATCTTGTCCTTGGTGTTTATAGGGTCACTCTAAGTGTAAGGGACCTTTTGACCATTTTATTCAAATTTCACTGAAAAGTCTTAGAGGACCTTTTATTCAATTATGTTGTCTGTATTGTCCAGTGGCTTTTATGCAAGAAGTAGATATTTCTTGCAATACTTTTATTCCAAAGTTTGATTCAATTTTGCCTGACTTGTTTATATTGACTCCACTTCGATATTTCCGACATCTAATTTTAATATATATGGATCAAAGTCTTCATTGCTTTTCATTTCTCAGTTCGTAATAATCCTCTAGAAGATGAGCTGTTATATACATTGTTTATTTTTAGTAGATGATCAATTGATAATTTCTCATTTTCAAAAATCAATTTGCTAAGATGTGTAGGGTCTACTACTTGCAAGTCCCTAGGTTAGCTAAACCTAGTTCTTTGTAATACAGATGAAGCTGCCAGTCTGTTTTCTAGATGAAGGAAGCATTGTATTTTTCATTGTGGAAAATTTGTCTGTCTTGGTGGCTTTTGGTGATCTGGAAGGGAAGTAAAGGTGATACTTTCTCATGCAGCGCATTGGATCCCTGTGAATCTCTGCAGACATATCCAGGGATGAGTTCACTTGACTTTCTTTTGAGAACCATCTTAAAAGAACTGTTTTCCCCAGCTGTATTTTGTAAAGAATAACCAGGGCTGGGTCCAGCCTGTGTGTTTTACAGTACTGATGATACTCATTTACCACCTGGAGGGAAACTGGGTTCACTTCCAAGTTCATCAGAAGCACTTGGTTTACAATATCCTTATTTCATGTAACTCTATTGAAGTTGTTTTTTGCAGGGTGTTTGCAGGTAGCAGGAGTTAAGGACTGGAAGCAAGGGAAGAAGGCTGCAAAACTAAACTAATTCTTCTTGGGTCCCACGTTCTAAGCCAAGTGGTTTATTTTTATATTCAGATTACAGAAGGAACAGGGAACAGTTTCTTCGTAGTGTCTTGTTACCGTAGTCTTAGGCAAAACACTTGATGCTGCAGTATTAAATCATATACAAGGGAGATGAAGCAAGTTGAGACTACAGAAGTGTGAAAACTAAAGCACTGTCCCGTGCCTACAGCTTGTCAGGTTAAATTGCTTTTTATGCCTTGGATAGAAATGGAGCAAGGGTACATTGGAGCAAGAAGATATTTTGCGGGTGGTGTCTTGAAGGCTAAGCCTAAGCTGCAGCAGCTGATGGTATAGGGCTGCTATAGGCCACTTCTATGAGAATGTATTGCACATACAGAGGTATATAAAACCCTGGATATGTATGGAGAGCCATGAAAAGTACTCTAAGTACAACAAAGCCAGGAGTACCAGGTATTTTTTTAAGCAGACAAAATCTTACGCCCTGACCCAAGTGGCCCATTATCACATTTCTTCAAATTGGAGCAAGCTATTCAGGTCAGTGTGTGTCTGCAGACCCATCTGAATGAATTCCTGGGCTCACACTCACTATGTTACATTTCTTTCTGTGGGTTTTGAACGGCTGTGACTTGAACAGAGTTGACAGTACACAATATTACCCATTTACTCTGTAGATTATACTCCTCTGGAGAATTGGTGTCAGCTAATCTGCCACTTCTGTGTTTTCACAGAGACCTGCTAACTGCATCTCTGGTAATATCACAGGAGAGTGTCAGATCTGGGCTTCTGTAGTTTTCTTATTTATTTCCCTCACATTTCCAGGCGTGTACAGCCAGGTCTCTGGCCTTGGTCGTTTACTTTGTCCTGTGAATAGTTTCCTTTCTGTGTAGAAATTATGTCTGTCAATACCCAATTTTGGCCACTCTTAGGGCGGTGAGAAGTTTGAAGCAGGTGGTTGTCAACAGATGATGACAGAAATCGTGAAATTGTGCTCAAATGCAAACTGTGAGGGTCAGTATTTAAAGCACATTTGAGCATATAAAACCTGCTTATATTTCTACCTTGGCTGTGGAGTATTCTAGGTATAATTCATATGTTTCTGTGATAAGTTTGTTTCTTTTACTGGAAACTGCATAACTCCCCTAACCAATTAGCGGCATTCAGTAATGAGTAAAACACTATCAATGATGTTATGATTTTTGTGTCAGTTAGAATTGTTAAATGCTCCTCGATGAAACCGCGCTGATTTACATTAATTGATGGCTTGTCTTCTCACAGCAGCAAAAGTGCCTTGCAAATAGTTGCAATACACCTAAGCTGGCAGTGATTGCCTGTGATTGCCAATCTGTTGTTTGCTGGTGCTACAAAGATCACCAGTAAAAGGCTTCAAAATTCAGGAGGACTTAATACGTGGCTGTGAATTTTAGGAGTATAACAAAAAGCGTTCACATAAAATAAGCGCTAAAGAGCTGGTAGATATGGCCTGGCTTGGGTTCTGCTTATGTATGATGCTTGACAATCCAGCAACTCAAGGTAATTTAAATGCGTTATAAACGGCTGTTTATGTGTCCATGAAAAGCATGATGCAAATATGCAAATTTAAGAGAGTGTCTTCTACAAGTTTATATATCTTAATGAAAAATGTCAAAGCGTAATAGATCAACAGTCTGTTTAGCCCCATAGTAACCAGTTTTTTTCCTCCTTTTTTTTTTCTAAAGATAGCACAGCATGTCCTTGGTGATCCTAGGAGTAAATTAACACTGCAGAGTGGTTGCTCCTGAAGCCAGCTAATGACTTTCTGATTTTTTGGGGAGGAAATACTTGTCTGTTGAGGTTGGTCATATTGAAGTGGTCACCAATGCCTGATCATGCACATGTACAAGTAATTTCCCTGTGCTGGTGTTAAAACTTCCTTTTACACTTTATTCCATTTGCTATCCTGTTCTATGTTGTATGGAAAGGTTACCTGAGCTAAGTGGAAATCTTTGAATATTTGTATTTCATGTGACAGCTGAGAAGCTTGTGCTGGCCATAGGCTTTGTGTTCGTACTGTGGGCAAGCAGAGCGGTAATTCTGCTTGTTTGCTTCCGATTTCACATTGGCACCTCAAGTAGGATATCTTGTTTGTTTTTCTATCAAATTTTAAAGATCTCATGCCTGGAAAATCTCTTGCAACTTCAGGTGCTGCAGAGCTTATCAGGGAGTAGCAGCTTTTAGTGTTATAGGTGCCTGTTCAACGTGGCTTTTGTTTGTGGTTGCAGCCTCAGGGAGACAAACAGACTGGAAGTGGAAAATGGAAACAAAGAGAGACGGGGAGGGTTACTGGTTAAATTTTATTTGGTAGGGAGCAAGAAAGGCCACGTCCAGTACAAAAAAAAAAGATTAAATCCCAACAGTTTCCACGGTTCTTCTGAACCAAAAAGAACTTGTATTTCTTAATAGGTGAAGAGATAAACAGCAATGCTTGGCATGTGCAAGTATTGTCTTTCATAAGCCATGGGGAAATCAACCTCCCTTCTTTCTTTCCTGAAAATACAGGAGCCTCCTTGAAGCACTTGCTTTTGGGAATGAATGTATTAGTGAAGAATTCGTGGATGATCCCTATCTAATTTTTATAGAAATGAATGGTAGCATGCTGTGGGACTTCAGGTCTGCGTGGGTGTATTTTACATTCACCTGCCTCATTCTAGACTTAAAGAACTATATTTTTTTTGCAACTGATAAATAACTGGAGGTTTAAAGCAGCTCATCCCAATAGCAATTGCTGCCACTGTAGGGAAAGAGAAAGCCAGCATAAGGCAGTGGTAATAACACAAAGTAATCTCCCTATACTTCAGTAATAAAGTTGCATGGGCTACAGTTTTCTTGTCAGCATCTTTCTGTTGACACCTTTCTGTCAAAGATGGAGTGAAGAGTAAAACCTAAGTCTGTTTTCTCTTATGTTAAATGTATTCTGCAAAGCTTTTGTAAAACACAAAGCATGTGGACTTTGCAGATAGTGTTTGCATTTGGGACTTGGGGGGAAATTTATGTGAACTTTGTGCTTTGGAAATCATTGCCCTTTAAAATAACTGATCATATTAAATGTTAGTGCATCTCTCAAAACTGTGTTTTGTAGAGTAGTCTCATCTTTAGAGCTTTCTTGTGTGTTTTTTTTATTTTAGGAGCAAGAGTGTATAATTATTGGTAAAAACTGAGTTTTCAAAATTGGCCATTTTGAATGCATACAACAACCTACCCTTTTTTTTTTGTCTGAGAAATCTGTTAGTGTTTAAAACCAACAGACAAAACCCAAACCCTGGCAAACTAAGCCTGAATACTTTGCAGTTGTGGGTTGAAACTGTCTAATAACATAGTCCAAAAGCTCATTAATATTGATCTTCTTAATTCTCTCAATAACCTAACATTAGTTCTAATTACAAGAGGAATAAAAAGCAGACTAATACGGCCTTAGCTGTCAAAGTCTGATGGACCACAAAACATCCAAAAGGATATCCTTCAAAAGCGGTTAGTAGGAGGTATGCACATGAATATCATTAGCTGGTAACAATATGCGTACCCATAGTTGGGGGGGAAGAATACCACTTAAAACATTTACTTTCTGCTAGACCAGTGGGGCTCATATACTTGCCAAGGTTAGACCTTCTGCTTCCCCTTTCTGTTCTGCAGGTGTGGCTGAGGCAAGCCCTTGCAAAATTAAATAGAATTTTTAAAGGAAAGCACCTGAACACTCGGGTAGATGAGGTTCTAGGGAACATGGTTTAGAGGTGAACTTGACAGTGCTAGGTGAGTGGTTGGACTCAATGTTAAAGGTCTTTCCCAGCCAAAATGATTCTATGACCAGGTAAAGCACTGCAGGAAAGATCAGAGTTGGGCTTCTGCTGTGCTTGTGGTGGAACCTGGTTGCTCATGGGCATGTTCTTCAAGCTTTTTGTTTTGAGGCAGGCATCAGGAATGGCTTAATTCTGTGCTCATCATCTGCATTTAAATACTGAGGCTAACAGCTTCTTTTGTTTGGCCCAGAGCACCCTGGCTCCTGGGACATTAGAAGAAGGGAGTGTCAAGGCACACTGAGCCGCGCCCAGTGTGGGGGATGTTTGGAGGCTTCAGGGGCACCCCCAGCCAGTGTGGGGGGTGCAGAGAAGCTTCTAGAGTGCCTACAGTCAGATCTGATCAGATAAAACAGGACTCTCGTCGAGACCAAGCCCCATTTTTTTGTGTGGGGGTCTCTTGGAGTACGAGCTTAGCCACTGCCGCCAGGAGAGCCCCCTCCCCGGGATGGGGACTGCGCTTGCCTCGCCGCCACGGGTGTAAGTAAAAATTCTCGCAGGATTGCGAGTATATTTATACTTTTCGTGCACATTTGCACGTATAACTATCCGCGCTCCGTATGAGCGCGTGTAATATTAATCCTCGCAGAATCGCGGGTGTATTTTCTTTCCGTGCACATGTGCACAAGTATTTTATTCCTCGCACAATCGCGAGTGGCCGCCGAGAGCCCCTCGCACAATCGCGAGTGTATTTTCCTCCCGTGCTTCCACATAAGCACGTGTAGGATTCCGTGCACATTTGCACGTGTAAAATAACTCTCGCAGGACTGCGAGCGTATTATAAATTTACCCTCGCACAATCGCGAGTGCACAGTTTCCGTACTCACTGCGAGTACGTGTATCTCTATAAAAATAATCCCACACCGTGTTTAGGCAAGTGTGTGCTCCTCCGGGACTCGGGGACGGCTCCGGCATTGTTTTGGTGAAGCCACGTGCATGCACTCTGTGGACCGCCCCTCTCAATAATTTCCTCAACTGATATCCGAACCTGTATTTAAGTCACTTTTGGAGTGCTAAAACCCTGTTCCTCACCGGTCTAATAAAAGTTGTTTTTGGACCTTGTTGTCCCTTAAATTGACCTGTGGGTTGCCTTTGCATTTTTCGTGGCAGAGATAAGTGTTATAGAGTGGGGAAGAAAGTCTCTCTCCCTTTTTTTTTTCTTTTTGCTCTTAACGATGTTTTGATTGCCACATAATCTGGTGCTGACATGCCTCCTGTGCTGGTGATGCTGTGCCTGGAGTGTGGGGTCCGGGATGTGCCTCTGTGATGTCCCCACCTGGGCCATGTCCTGGCTCTTGCCCAGCAGAGGGTGCCCAACCTCAGACTTCTTGATCTGTCATGCCCAGGTGGCCATCTTTGATTTATGTTTGCTTTGAACCAAACAATGAGTAAACCAGGGGAAACCTGAGCAGACCTTGGAGGTGGCGATGTAGCACTTGGGCCTGAGGATGCTCTTCTTTCCATGGTGGTGTCGGGTGGGCAATTGCAAAGCTTGAGATGGCTCTTAAATTTCAGTGGCAGAGTTCTGGAGAGGGCTGGCAGGAATACCCTGGGGAGGAGAAACTATGTCCCGGAAAAAGGCGAGTTAGTGCTGAAGAAGGAAAGAAAGCCCAAGGGATTTCCTTCCCTGGGTGCTCACAGCCCTGCTCTGCCCCATACAGAGGAAGAAAAGGAAAGATTCCATCAATGTCCCCCTCATTAAAGTGGCATGGCTAATATATTCTGCTAAGGTGTGCTCATTGTGCTGTTTAAGACAACCAGGTTAGAAATCTACTGACAATAAATGAAGATTTACTGCTTTTGATGTCACTGGGGCACCTAATGCAGGTTTGGAATACTAACTGGAATTTGTGAAAGGCGAAAAAAAAATGTCCCAGTGCCATTTAATTAACTATCTGGCCAATATTTCTCTCTTTTTATTGAAAAATCTGTAAGTTGCAACTGGCTTCGAGCGCTCTCCTGTACAACTCTGCCAACAGTTAGCAAATAAACACTTTAAAATACAGAAAGCCTTGTTCAGCTCCATGTGCACCAGACAAAATCGTACCTTAAACTGCAGAGATGGTTTATTGTAACATTCCAGAATATAATAATTGCATTTTGTAATTAAAAGGAAGTGATTAGAAGAACGTTAGTATTTATTTTCTAAGTATGTAGCAGGGTAAGTGTGTCTGTGTGGGATAACTAGGACATCACTGCAAATATAAGCGGTGTTTTCTTTTAAAGACATATTAGTAACCTGATGTAAATAACCTATTTTATGCAAGTAACACTGCACAGGGATTCTTATTACTTATTCTCTGGATTATCTTGTTATTCTAAGTGACTCCGCAAGCTGTGATCAAAATACAGGAGCTGCAAGTCTTAAAATTTCCACGAGAGTTTGGATGAAGTTTGTGGATTTAATGCCTTAGAATATTAATAAAAGAAATATACAGAGTTGTCCTGGTTTTGTTAAAAAACAAGTTTCTCTTTTAGTGAATTTGCCTGTCAGCTAAAGCTTCGCATTAGCTGCATTTTCTTGGAGAACCAGATACATGTTTTGGTAAACATAGCAATGGAATGCAAAGTTATTGATAAGCACGGATGGACATCTCGCGAGAGGGGCAATGAGTAACAGGTGACCAAGAAACTGACAAACTGTGTATAACTTTCCATTCACGTGAATACTTCATATAAAAGTGGGAGATTAGGAGGATCTCGTCCCTTTTGCCCTCTTTGCCCTTCTTCGTCCCTTCTGCTCATGGCCGACATTAGGAGAGGACCTTGCTAGTCGTACCTGCGAACTGAGGCCTAGTGAGAGACTGAATCCAGCTCTGGTTGGCTGTAGTCCAGTCCAGGACTTCGGGTGCCAGCTCTGCAGTTGTTGAGACTTTCAAGATGGGTTTTGTATATTTTGTATTATTTTCTCTGTTCTTATTGGTAGCGTTAGTAAAACATTTTTAATTTTTCCAACTCTCTTCTCTGTCCTTCTTTTCCTCCTGATCGCCTGTCCTGAGTGGGAAGGGGAGAGGAGAGGAGGTTAACAATATATCTGCCAGGGTTTTATTGTCACCCCACAATCAAAACCCTCGACAAGAGTGTACTGTCTTTTTGGAGACCTAATTTAAATAAACTTTCATATAATTTGTCTAAGCAGTCCTGCAAGAGAACAGTATGAATTGAGTCCTCACTCCCTCTCTGGGATGCCCTAGAAGTTTAAACTAGAAGTTTCTGGTCTTTGCTGGGCATGGTCCCTCTACTGGCCTCTCTTGAGTTCTGCCCCTTTTATAGATCCCACCTGCTGTTTGGAGAGCTGGTAGCATTAAAAAAATGTGCATTTGTCACTCAAGGTCAAAGCATTGGCATCAAGTGAGCAGTTTGGTTTTTAGCTTAAAATGCTGCAGACAGCATTTTGTGGGCACAAAGTATGTCAAGCTCAGCTTTTCTGTAACATCTACCAAGCGGGGGGGGGGGGGGGGGAATTTTGACCTATCTGGTGACATATTAATGCCACATCAAGTGATGTGTTTGAGAGATGGAGAAGGAGTTTGGAAGAGTTTAAAAGAAATGTAAAAGTACTGAGTTAACTTTGAGATGTGTTATATCTTGCTGGAGGTCTTGCAGTCCCTCTGGTCAGGCTTCCAGCAGTTGCTCTCAGGTTGAAAGGTTAATGACTCATTTACTAAGCGGTGCAGTTTTCTTTCATTTCTCACTTACAGTTGTCTCTACTCTTCTAAAAACTGAAAGAGCCTTCCAAAACATATTGTACTTATGTACTATTGCTGTCAATTAAAGTTATTAAATCACAGATCCTTAAAAGTGAAATCCAGATATATGTTAATATATTCAGTCTCTGTGTAGCTGCTGTGTTACAGAAGTGACGAGTATAGTGTCAAGGCAGCTCTGGACATCAGCAAATCTTTCTAAGGGCTGAAGTGTGCATTTGGATACCCCTTTTGTAAGGGTTCTGGGGGAAGGATGGACACCAAAGAAAGAACCTTGTGGATGGTGGAGTAAGGAGAGGAGCAGATCCAGCCCCATGGGATGTGGGTTGAGACTTGCTGGGGCAGCACCTTGGTGTGAGAGCTGGAGAATATTGGGGTGAATAGATCAGATGCTGTTGCCTTGTATGTAGGGGTGATAAAAGAGCTGCATCTGTAGCCCTGGTTAGAGGGATGATGAGGAGGAAAGAGGAATTGCCAGGAGCTTGCAAATCATGGGCCTAAATGACTAAAATACTGGTGGTGCTTTCAGCGAATGGAAGATGACGAGGGCAAAAGCCACATTTTTCAGAGCCGTTTGATATGGTATTCATGTTCATGCTCCTTTTGTGAATTCCTTAAATTAGCAGTTTCACTTTTCTGTGAGTCTACTGTACTTTGACTCTTAAGTGAATTAAGTCCCATTATAAATGACATCCTTCCAACAGTTGGAATACAGGTTAGCGCTCCCAAGAGGGGAGCTTTAATGAGGTTGTTGCTATGACAGCTCAGCTTCAGGTGGCACATGTGCCATGTTGAAATACCCTCTCTCCCCTCAACTATTACAGTAACTTCTGTGAGTGGATTTTAAAACTTCCTTTTTAATGGCATTTATGACCAGCACTTTGTATTTTTATTCTCCCAGTGGCGCAGCTGAGGTTTTGACAATCTATGCTGTTTATTTTTACTTCTATTTCTGAAATGTTAATAGCAGTGCATGGTTTGACAAGTTAAAGAAACAACGAGTTAACTCTGTGACAATTTCAAAGGATGCTCTAAGGACTGAGTCAAAAGATTTACAGAATGAACAAACACATACACTGCTGTGTTTACTGTGGAAATGTACAAGGCCTGTGTTTCTTAAGTTCACATCAGAGAACCTCTCAATGGGTGGACATAGTTTATACTGTGGGAACTGGTAGGAATATGAGTGTTCCCATTAAGATGCAGCTGAACAAGTGGGTGCAATGATTTGCCTCTTCGGAGGAGCTGACTGCAGTCTGTGTGCCATGTATAACATCTCTCTGTCTTAAAGATGTTAAATCACGCAGTTATATTTTTCAGGGAGACTTCCAGTGTGAGCCTGAGAGGTTAAAACAGAAGCATGTCTCTTTCTTGTCTAATACCAACTTTTGCGTGGTTTAATGTGGGTAAGGTAGTCTCAAACCCAAGGTTCTGAACCTCAGCATCAGCATTATTCTGGACCATACTGGCATCTGTCGGAAGGATGGTGGCAAAGCAAGCAGTCAGGATTGTTAATATTTTTTTTTCCTGTTATTGCTCACCTATGAAATAGTGAAATGTCATGTTTAGACTCAAATGAGCAGCTCTGAAACGTATTTCTGCTGCCTCGGTGTTTTCCAGTTTCTTTGTGGACACGGGTAATGTCATTGTTCAATCTCCCCTTCCTGCCAGTCTTTGAAAGCGAGTTTCTAAATGTGTGACTTTGACATACAGAAAGGAGTCGTACTCACATCTGGCATGACCTATATAAATATTGCCTTAAACATTGGCCTGGATGAAAAGCCTTATTCCTTTCCCATAGGTGTTCAGTTTTGTTTGCTTGGCTGTGAATTGTTGCAGTCACTTGGTCACCTCACTACCTGATGGAAACAAATTCCTTTATCACTGCTTATCTCAGTGAAATTAAACCCAGGGAAATGCCCAGGAACTATCTATTCAACCCCAGAAAGCTTTGCCTTTTTAAAGTTAATTGGTTTAAAAGATTGTTTTGTTTGTTTGTTTGCTGCTACTTTAGAAATGGTGTGCTATAAAAATCTGGATTTATTTTTTTGAGTGTTTTGTTGTAAGCTAGAAAACCTTGGTACTAAAGAGTAAAAAGGCTGGCTATATAAATCCATGCTCCATTGTATTTATTGTGCTACTTACTAGGCCTCCAAGTATACTACATTTTCATAAATGCAAAATCATTCAGCTGTATCCATATTGGTTCAAAAGATGCTGATGAGAACATTTAAGGTTTTTGCAGGTTCTGATAATACTGTTTGTTGTAAGTGTGCCTCTCCTGGTTTCTTTCTGTGACTGAACTGAAAGTGCAATTTCTGTATAATTTTAATGACCGGTAAATAGGTTCACATATTCCGCACTTTATTAATATTTTTGTTTGGCTTGCTTGGCCATTAGTGATGTGTATTCCCTGATATTGTGTTCAGTTCTGGGCCCCTCAGTTCAGGAAAGACATTGAAGTGCTGGAGCGGGTCCAGAGAAGAGCAACACGACTGGGGAAGGGACCTGAACACAAGCCCTATGGGGAGAGGCTGAGGGAGCTGGGCTTGTTTAGTCTGGAGAAGAGGAGGCTTAGAGGTGAGCTCAGCACTCTCTAGAACTACCTGAAGGGCAGTTCTAGCCAGGTGGGGATTGGTCTCTTCTCCCAGGCAGTCAGCAATAGGACAAGGGGCCATGGGCTTCAGCTCTGCCAGGGGAAATTTAGGCTGGAGATTAGAAAGAAATTCTTTGCAGAGAGAGTGGTCAGGCATTGGAATGGCTGCCCAGGGAGGTGCTGGACTCACCATCCCCGGAGGCTTTTAAACTGAGATTGGACATGGCAGTCAGTGCCATGATCTAGTCAATGGACTGGAGTTGGACCAAGGGTTGGACTCGATGATCTCTGAGGTCTTTTCCAACCCAGTTGATTCTGTGATCATTTTGTCCCCTTTGGAAAGAAGGTGAAACCAAAACTAAAAAGCCCCCCCCAAAACCCCCAAAACCAAATCAAAACAAACAAAAAACCCCTGAACAAAACATTAACCCCAAACCAACCAACCAGATAAAACAGAAAACAAACAAGAAAAACCCAACCAAACAAAAACCCAGACAAAAACAAAGAAAAACCCCAACTTGTCAGAAAAAGCAAACCCAGCACCCAGGATGCATTGATAAAAGGAGACCAGATGCAGAGTGAAAGGCACATGGTGCAGATTCTGGTTTCTTGCTACAAAGATTGCTACAAGAACAGAAAACACACTGTGATTTATTCTCGTGGCAAAAAAAACTCAGCGAATGGAACAAGTAGTACAGAAATCTCAATATGTTGTTGCTAATACAATTTACATTTCGAACAGTGTGTCCTCCTTTGCCATTCTGCTCTGTTTAAACATGGCTAAATTAAACTAGTCTATAGGCAGAGCTTCTTGATCTGCACTCAGAACTTGCACTAAATGAACATCTAACACTTAATTTAATGGTAATTATACAGCTTCTCAAAAATTTTTTTTCCTGTGTATTATATTTGTTCAGTAGTTATCTCCATGTATAATAATATCAAATTATTATGCTGTCTCTCAAAGTTGTAAATCGTATCATTTTTACACAGACCAGAAAATTACTTGCACTTAAAGATATGTTTATCTGTATATATATGGTGGATTTTAAATTGAACAGTTCCAGACATAATTTTCCTAATATTGGTTAATCCATCTTTAATTAAAATGTTAATTGCTAATCCAGATATTACACATAGAAAATTCAGCCTACAGTAAACTGTGCTTTATTTGCACAAGGATGAAAAATGTGCAATTACATGGCAATCTGCTCATCTGAATTGCGATGTAGTAGTCTTGCATCTGTGATAACCACCTAGAAACATATTATTGAGTTCTTTTACCATGTACCCCCCCAAGAAAAAGGAGAGGTGGGGAAAAAAAGTTAACTTAGTGCTAGATAAAAGTTCCAACTTGTGTCAAAGTAGGGCCTAGAATATTCTTTTAGGGGAATTGTTGTGCATAATGGGTTTTGCCAGCGCTGCTGTGGCCAAAGTTGCCTCTGATGGTTCCTCGGCCGAAATCGTGTCTCTTACATCGTCCGGAACAAAACTCCCTCTGTGTCTGAGCAAAGGATTTCAGAAGTCAGACCCGGTCAGTCTTGTTTTCCAGCCAGGGGTTACAGAAGGTAAAGTCAGCTGGAGGAAGGAAGTTTTGTGCTTGTCATGTAAAAAGTGCATTAAGGCTGCAAACTTGCTGCAGAGAGGAAGACTTGCTTTTGCTTTTCATCATTGAGATACAATTGTGTGTAGCTAAATTTACAGATTATTTTTTTTATAATACGCTGTATTAAGCAAGTGAAGTTCCAGCCTTTCACACTTAGCAAATAATCCTGTGATTCCTTGTGCAAAGTCACATGTCTAAATGTGGCTGATGAGTCTTTGTGGATGGGGCTTGAGTTAAATCATCTTGTTAACACAAGATAATTGCAATCCTAGTGGTTGAAAATTTGTTAATCATGTAGAATATTAGGAAATACTTAATTGCTGAATGGAACGGCATATAGAGCTTTGTACCTCTGAAATTAGTTCATTCAGATCTCTTGGCTCGTATGTATTTTTTCATCTGTCGTTAATGGCATTGTTAGGGACAACACAATTTAATAATGTTTCAGAGTAGTTGTGTTCAAAGCACAGAAGATTTTTTTTCAGTCAAAGCTGTGTATTAAATGTGGAAAACAGACTCATCTATAGAGTGCCATCTGTTGATTTTTATTTAATTAGAAAATGATTTTCATAAATCTGTCTCACTTATACAAAGTGTATACTAATAGCTAGGCTTTTAGAAACAGCCTCTTTTTTTCCCTAAAACCTGAAAGGAAAAACAAAATACATGCAAAATATTAATTATCACTGAATAGTATTTAACAGAAAGCATGTCTCTTAATTCTAGAAGTCTTAACAATCTGTTTCTATTTGGGGTTCATCTGAAAACCATTGGAAAGGCTTGAGCTTTTGGGCTTTGGATGTTCTTTCTTCATGGTGTTTTTTTTTTTTTAACCTGTTCATTTTTTCATCAAAGGAGGTCACCTCTTCACCTTTCTTTTAATCTTTCCTCCCTTTCATTCGCCTCATTCCAGTGTTCTTTCCAACTTGTGAAAGTCACTTATTCTCTGTTTGAAACTCTATCTGATTTGCTCCAGCAGCGTGGCTTCTCTTAGCGAGTTCATCCACGTGGATAAAGAGGACGATGCCTTTGACATTTCTGCTGCACCAGGAGGATGCAGCCGCTCCTTGGCTAAGAGCTACAAAAGAGACGTTATTTTAGGAGCAATATGGATTTGTATGTATCTTTTTTTGGCTTGGTTTACAGTCGTTCCGTCTTTGAGACGTGTTTGAATATCTGCTATTGATGCATGTATAATACTGCTATTTATAACCTGTTTTTGGGCAAGAAAACTGGCCGGTGCCACCAGGAGAGGCAGTCTGCCTGCTTGCCTGGAGACTGCGTTCGCTTTGATTCCTTACAAGGCCAGAATAAATCTAAAAAAAGTCCAAGCTTCACCATTTTTCAAGGTGAGGAGGTGTTCTTGATGTGTTACTGGGCTAAACAGAGCCTTCCCAGAAGAGCTTGGGCAAGCCCAAAGCCAGGCTCCTGGGGGAGCTCTTGCCTTTCCCTTTGAGTCCTTAAACCATCTCTAATGATAAATATGAACTTGTGCTTTCTGGTGAAAATGTGCTGTCCTACCACCTTGTATCGTTATTTCTGCAACCTGCTTGAAAGCTGCTCTTCTTGCCCATAGTCTCCTAATGTCTGGTCTACTCAATGCAGGTGGGGAGCTGGAGCTCTGGAGCAAGTTTGCTTGTGCTTCAAATGTATTATTTTCTTCTTAACTAGACAGAGCAGTTATTTTCTTTTCCTCTTGGATTTCAGTCTAGGACTAACAAAATCTAAAGACAAATCTGCTTTTTCAACAGTTCTCCATGAGAGAACAGGGTGAGTAGATAGGGTTTGGGATTGACAAGGGTGTATGAACTAATAGACATGTAAAACTGATCCTCACAAGATATTCCTGAAGTAGTTATTCAGTGAATGATCTTACGAGGGGTTATATAATAATTGCTTTCTCAAGAATAGCAACATTTTTCACTTAATTTGGCTTTGCAAGTGGATTCTTCTTGAACATGCAGAATTGAGTTCTTTCCAAAGTCGAGGATCAGTTACAAAAAATTATGAAATGCATATTGGATGTGTGTCGAGTCAAGGGTTATCTGGATGGGTTGAGGAAGAAAGCATGCAGATAAATCAAAGTTTCTCTGCAAAATTGATCAGGGCATCCACTCCATGAGCCTGAGGGAGCTGCCAGGCTTCAAATGCCACCTATTAGCTGGTGATGAAGTGGGAAGGTGGATAAAGGTGAACTGACTGGAAAACAGTTTGAGTAGGTGTTCTAAAAACAATGCTTCTGTTAGCATGATAAAAGGGAAGGATGGGAGATCTGATTCTGGTGCTTTTACTGAATGAAGTGGTCAGAAGAATCCTTAAGATTTGAAGCAAAATAAAATTAGGGTGAGGTAGGTAGTTCAGTGGAAGAAAAGGACAAATGAAAGTAGGAGGAGTCCTTAATTTCTGAAGAATTGTTTTCTTTTTCCTCCTTTGTTCTACATAAGCAGATTCACTCTGGGCCTGTAATGCTCTCATTTATCTTGCAATAACCCTCCCCAGAGCTTCAACCTTTTCACTAAACTACCTTTAAAAAAAATCTAAGTGAAAGTTTAACAACCCCTCTCCTCCAATAAAGATGGTTCAATAAAATCATAACTGTGTATTTCTTGGCCCAAATCCACGTATCTGATTGTGCAGAGATGCAGGGTGCAGCCTGCTGCAAGACTGGGAAAACATCCATCAGATTTAGTCTATTTGTTTTTTCTTTGCTTATTTTATCTCTACCTACCCCCTGCTCCCCCCCACTTTTCCTTTATATGCTTTTGGTGCAGGAGAAGTTTGAGACAGTAAGAGATGTCTCAGGTATGAGCCCTATTTTCATGTCATCTTGGCATAGATATTTTAAAGTAGCTTTAAAAAGGATCCATTTCTAATTTAACATGCATATTTTTATGGCTGGAAAGCTCTGTGTGAACTAAACCCCATTTCTTACTGTTGTGCAGTTGGTTCTGGACCATGGGGCTGTGTTGATGCACCTATTTTGTCCCATGTGGTTCTCTTTGTGCTTAGCTATTTATTTCCCATTATAAACCTTTATAATAATTTTGAATTGCCTTGCACAACCCTTGTTTTGCTCAGGCAGCACCTTAAGACCTAAAACTGAGTACAGTTGTAAGAAATAATATAGGAAAAAGGTCTCCCTTTAAAAATACATCTAATAACTGTGTTCCTCTTTCTTCAGTGGTATAGCAATAACTTCTAAGTGCCTTCCCACTGTGGTGATTTCTAGTTCACTTTCAGAAATCCAGTGTATTGAAAATGTCACTATTAATAGCCTTCTGCTGGTACAATAAAAGATAATTCAATAGGATATCCCAGTTAAGCAGGATACCTTGTTTACGTTGGGTTTCTGCCCAGCAGCTGCTTACGCTGAAGTTCTCCAAATAATAGAGGAATTAATCAAGGTGTAACCATGGGGACAACTCTGTGTTAATATTCACCCCATGCAAGTGTAGTCACTGTAATGTGACCTGTGAAGACAAATTATATAATTCATTTGCAATTTGGTATGATCATAGGTAATAAGGTACCGATTTCTTGACTGCCTTTGGGATATGGTAATGCTCTTGTTGCTGATGCTTCCCAAAAGAGTAGAAGAAAATGTGAAAGCGGTGTTGAATTAGGACTCTGTTTTCTTCAAGATGTGTCTATAAGATGTGAAATTAGGTTCTAAATACACAGCAAATATACAAATATACAGCAGCAAATTACATGGTAACTTGTGTATGTTTTCTGAGTAAAACGTGCAGGGAAAAACAACTGGTCAGTATTAGTGAGAATCAAGTAATTTAATTGGATTTTTTCATATTTATTTTTAGCTTGGAAGATAAGTGCCTCATTATGGGTGGTAGATTCTGATTTTATTATATCAGTGTTTATCAGAACTCCACGCAGTTCCTGGAAAGCTGTAACCAGTCTCCGAAGCCCTTTGGATGCTCAGAAATGGCTATTAAGAAAGGAAGAGTTCAAATATATAAAGATGGGATATCTAGTGAAACAGCCATTTTTTGGGGGAGGGGGCAAGTATCATGGTGTCATTATGTTAAATTAGTAATACTGTTTCAGTTGACTCGGTCCTACAATTAGAACATGTGAAGACACCCATGGGAATATAGAAAGTAGTTTTTTAACTGCATTATTTAATTTAATTGTTTAAATTGCCTTTCTATTTTTATATACAATCGTTTTCTAGCCGAAAACATTTTCTGCTTTGGCTTTGCGTGTGTGCCTGTTGTGTATGCTCACTACTTTGGTTCTCTTCCAAAGATCTTTTTCCCTTCAGAAAAATAGTGAGAATTAATGTGTTGGCAAAATCCAGCCATGACTTCAGAGAGAGTTGTGAATAATGAATGCAGGATCTTTCTCTTTCACTGCAATGGCAGTAAAACATTAGCCAGCTTTTTATTAAAAACGCTGCATTTGTTAATTATGGCCCAGAAGAGAACAATTCAAGTGCAGAAAGCTCTTAGGCCCTGATCTGCCAATATATCCTCTGTGAGCGGATAAATGGAGCCTGGTCTGGTGTAAACAGAGTTTTGTGCTGGTTTAAACAGTATGTGCTGCTGGAGCTGGGTTTAAATTTGCCTGAGGAAGAAGCAAAGTTGGGTTTTAACCAGCAAAATGTGGGGGGATGACCTGGGGAAACCTTTCTGGCTGCATTTCCTTAGGCTTACAGTGCAATTGTGCAATTCTTGATGCTGTTTTGTGTCAGTCTAAACCCCCAAATTTATCAGATGTAGCTGTTTAAGCATCATTCTGGCAAAACCCGGTAAGAGTTTGGTTTGTGCAGCCAAGGGAATTCCCCCTAAAACATTTTCTTTAAGTCAGTGGTAGCTTTGTCATTGACTTAAAGATTAAAGGGTTCAGTAAGGTGAATTGACTTAAATCCAGGTGATTTAGCTCCGATTTAAACCAACAAGCAGAAAACTTTGATTTAAATAATTGATTTTAATCTTATTGTGAATTTATAGTGTTAGCTGTTTTCTTAGAGACAAATAAGTTTAAATGTACTGATTTGTGACCAAAGTGAAATTTAGCTGATATATTTTTGGCCAAACAGCGGAATGTGCCTCTCTTCCCATTTATATGGCTCTTTTCCTGACCAGGTCTGTATTCAGCCTTAACTCTTCATAAATCTTTAGCTTCTGCTTGATATGTGAATGGGTGAGATTTTATTCAGTGTCTGTTAATTCTCAAGCTGTGTGTTAACTTCAACAAGCTTTTATTTTAAAACTGGATATGACTTAGTACTGATTGCATCCACTTGAAGTGGATTTTTTTTGTGGACACTAGAGGGAGTACAGATTGTTCTAGGAACTTGGAAATTTTAGTTTCGTCCAACCAGGACTATCTAATCAGGCAACAATATTTAGCTATATATATATATATGCATAAAAATACTATTTGTGTGTATAGATATATGATGGTATTAGTGAGGTTTGTATATTTCAGGTCACTTTTCAAGGGGAAACAGAGGAAAATATAAAGGCCATTTCTTTAAAAAAAACCCTTCTCTAATAAAAAGAGTATTTCTCACATTTTCTAGGATGCAAGAGTGGTACCTTGTCTTCTCCAGTGTAGTTCAAAATACAAATTGGGCACAAAGTGGCAAGGCAATATAGGCAGATTTGAGGCATATACTGTTTTTCAGTCAGTACAGCCGTATGGTTGGATGTGGGAGCAAAGTACCAGCAACATCTGCCTGTTCTTCTGCTGAGCTGACGTTTCCCCCAGGGCTCAGTGTTTTCTTTGCCCCATCACAGAGAACCTCACAAACCCCACAGCATCCGGGCACTGCGGATAGGAACTGGAAGATAATTTCATGAAATTGCTAAAATATATAGTATTTTCTTAATTGATCTTTCCAATTTTTTATATTCTCCATCCTTTTTTCTATATTGTTAAGGAAATCTATTGCCCGACTAAAATTAGATTGCTAAAATATCTTTTGGGCAGGGACGTGGAGTTGTTGATGCTGATGCTGATGAATGAGGTTAGAGTGGTGATGAAGAAATAGAAATATTTTGTGTTTTCTGATACATAGCAAGGGTTGGAGCACTGGTACTATATTTTTTTCCTCCTTAGTCTTTTAACCACGTTTATCTTAAAATTTCAAAGTCTCGATGTAGGTTTCAGTAATGTTACATACATTGCAGGGGAAATGTATTGGTTACAATAAGAATATTTTTTCTTAGATGTAATTTTATTGGCTTGTGTTAAAATGTATTGATTTTTTTGGCTGAAATATTTGGGCTTTGGGGTGGATGCATTTGTTCTGGTTAGGAGTGCCTTGGATTCAGCAGAGCTCTTGTGTTTCAGCAAATACATTTCTATTGAAAGGCAAGTGTAACATTTGAAAAGATTAAATGGACATCAATGTGTCAGGCATCATACTTTCAAACATGCCGTTCTTTCTAATGTGTAAAACATTGTGATGCTTAAAGGAATGCTTTCTAATATTACTCTCTTAGTCATATTTTTAGTGATGTAGTTGTATATCTTTTGTGAAATGTGGTATTTGCCTTAATTGTGTTTGGTGATTTCTGTCTGAACTTGGAGATATTAAGGTTGGCTGCCTAATGCCTATTTAATTTCTTATCCCTGCGATGTGATTGAAGTGAGATGCGAACGTGGTGTCTTTAACCTATCATCAAACAAGAGCCTGCGAGTTCCTGGTCTGAAGCTTTGCTATCAGCATCATCCCTGATAGCAGGTAATCACTTGCACCTATTGATTTGACACGGATTTCCATCACTTATACCAAGCGAGCTCTAACCCCTCCAAAGCCTCTGCTAGTCTGAAGTTGTTTTCTCTTCCATGCCTCCTTTTCTGCATTTTAAAATGGGAATTCTTGCCCGTCTTGCATGCTGAAGAATAAGTAGTCATGTTTTAAAAGCATTCCAAAGGTCTAGAGCAATCTGGCGCTGTGAGATTCTGAAACTTAGTCAACCAGTACACAGAGCGAAGTTCACTGGTACCAGTACTGGAAACCAGTACCCCTTGCATGAGAAACTACCACCTTTGAACCACAATTGAGATTATATATAGCAGCTCACACCAGTGACTGTGGTGCTTTTTCACCAAATTAATCTTCCTTGTATACCATTATGTAAACTGTTTACTGTGTTCCTTAGCAAATATACATGTTTTTTGTATAGCTGTATATATATTAAATGCATGCGTAGACCCATATTTTTCCCTTCCCACATTGAAATAAATGGAAAAGGCTTTGACTGATGTTTGGGGGGAGCCTTTCTACCCCTGTTTTTTTCCTTCTTCCCCCCTGGCTCCTTGTATTTCTCCACTGGTCATCTGCCATCAGGAAAAGTTGTAGTCCCTTCTCAATGACTAGTGACTAGCTCAGATTTTTTGACAGGTCCCTGCCAGAGATGAGAGATCCATGGCAATTATGGATGCGATAATTCCGGAGGAGCTTTGGCCGAGTTTGTTTGTCCGTGTCAGCAGATGGAGCTCCGATGGACCTTGGCTCCGTTGCCAACACAGAAATTGTGTCTCTGGCTGGGCAGCACGGTTGTTGCTCAACGCCTGGCAGTCTGGTCCCGGGTTCATAAAGAGAATGCATTATTTATGGGGTTTTTTGTGTTGTCCTTTTCCACAATGGGTGTGACTAGTTATAACACAGATGGAGCAAGCAGGGTATGGTGGAAATGGTTTATAAAGCCATTACTCCTAGAAGAGAAATCCGCCTTTGTGGCTGTGGACTGTGCTGTCTGGCCAGGTTGGGGAGGGTCCTCCTGCCAAGTGCCCTTCCCCTGATAAATCTGTGCCCAGAGCATGAGGAGAATGACATGACACTCAAAGGTTGCTTAAAATGCACATCATTAAGCCAACAACAACATATTTATGAGAGTGTCTAATATTAAGATGGAATACCTGTGAATAACATGTGCAACACATACCTGTTATGGAATTGTTGTTTTACATATATCTGTTTCGTGAAATTAACTATTTTTCTTGCATCTGGCTGCTCAGCGATCCCTAAATCCTGTGCAAGTTAGATTTATACTCAAATTCTGTTAAGGCTGCCTTTAATTCATATAAGAGTATCTTTTAAGTGCTGAAAGAATCTTGCTACATACGGAAGTCTTATCAACTGTAATGGTTGCTTTTCCACATTAAACAGTCAAACAGACTTTTCTGTGTTTAAATCCAACTAGTAGGGCTATCGACAAATTAATGACTTACAAAACCAAAAGCAATTCCACCGCGTTTAATATTCTGCAACTGCAACCCAGCATATTATATACATTAATCAATTTGTCATAAATGAACCCCTATTTTGTATACAAGCAAATAAAATAGACATGCCACAACATATTTTATTCATAAACCAATATGTAACAAACAAATGGACCTAGATTTAATCTATCACTTTTAAAATAAAATATGCATACATCAATCTGCTTGTTATACAAATTTATATAGCCTGTATGAATCAATAGGTGATATATATAAAACGTACTTTTAACTCTGACGTGCTTGCTACTCCATAATTACCTCAATTTAATGAAAAGTTCCTGGTTTTAAGGCAGTCACAGAAGCAACTCAGATTTTAATTAAAAGTTTTACCTTGGTTTTAAAAAGGTCATTTTAGCCAAGGGGAGATAATGTCCTTTTATAGCAGCACATCATGCTTCTGTTGCTAACTGATGTTATTTGCTGTGTGCTGAAGAATAATTCATGCTGCTGTTAAGGAGAGGGAAAAGAAAAAAAGCATAGAATTTAAATTTCTTTAGAATGTTTTTCAGTATCAGAATATTTGTGCTTTTTCTTTGTCATTGTAGATAAACAGGGTTTAAAAAGAAATGCATAACAAGGTTGTTAATTGTTGGAAAAATGTGGTATTTTACTAATGAAGAAGTAGTGACTGCCAAGATGTGTTTACTGATGAGACAGCAGTGTGTGCTGTGGTCTGCTGGAAAATTCTGTGTTGAAGCATGTACCTGTCCTTTAGCTTCCAGACCAGTCCTGGCGTTTCTCATCTCATTTATTTTCATTGTGGTTGGGGAAGTCTGTGGTGTTCACTGCAGAGCATTTGCTCCAATTCTGGATGTATGATTACAGAAAAAGGCTGCTATGTACCTTTAAAAAAGTTATCAATTATGAAACTTAAAAAATTGAACACAACATAACACTTCAAAGAGAATATATAAAGCAAGAACTGAGAATCCTTCAAAAACAAAACTAGCTAGTCTTTAAATCCAATGCAATTCGTCTGAAAAAAATCTTTGCAAAATAATTTGTTTAGAAGACTAAAAACTGAAGGGGCATGTGATGGGAGGTCAGTCAAACCAAGGGGAAGACAAGTGATAGATTGATACAAGCAATCAAGGGAATGGTAAGCAAAATGAGAAAAATAAGGGGAGTATTTTGATGACTTAATTGTGAAGAAGTCTCTTTCTAGTCATCCCAGTGTCTGTAAGAGCGGTTGGTTCTGTGGTTGTGGTGCCCGTTTAACTCAAGGGAAACCCAGGGCTGGAATGACCAGACTTAAAGGTGGAAGCTGATTCTGCTGATGCTCGACTCCACCAGCCGGACCAGAGCTCACAAGAACTGAGATGTTATTTGTCCTTTGCCATGTGCATGGTGATGTGATGTACAACCCAAAGATCCTGAGAAATATTTCAGTTGGATTCAAGGAGCTCATGCATATGACTGAATTGATTTAATTTATTAACTCCATCATTGCCTCATTTAAATAACCCTTGTGTTTAAGACACTTCTTGGCCCTAAAATGATAAAAATAAAATTATTTTCATATTTATTGAAGAAATTGGGTGACTACCTAGCGATTTTCATGAGACTGCAATCAGAAGGATTGAGCACGACAGTGACAGATGTATGTGTAACTTTCTTGTATTTTGAAAACATAAGGGCTCAGACACCTTTTGTTAAGGCACTTACAGTTTAAGAGACAGATTTACAAATACTCGCTGTCTGCTTGCTTGGAGAATCAAGGATCCTGCTGAGCACTAAGAGTTATTGAAAATCAATGAATTCTTAGTATGCAGAAGGTCAGATGTGTTTCTAAAATACAGAGATGTACAATTAAAGTATTACAGTGCATATGTGCCTTGTTTAAAAGATTTCTGTACGACAGATTGCTACTCCCTTCAATCCATCAAGTAGTTAATTTTAAATCCTAAGGAAACACATATCCTTATGTATGTTAGTGTGGAAAGTTATGATGCTTTGAGCATCATAATGCATATTTTTAATGTTGTTTGTGCTTCTGTTTTCATTTCAAATGGCTTTCAGAGTCATTGTTATCTTTTATGCTAATTGCAAAGTTATCTTTGCTGTTCTATTATACATCTCATGGAGTTTTAAATTTCAATTTTTTGTTTTCTAACCCTGGACAGAATAATGCTTTGTGTTTACACCCCAAGCCAGCCTGACTATTCCTGCATTAACCTAGATTACTTGATTTACTACCTGATTCTCTAGTCTGGAGGCTGACCTGGAGCCTGGATTTTCAGAAAGCTATTCTAAAGCTTAGCATATGAATTCACGCTTGGGTACCAGAATAGGCAATTTGATCATCAGAGTTCCAAAATTCTCTGGACAAAGTCAGATGAGAACTGCTTATTATTCGGAGAGAGAGAATTTAGCAGCCTAGGGGTGGTTCTGATTTTAAAATCTTGGTCCAGATTCTCACTTAAGCCAGGTCAATAGAGTTAAGCAGTCTATCTGTCTGGGAAGGTACCTGCAGTATCAGATGATGCTGCAGTATTTGGTCATGAATTGTCAATGTATCATGGACCCAACTGCTGGTATGAAGTATTAGAAATCCTGCAGAGTCTGTTCTTATTTTATGTTGGCAGTGCTAACGGTCGTTCTGCCACTGCATGTCAACACTCCTCAAATTATCTTCAGAAGTTCTGAATAATCACTGTAATAATCAGTAAAAAGCTCATTTTAAAAAAAAGTATTAATTGAGTTAAGGGCTTTTCCAGTCTCCCTCAAAGACAGCAGCGAGGGGAGATGGTTCGTGCTGACCCTGGTATAACCACAGTGGAATTGGTAACATGTGCGTGGTCTCATTTAGAAACAAACAAGCAAACCCCAGCCAACCAAACACAAAACCCCAAACCAACAAACCTTGTGAGATCTGTTCCAGCTCGTGGTGGTGTCTGATTTCTGAATTGGGAAGGTCCAAATAGGGTTTTAGTCTTGAAAGATTTTGAGCCACCTTCCCAGTTAAGTACTTAAAATTAAAAGGTACCTTTATCAGTCACTTGGAATTGCAGGGCCTGTGGAAAACACCTTTAAAACTCACCTGAAAACTTTACCAAAATAGTAGGCTTCTTGAAGAGGCAGTCCCATAGGTGAGGCCATATATCCATGTATTTCCAGTTAGCTTCAATAATGGTTTATTTCAAAAAGATTTGTGAAAGCTGTGGTATTTGAGCAAGCCATTATTGTTAGCAGAACATATCAAAAGTTCAAGATGGAGCTACTATGTAAATTTGCAAAGGAAATTTTCAGAATATAAAAGGCTTTTCTTTAGAAAAGATGTTTTGTCTGAGCAGAGTTTCCAACCAGTGCAGTAACTGCTAAGGGATATGTAGGGTACCTGATAATACAGTGATGGTGCTGTAGGTAATGTCAACCTCAGAGGTGGGTTTTCAAGGAAAACCAGCTTTTGGGTTGCAAAACTGGTTAAGATGGATATAATGAACAAGTTTGATAAAGTGCAGAAAGACAGGTTTTGCTTTGCACAGTGACACTGATCCTACCTGGAAATCTCAGAAAGAACTCTGAGCCGTGCTGACATAAAACAGCTGGAAACAAGACTGACAGGGAAGGTTCGGCTTCAGAAAGTTGGCTTCAGCCTGGCCATGTCAAAAGTGGTGTCGATCCTTAGGTAAAGGCAGCCTTGACTGGGACTTGTCAAGACTGAATGTGAGGCAGAGGAGATGATGTGCTGGCTGCGTATTAAAGGCTTTGTAGCAGTCTCGTTGCGCTTGGACAACTGTTGAATAGTTGAGCCAATGCAATAAAAGTCTTGTTTGGACAAGGCGATTGGAACTTTTCATACATAAGGGACCTGCTGGGTGGAAGATGGAGGTCTTCTGACTAATGCCAACTTGTGTTGGAAAGCCATCCTTCAGTATAAAAGTGCAAACAGCCTCTGAATTTATTCAGCAGCTCTGCAGTGATTTGGAAGCCAGTGTTGGATGTGGTGGAGCAGAGCCAGTCCCAGAGGCTGCCCCCACACCAGCAGTCAGTCCTCTGGGTGTTTGTCTTGCTCTGTGGGGTGCAAGCGTTTTGGGGAGAAACCTTTTGACGTGGTGGCTTGTGTGTATGGAGCTCACTGGGTTAAGAAACAACCTCGCTGGTTATGCTGCAAACGACATGTGCTATCAGATTTGTAAAACATCACTTCTAGAAGTTAGACATGAACAGAGCTGAGAGGCGTTGTGACTCTAGATGGAATTTGAGGACTGAAATCCTCACAAAATGTTGTGGTGAGAAGTAGAAATCCCTGTGTGGATGCACTGAAGAGACCATGTTAAGTCAAGTTACTCACGGGTTCCTTCCTACTTTAACTATCAAAGACACAGATGTGGTGGGACAGAGTCTGTGAGGAGATAAAACCAGAATTAAAGTCAAGTCTCACAGATGCTGAGCTTTTGCAGTGGCTGTGAGTGATGAAGATTAAGAGAAGTATGAATTATGGTGGTTTAACACAGCGATGAGGTCAACAACCATGGGGGCTCGAATAGGTTCTGTGTCTGGATCCAAATGGCTTGTTTTAAAGGTTACAAATTCTGCCTGTTCTGGGAAATCTGATTTATGGGTGTAGGACAAGGCTGTTTTGGTTACTATAGCGGTAATCAGAAATTGGTCAAAAAATGCGTGTTGGAGCTGTACAAGTACACCCAGTTTACATTGCTGGTGGAATAAATTATCGGAGTAACATGGAAAAATACAGGAAAAGTGGACTGAGTATTTAGAAGGAAGGAGTAGAAGGGAAAACTGAAAGGTCTCTCTGACTTTCTGGTTGGACCAGTGGTATTAATTGATTTGAGGTTTAATGGAGGGAAAATAAAAAGAGCAATTTGAGAGTAAAAAACAAACTATTCTGAAATAGTGCTTGGGAGGCTCAATAAATCTCTGTAAGGTACTGCAAAGCTGACAGGTGACAATTCTGCTTACTTACAGGGGCTGCTTTAGGAACCACAGGGTTTTGGAGGAGGAAACGCTTGTCTAGGAATGGAGAGTAATGTGGAAAAATGTCTGTAAATTACAGTACTCTTTCTAGGGCAAGACAGCTGGTGAGAGGGGCAATTTTTAATGAATGTTTCTTTCAAAGTCTGTAGAGGTTAAAAAATATCAGCTTTATGTTCTTCCCAAATAGCCTGGCTTTAGCAGCAACCTTGTTTTGACTTCTTTTCTTCTTTATGTTAAAAAGCAGTTGGGAGTTCATTTATCTCCCAATTAATATTTCCAATCACAGAATTCAACCATTTGAAAGTGTTTGCTTTCTTGCTTAGACATCCTTATCATAGTTTGTTATTTTAATAGCCATGGAAAAATATTTTAATATAACCAGTAAACAGATAATCTTGGTAACATCTCTGATAATATAAAATAATTGTATTAAATTGTGCTGTTTAGTGGGTGATGGCCATACCCTGCCCATGGTTGCTCTGGTTTCCTCACTTTGGACCTGTGGTCTCCTATGAACAGGTTTTATTCTTTTTCTCTGTAAATGCGATACAGAAGCTCAGAAGAATGCTGCTTATCATTAAATTGGTATGTTCATCTAAAACATCAAAGAAATTCAGGTTTTAAGTTTTTGACAGTATTTTGGGTCAATTCCTGTTTTTAGCTAAATTGGTTCAGTCTTCCCAAGCTACACTAATATGAATTCCTAGATGTAGAAAAAAGCTTGGTGAAGCATAACATATCTATGGACTCCTCTATAAATGTAGCAAGGAAAGTCAGACAAGATGGGTACATCAAGGGGAAAAATACTCTCTAAGCAGTCAAGTTGCAATAAAAATAAGAAAAGTGAAGACTGTGTAAATTGATTGCTGAAGTAGCACAGTATCCTTTTTGAAGGTGTAGAGGGAGAAGTGTGAAGGACGAGAGTCACTCAGCTGAGATTTTATAAATAGCCGACTTTGGGCATTCAGTTTCTTTTCAGATTCTGACATGTGCAGTAATCCCAACCAAACCCCTGTTCGTTCAGTAGTCATGAATGAAAAGCCATTTTGTTCTTAAGTCTGCTTCAAAGAAAGCGTTCTCAGAACTGAGTTCAGCCTTTGGAAGATGAAAATTTTGGATGAACCGGTGAGTTTTGAAAGATGGTAAAATAATAGGAAAATGAATAAATGTCAATGCCAAACATAACTGAAGCCGTTTCCATAGGAACACAGATGTGTGGTTCCTGTGCATGACATTATTGAGCAATTTGATTGCATGTTTATTCTGACCTTACAATTGAAAAAGGCCATTCAAGAATTGTAGCATTTGAGAATCCTAACAAGAGATTGTTACGCTAATGGCTCCTGAAATATCCCTAAACTCCTGTGTTAAAGTTTGTAGCTGTAAATGGCTCACCAAGAATCTGAAGCATAAATCATTAAATGACTGAGTTCCGCTTTACCATCAGCGAAGTACTGACTGTTAGAAGGAAGAAAATGTGCACGGAAATGTTCTTTAATGCTTGAAAGGGTTATCTTGAAAGCTTGAAGTAGAAGTAACGTTGAGCAGTAGCCTTTATCCAGTAAGTACCATGTTTTCATAGGTTGCAATTAGGGTAATTTTACCTTAATGCTTGTGTTTTTTGGTAGCCCACCAGCAGTTGCACAAAGCCCATCTGGGGGTCTGCAGCCTCTCCTGCCTCTGATACGCCTGTCCATACTGCACTGTACGTTAAAATAAGTCTCCCAAGGCAAAAGCTATATTTGCAGAGATGTGTAACTCTACGGAGACCTTTAGAAATATAATTGATTACAGATAACTTGTTGATTAGCGTGAAACATTAAGTGTCCAATAACTTGGCTGTTCAGGCTGAGCTTTGTAGAGCTTGCAAAATGAGTTGAGTCTACATTAAACTTCCTGCATAAATTTTAGCCTCTGCTGATTTGAATGCACAGAAATGTGAAAAGCTTTTGGTGTGAACTCACGTCCTTTAGCTTTTTTTTTTTGATGTGCAGATTTGAAGTCCCAACCTAAGCGGTGGCCCCTCTGTTGTGGCACTGAGCCCCAGCAGGTGCCAGGGACACCAAATGGCCTTGAAGGCACCGTGCCACAAATTCCTCGCTGGGAAACTCTCTGATTCCTGCTGTAGTTATAAGGGCTATCTAAATTGGAACATAAATTGTCTCTAGTTAATTATTCTATTAAATGAGCAATGTGGACTGCTAAGCATTATTATTCCCATTTTACAATTGTAAAAATGAAGTTAGCGATGTCTCAGCGATACAGATGTGAGTATTTAGTTGCATATCTGAACCCTCGTGAGTATCATAAATAAGATGAAAATCTGGCGTGTTTCAACTCTTCTGGTCATTGAAAGCAGACCGATAATGAAGACAAATTTGTGCATATGCTGTACTTGTTCTGAATGTACAATTGCTACTCATCTCTGCAAGAATCAAAGGCGAGGTCTGAACTCTGGCTACCGAGCGCTCCAGGATAATTAGCAAGCCCAAAAAATGAATCCCAGAATGGGATATAACATTACTGCCGATTTCTTTGTTGTAGTAAACTCAGATGCTCTAACAGCAATCTCTACAGTTAGATCCTCTCTCTCATCTGGCACCTGAGTTTTCTGCAGATAAATATACACATTACAATCTGGTGGTATTTTTCACAGATTTTTCTATGATTTTTTTTTTAACTGAAAAAAATGGTTTATTTTGTTGCAGATCATTTATTTTAGCAAGATGCATGCTACCTTTCCAAACAGTGAGAGTATGTGACCTGGGTGCTTGTGACTATTTCCCAACATTCCCAGACATTTTCTTATTAAGTTTTGACAATATATGGGTTTCAGCACTTCTTTCACTTAATCAGAGATGCCTGAATGGAGCATCAAGGTCACTTCCCCCTCAGGTGGGTCTGTGACTGCTCTTGGAGTACTTGAGTTTTTGAACAAAGAAAATGATTCCCTGGCTTTAGCTTTCATGAGAAGACTTATTAAAATGCTTTATTTTGGCTCATCAAATCACCTTGCAGTGCAAAAACAGAATGTGAATTACTAGTGCAAAATGAGACAGGTGCCAGCATTTTTTTTCTCCCCAGTATGCCATAGTTTTCCAGACCTGAATATTTTTTTGGTATATGAGGTTCGGGTGGAACGGCGTTGCCAAAATGCTTACATGGGGTGTGCTTATCGTTTCCTTCTCTAGTACGGATGCAGCGAGCACGGGGTGTTGCATAGATTCAAGTGACCATTTTCTCTCAAGGGTCATTGTCTACATAGCATATTATTATTCATTGCACCCAATGATTATGTTATTACAATACTCAAGGAGTAGAGTATTCGCTTAGGGCTTTTAGGCATTTATAGTCCTCGGTGTCGTAATGATATAGCTGAGGGTTTCTTCGTGACCTCATAGACAAGTGTAAATGTGGTCGATTTGTGCAGAAGCGTGTTCCTCGGCAAGATGTATGTTTGCGGGATCCTGCGGGGAGCCGAGGAAATCTGTGTTTCAAATACACCGTGCCCTGCAGAGAGAGTTTCCACATAGGCACTTGCCACACATCTCGGAGAAAACGCTGAACTTTTAAGTGCTCGCCAGTGTGTGTCTCATCCAACCCAAGGGAAATAATTGGGAAGTGTTTATAAAATACAGCCTTGCCATCAGCATTCAGGAGGGGATGGGAGAAAATGGGATCCCGTGTCGTGGCATCTGTACTCAGTGTTATAATAAAACAACTAAAAGGATTTGTTGTAACTACAGAGGTCGGAGCTGCCACGTCTGCAGGATTGTAGTGGAATGGATGAGGGATATTTTTATTTCTTATTTTATTATCATTATGTCAATCCTTTATAAACATTCCTGAAGAAGAGCAGCTCACTCTCAGGAAGACTTACAACTTTTCTGTAGTCAGCTTAGTATGGATGTAGGATGTTTATTTCACATTATTGAAATGTTTGTTGTTTTACCTTCAAATCAGACACACCATGTATACGTCTGCCTGTTAACATATGACTTACAAAATGGCACATAAAACTGTGATGATTATTTTTCATAGTGAGGGTCACATTTGGTTACAGAAATCTGTCAGCACTTTGTGACCAGCATGAGATGTTTTTGCTTTAAGGCAGTTGCATTGTGTGGGGCAGATATAAATGAAAGCTCTCATTTAACTATCATTTGCAGGCACTGAATAAAGCTGCAAGCTCTGACTTTCAGCCTGGAAAGGAGGAGCAGGAGGCTAGAGGGGGTTGATCTGTGCCATTTTGGGGGGTGTTAGTGCCAGAAGTAGCGTGAATCTTATATGTTCTTACACCTCTGATGTGAGAGCCGAGACAATTTCTACGGAGTGAATTCTGCTTCTTCCCTCAGTTCCCCAAGTGTAAATTAGGGGCAGCTCAAGGAAGCTGCGGGGTTTTACTGATGCAGAACGAGTGCTGCTTTCCTTGGAATCTTCAGAGTTCGCAGCTTCAGTAAAATTTTTCATGTAGCAATATTCACTCCTCTTCACGCTTCTGATATAGAAATAATCAGAGTCTGGTGCCCTTGGACCAGCTCTGCTGACCGTGCTCAGAGTTATGTTAATCACTGCGGGAAAGATGCTTTTCATGAGAGAATAGAAAACATTTTTTCTTACCGTTTTTAGAACGCCTTTCAAGAAATATTCTTCCTTTCAAGTGCCTGTGCTGTGTAATCTTGGGTATTGTTCAGTATCTGATGGATCCAAGAAGGGGTGCTGGGTGATGCCAAGAGTAGCTGCACCCTCTGAACACCTTAGAGGCTTCTCTATCTGAGATGTGCAGATCCCCACCCTGCCAGCCAAAGCCTGTGCTCTAGAAGCACCATTTCTAATGCAAAGTAAAGCAAACTCAGAAAAACAGCTTTTTGTTCTTGGCCTTGAACCATGTTTCTAGCCCAAATAAGACACTTATGGTTAAGTGTATGCAGGTGAATGGTGGGATTTTTTTTTTGGTCTGTGTTTCATCTGTAGCATCTATGGCCCACCAAAAATGTTTGACAATAAAAACATCCAAATGTACTATTGAGTTTAGAGGCCAGTTTAGTTAAACTCCGTTACCAAAACAGCAGTGGCTTAATGCAACTCAAATGCAACTCAAATTAGATGGGAAAAGGCAATTTTTAAATAACTGACTTTCACGTGCTCACACATTAGCAGTTTGATATACTGACCAAAATGGTCTTTCCAGGGCAGCTGAACCTCCTCTTGCTCATGGGATGTGAGGCAGAGGAGAAGGGGTCATGGCTGGTTTGGATGACATGAAGCATCTTTGGATTTCCCCAGGGCCAGATGGACTCCCTTGCTGCTTCCCCAGATCTGTGATTGTCTGCTTCAATGTCAAACTTTGTATGAATAATATTTGGAAGTATTGTCATCTAAAGAGAAAGGGTTGTGATGTATAAAAGGCAGCAGTTTATGAACTCAAGAAGCTATATCTTAATCATAGCCTCAAAATCACTGACAGAAATGTGTTTGTTTTTTCTTTGCATATGGTTATGATAAAACAGAATTTCTTTGCGAGGTATTGGTATGAAATTCTGGAAGAGGAGGCAAAGGGGATTGTTCTGTGGCTCCACTGAAGTGTTTAAAGAACAGAAATTTGGCTTTCAGGGTGTTATCAACTCCTTGCTTTGGAGTTGTTGCTGCTACCCAAGTCGAAGTTCGAAGATGAAATCAGAAGGTCAAGATTTCACAGATGTTTCTCTTCAGGGACCTCTTCCGTGCATATGGGTATTTTTGATTCAAAGATAGATGGCTGGATTTTGAAAACTGTTTAGTACATAGCAACTGTGCATGATCTCCAGGGAAGGTTTTTAAAGCCCCAAAGGGGCAGCTTTAAGAAAGTTAATTAAGCAAATGGGAATGGCTGTCTGGTCGGGTAACCTGCTACCCTGGGTAGGTGCCTGGCTGTAAGCTAATGTGGTTTTTTAATGTCATGGCCAGAATAATGCTTTTGAAGTTAGTGAAACTCTCATTTGAGCATATTTGAAATTACGAGCATGTGATAATTGTAAACATTTACCCGTGTCATAGAAAGAAAAATCCACCTTTTTCAAAGAGAGAGCAGGGCACAGATTTAAAAAAAAAAACACCCAAAAACCAAAACCCAACTTTTCTTTTCTCTGATGTCTCTTAGAGGTGCATTGTCATGGTGCTATTCTTTATCCAATTCCACATCCAGTTAAAAGGAATCTATTCTGTTTCATTATATTTTGTTTGAATGGCTTTTAGGTCATTTATACTTTTGTCAACTCTTCAGTCTCTTAGTGAATGCAGTAGCAATATTTTTTTTAAATTAATAGCATGGCATTAAATTGGCCTAGCTTAAACCAGTGCCGAATTATTTACAGCTGTATTATGCAAAGTACTGCATGTTCCCAGAGTCATGGTTTGTACATGTCTAAAAAAAAGTGGATGTTATGCTACAATAACAACTGATATTTGACTGAAAGTGCATTTGTTTTGTCTCAAATGAAATACCTTTCCTTCTGCAGCACAAAAGGATGATGATCTTCTCTTGCAGTCCTTTCCCATAACACTGGAATGTAAAACTCGCTCCCAGCTCATGCACAAAGCAGCTGGTACTGAGCAGAAAAGACACAAAAGATTGACCAGAATTCAAACTATCACAAAATGAAATGGAAATAATCTCCTATCAGAAGTATCTCAGAGGTATAGTTTCCTTTGAACAATGAAAACTAGCGTTTAAATTACGTAACGGACCTGAACAGAACCACAGAGCATGAAAGGGAAATATATAACACTTGGGTCAGCTAAGCTCCTCTGAGCTTTTCTTGCCTGAAAGGAAGGCAATGAATGCACTCAAATTCTGTAAGAAATAATAATGCTTTCTGGTATTTAATGCCTCTCACCTGAAGATCTCCAGGTGTTTTTCCTTAAATAATTATATTGCAACTAATTATAATATTAAAGGAGGTTTGATTATGTCTGTTTGAGTGTTAGAAACAGGGTTCTGTCCTCATTTATCCCAGGTTAGAAACATGATGAATGGTTAAATCTAGGAATAAAATCGAGGTGTTGTAAGCAGAGCAACTGAATATTTTCACTCTGGTATGTGAAAATGGCAGAAATTAATTTTCTTTCCCTTCAAGTCCAAACACTACAAATATCACAGACTGTCCGATATTAGATTTATCTTGTCATTTCCCAAAGGGGCTGTTGCCCTTCCCAGCAGGTTGGTGCCTGGGGGGCTGATCTTAATTTTGCAGAGGCCCAAATCTCCTAAAGACAAGTCATGCTGAAGTTTGCCTGAATATACAAATCAATGAGTTTGAAAAATGGCCATAATCTGGGTAACTGGTACCTTTTAAAGTCATTAAACCACACAATAGGCAAAAGGAAATAAGAGCAAAATGAATTAGAAGTGGCAAAACTGGGTCTTTTTTCACCTCTGATTTTTTAACAGGTGAATTTAATGCAGGATCAATAGTGCTGGCTGGGGTCAGCTTTACTTGAGGAAGGTAATATATGCGGTTCTCAACATGGTCTTCTACAGCATCTCAACCATGACCATCAATACCCTTTGCTTCCAGTAGTGCATCAGTTTGAAGCAAAAATATGCCAATCATGCTGTCTTGTGCGCTGATGTATGAGGAAATAATAATGGAATTTAGTCATCAAAGCATGTTACAAGGTAGTATACAAACATTAATTAACCTTTAAAAATAAACACGAAAAAAGTAATGCTGTTACCATTCTAGAGCTTGGGCTAATTGGGATATAGGAAGATAAGCGTAGTTGGGTTTTTCAAGAAATGTGAGGGTCTTGTTGAGGATGGAGGGGAGGACAAGTCCTCAGGTCCTGGGGGGCAGTTTTTCCCTATAGGATGCCACTAGGAAATATCACATTATCACTGAAGGCATCTTGCTTTCTCACCCTCGTTTAACACAGCACAAGTGGATGCAGAACCGGAGCTTTGGCTTCCCTGTGTTTGATGTCGGAGCAGATCTCAGCCAGCGGGCTGTACGTGAGGCGACGCGTTTTAAAGGTTTTGCTGGTAACGAGAGGGGGTTTTAGGTCATTTTGTATACACGTCGACCGTGTGGATTTATACTGGTGTCGAGTGAAAAAGAACAGTGATATAAATCCTGAAATAAAGGTTTTGCATGACCTATTGAAACGCATGTTAAATTGTGGGTGCGGATGCAACTCAGTTCGTCTGTCGCAGCGTCTCCTCTGGAACTGTGTGAACTCTTCCCTTTTTTCCTAGTTTATAAAATGATATATCCTTGTGACATATTATAGGCTCTTTCATTAGATTTAATTTCTCCTCTTGTTTATTTTATTGCGCTGACTTGAGAAAAATACGATATCATGCTTGTCATTGCCTTAGGGTTTTTTTCTGTATAAATATTATCTTTTTGATGATTCCGAGAATTCTGAGGAAAAAAAATATTGATTTCTCTATGTCAAAAGGCTCTTCTGTATCTCATAAATATTCTTTTTGTCAAGATTTAATAATTCGTTGTCCAAGCCAGTGCTTAAGTGGAATAGATTTATGTTAATACAAACTTTCTTTGGTATTAAGGTGATCAATTTTTCAAGTGAGGAAAAAAGGGAAAGTGTCAGGAGCAACAAATGATCGTGTGTGCTACGGTTTACTTGTAACCTCAGGTTCAGACCAGATCATTTTGAGGAAGAGTTCATCGGGTAGATACTAAAATATGTATGGGGAAAGTAGTACTTTTTGCAGAGCTACCTGTAGGGGAAATCACTAATACTAATCCAAGTTAACAGGTGTTGAATCAAAACGCTTACAAGATGGTTTTCCACGCTCATTTTGGGAATGTGAAAATTAGAGTTGATATTCAGATTTTGATTAAGCCTGAAAAACCCAATCCAGTGAGTTTAAGAAGCAGAGGGACAGTTTTCATGTTGTTCACTGGGCTCTTGGCCAGGCAGGGCAGGAGGAGAATTCCCATGGTCTTCTCGTTGCTACATGTAAGAGTAATCAGATATTAAAGTATTTCATGTATCAGTGAAACCACGGTGATTCCAGTAGATGAAAATGAGACAAGATACTCAATTTTGCTAAGTGTGATAAAAGCCAGTTTGGGACTGAGGAAATAAAGGTGACTGGTAGAGTATTAATCTTCGGGCTATTTGTGCCTATTGAAGAAAAGCACTTGGTAAGTGATGACTATGTGCGTATTATGGCTGAAATGAACCCTACAACTTGTATAGGATCACCCCTGATTGGAAATGTTAAAAACCAACCAAATTGAAACAAGAAACCCCAAACAAACCAGCAGAAACAACCAGAACAACAACCAATCAACCAAATCCACCAAAAAAACCCCTCAGAACTGGGTCTATTGCCTACATTGACAGACCTGCTTTATTAATGTGCTTTTACTTATGGTCATTCCCTCTAAACGTAGGCTGAGTTTTGTTGCTTTTAATCATGAGGAATACAATTTAGAAAGAAATCCATTTTTAATTTAATTACCTGGGCTTTTTTAGTTATGTACTTGTACTGATTGAATAGCAAATTATGGAAAATTGGGAATGGAAAAATAAATTTGCAGGATATTTTTCTTTGCATTTCTGGTGAGTTACTGTGTTATGAAATCATAACTTACCCACGAAGTGGGTTGGGAAGGTAAACTAGAATGTAGGTATTTTGTTACCTGTGTATTGATGTTTCATATTTTAATACAACTCAAAGTTTGACTTGCTGCCTGATAAAAACAAGATGGTTATATTTCTTTCTGCTGCAGAGTTTCAGACCATTGAGTTTTCTGGCAGGGTGATCAAAGTTGAGTTTCAGCAATGGCTGTACAGATTGCCAGATTATATTGTATATAATTAGCATATGTTGTTCAGAATTCTTCTTGGTTATACCAGTGAGAAGCCAAAAGTACCCTCCTGAGATCAATGCATTTTCTCTGCTATTTACGCTGCTGAAATCACAGTTTAGCTCATTGTGTGTTTTTATAATATGTTGTACACAACTGTGAATACGTATTTGATGATAATAGAAATGTGATTAAATTTCAGCTTTGTTCGCTTCACCTGCTTTTGCTCGCTATCTCTCCGCTGACATTTATTCCATCGTTCAAAACTCTTGAACTGCTTCAGGTAGCTGCCAGAAAAATGAAAACAGCAAACAACAAAAAAATCCCTTCTGCCAAAACCTCTGTGCCTTTTCCTCCTACAAACAAGGGTTTCATCTCTGCCACTGTGGCAAATTTATATATTGGATATTTTCATTCTCTGTAACAAGAGAAACAAAGGCTTGCCCCCAAACTATAAAAAAGCAGGTCTTTGAATACTGACTTTAGCAATCTTTTTATGTAACAGATAAGCATAATTTCCTTTATTTCATGCGCAGTGGCTTGTTTTCCAGGAGGAAAACTTAGAATTATTCTGATAATTTCACCAATGTTGCAATCTCCCCAAAGAGGCCGGTACTGGAGCGTCTTATCGACACATACACGGGCTGTGTGGTCCGTGTCTCAGCTTTGTCATTTATGAGACTTCTGCAATCCCAGCCACCAGGTAGCTCTCAGGACAATAATGCCAGTAAAGTTGTATTTATCATCTGTCTTTGTATGTGAGAGGGAAGCTCTTGGGCTAAATCAGTGCTGCTGCTTTAATGCCTGTTGTCATAAGCCAAAGTTCTCTTGCTGCAATTTTTCCTTTAGTACAACACCCAGTTCTATGAAGTAAGCTTGTATTATTGTCTTCTCTCCCTGCTTGAAGCAGAAAAATACAAGAGATCTTTTCTGCAAAAGCAGGGCAGATGTGGTCATGGAACTTGCTTCTCTGTAGTGCCCTGAGTTTGCATGACATGGTTTTCCTTTTTTTTTGTTGGAAACAATGTGCCAGCCACTGACTGGATCAATGAAAATTGATTTTCGAATAGTGAGTAGAAGCAAACAATTGCATAAAAGGGATAAAAATCTTGCACTGAAAGCAATTGGATAATACACATTTTACCAGTAACTGATGGGTACCTAGAGATAAAAAATAAAGCAGAGCATTTATGACCTGGGGGGGGGAAAGTTAAATGAGGTTTTAATTCTGATTTATAATGTTTTTATGACTGATATACAACACAGTATCTAATTTTATTCTAAGCAGGGTGGTTTGGGTTTTTTTTGATTTTTGTCTTTGCTGGCTTATTTCTGTTTAGTTGTGAGAGACGTGTGCTAAGTAGTCCCAGAAGGGCTTTCAAAGGATAGATTGCTATTGCTTTCTGTTGTACAAAAAGGTTAATTATGGAGGTTGGGAAGATGTTGCCTCTTTAATGATAAGAAACCTCTATACAGAAATGACTAAGTGAGCTAGTTTTCACGGTCATCTTAATTTTAAAATAAATGACAAAACATCAGGCTCCTTGATCATTCTGAGCGTAAAAAAGGAAAGGTCTGACACACAAGAGAAATACCTAATAACCAGAAAATCTAGGATAGGTAACAGAGGAAATCAACCAAAAAATAATTCATTAGAATATCTGTGTAACACGGTCTTTCTAAAAACTAATGAAAAAAAAAATGTGCAAAAGCAAAGTTATAGAAAACAGACTTCTTAATAAATTAAACTGTAGTTTACACCCCTATTTTCTATGCTTCTCTTCATGGATCCTATTTTGCCATTCAGGTCACTTAGGTACTACAGGATTTCAGAGGAGGACAGAATTTGAATTTTATTGTTGACATGCTGAAGTTGACATATTATCACTATTTTTTGCTGTAGTGCCAGTCTTCTAATAGGAATTTTGAAATAGAAAATGTGTGTTTCCCCTGTTTTTGCACTAAATGACCAAAAAAGGAAAAGGTCTATTTAAGGTTCATGCAACATTTCTTTACCAGGAATGTGAAGACCTGTGAATTACAGCATTTACTAGAAAATACAAGACAGACTGTACCTGTCAAATTAATGATTGCTTAAGAGCATCGTCCTTGAAAAGTGTTGAGACCAATGGTGGGTGGACCATAGGTACCAGAAGTTTCCATTCTGCTTAAACAAGTGTTCTTGTATGAATTCATTGAGTCTAAAAATCACTCTGGGCTGGGGAACCTCTATGCAATCTCTCAGTAACTGGTCACCTTCTGAGGTTGTCCCAGCCTGGTGCCGTTGAGTGTCACCTCCACCAAGCAGCTGTCTCATCACTATTCCCAAGATACTTATTTAGGTTTTAATTCTTTGAAATCCAGTACCCCAGTATTTAAAAAAATTATAAACTTAGCCTGTTGGTGTTGCAGTCAATGAAAAAATATATTCGAGTTAATGCAGAAGTGCTAATACAGTAGAAATTAGGAAAGGTAGATGTTTGGAAATCATTGCATTAATTTGTAATTCATAAAATTAATGAGTTTTGTGTAAAAGTTAATATCTAGAGATACCTAAAATGAAAACGGTTATTAGAAACGTTATTAACGCTGAAATGAAGAAACATTTTGCTTTTCATATTCATATTTTGTGCCTATCTTTTGCAGTTCCAAAACATGTTTGTCTTCTAAATTGTGACAATGCGGGAAACATATTTGTGCAGTTTTAGTAGTACTGGGGCAGTGGTGATCTCAGCTTTATGAATTATTAATATTTGCATATTTTACTGCTGTTTGTTCCTTTACAAACTGTAATCCTACAAAGAAAGAGCAAAACTGTTGCTTGTTCCAGAGAGTTGTTACTGAGATCTTGGCAGAGGCATAATGTTGGGATGATGTGGAGTTAAAGAAAATAATTGCTGGTGATATAATGGAGTAAAGTTGGTTAGAGAAGCTGATGCTCATTGTGAGGAGAGCAGGAGCTGGACCTGCATGAAGGAGCTGGGGTTGATAGAAAGGATAGAAGGGGCCATTGCAAGCTAAAATAGATGGCATGGCAAACTATAAAATAGCCAAAGGCCTGGAGGAGGAAAGCATTTAGTAGGAAAATACTGTGCTGAGAAGTGGTTTTGGTATCTTTTGGGTTTGTAGTTTATCCAAGAGAATCTTGGACGCTGAGAGCAATAAAAATCGCAGAGCATAGAAAATTAGAATTGTGGATATTGAGAGGCTAGAAAATGATGGGTATGAAAAAGACTGAAAGGAGAGATTGGGAGGAAAAGTGGTTTGGTGTGGCCATGTTTGCAGTGAATAGATGGAGCCATCGATGGAGACTCCCCAGGTTTGGTTGGGGCAGTAAATACAGGATAGCTCTGCGCTCAGGAGACATCTTGGGCATTGGGGACCCCTGGCTTAAACTGGCACTTAGCTTCTTTCTCCTTGCCTACACTTTGCTTAATTTGTAAGTTTTTACACATGTAAAAACGGAGTTTATACATGGTAAGTATAGATAAGCAGTGTGTCTTTTACTGAGACACCTCCCCTAGTAAATCTATGAGCAGTTGGCTCTGTTTATTCTGAAACATGTAGTTTTGTTATGACAAATAGCTCCATTTGCTTTTGTTTCACATAAACACAGGAAATAAATATTTTTATTTATGGTAGCTATTCATGACTAGTTCATGTTAGCTTGCAGCATAAGCAACATATATAGATTTGAGAGTTAACCAGGACTTAAGTGTAATTCCTTTTGAGCGTTTAGCTATTAACTTCATGCAAGTAAAACCACTGAGTTGCTTTTTAGTAGCTTATTTGTTTATATGGAAAATCAATTAGCACGGCCCCTGTGGTTTCCTTACCTTTTCTCTTCAAGGGTTCTCACCAGGAGAGGGACGGACGCAGCGTGATTTTGGCAGAGGCTCCCGTGGCACCGGGATGTGCCAAGTCAGCCCAGCAGAGCAGGGTAGGAGCTCGGGGAGTGAGACTTCAGGGTCTTTAAACCTCCTCTTAAGGCTGGAATTAATAAATACCAGCCTCAGGTGTCTATGGGGAAGATGATGTTAATGCAAAGGGAAACACCATTGTGTTGTTTGAAGAACTGGTGGCTCAAGCGGTTCCAGCTTGTGCTGTGTGAGCAATTGCAGCTGGTTTTTATGCATGTATTTTCTTTTTCTTTCTCCTCCTTTTGTTAAGAGCTCTATGTCCTTTAGGCCATGAAATTGTGTATGTACTGGGGAGGAACATGCTGGAATAGCACTATATGCATGTAGAAATGGAGACGAGACATGCTCAGCACATCTCTTTCATTTTCTGCCAATTCAGCTGGTTCTGGGCTGTGGTGGTTCCAGGTCTGGGTCTCCTTGGCGCAAGAGCCGCCAAGCTGTTTGCTGGGCCTTTCTATCATTGCTTTGAAGCATCTCTCCCCTCAGGAGTCTCTCTGGAAGCCTTCAGCGTTTTTTACGGTGGTGGCTATGCCCTAAATTGGCCCAGATTTATGAAGAGGTCCATATAGGCTTACTATGCTGAGATAAATTGGTCTGTCTGTCTTTCTTTTCATGGAAAGTCGATTGTATTCCCGTTTAACTGCTTGCATGTGGTTATTTGATAGGAACTCTTGCACTCTAGGAGAACGAAAAGCAGGTGATGGGCAGTCAACCTGACAATTTTCCTCTGGCATTGAGATATTGAGTAAGCACCAGCATGGACCAGAATAGCATTGGAGAATGGGGCCGTTGACAGCAACACATGCTTGTAACTACTAAATCCCAAATTAAAATGGAATGGCAGCGACAACATGAGTGAGACATGCAATTAATAACATTATTTTGATACAGCATGTGAAGTAATGGCAGTGGGGTTCAGTGAATAAAACACATTCAAAGCACCCCCAAGGGCAGCCTTTTTCTGGTACAACGAACCCTCTTGGCCACACCACCCTGTTTTCAGTAGACGTTCAAGAATGCTTGACCTTAATTGCAGGTTTCCCTAAATAATTACTGCAATTAATAAAGGGAACTCTGTAAATAAAACAGCAATACCTAATCTTCTAAACTCTTCTTTTTTTTTTTTAAACTATTGGTATCACAGAGCTCCTTGCAGACCAGAAGATATTTTAATGGTTCTATTTAGCTTATTTGGAGTCTATATCTGTATTTTTTTTTTTACTGTACAAATGGAAAGAGAACACTGTTTTTTCAGAAGTCAGGTGTTGAAATAGTCTGCTTTAGATAATTTCTAATAAGTTTGGTGACTTGGAAGGAAAGTGAAAAATAAGGAATATTTTAACCTGGTTGGAAATACTACACCTCCAAGTGAATATTGATTTATTTAAATAATTGTGCTCAATTGCAAAACTAAGAATTTTAAAAGGCAAAGAGATTATTATTCATCTAAAGGATGTAATGAGTCATTTCACAGTTTATTAACCCATGCTGCTCAGCAGAGGGAAGGCGGAGGAAATATCGGGTCCCCGCTGAGTGGAGTTTGATCGTTGTGTTGGGTGTTGATGAACTGAAACAGTGACATTCAGCAAACAACTTTTAAGGCTTTTGTGGCAGATATGAAACGGAGAGTAAATATTCCTGGTGGACTGTATAAGCTTCTGCCATCAGCATCTCTGATTGCCTCAGTCAATCATAACCCCCGTGAGATAGCGCTGGAATGGGCCTTGTGTTACGCAGGCTCATTGGCTTTTATTGTGTAACGTATTTCATCCTCTGCAAGAAGAAGAGAGAGGGGCAGACATGGTCTTTGCGTTCAACTTTTTCTTAATTGCAAGTTTGGGAAGGAAATGAGAACAGACACTTGCTCTTGGTAGAGTAGGAGATGCTCAGACATTTAGGAGATACCAGCCTGCAATCCAGTTAATTAATCATATTTTTACAACACTTCACACATACTTTCAGGTGTTATATCTGTGCCCGGGGTGTCAACAATGTCATTTTTTTCCTACTTCTCTCAATTTTCACCTCTGCAGCTCCATGAGAGCCTGACACGTGCAAAAGGCAGCCAGACTGAGACTTTGTTCCGCTGTCTGCCCCGATGGCAATATGAGCACAATGCCCATTAAAGTGAAGGGATTTCAGCACGGGAACAGTGGTTTGTGTGGACACAGCTGGAAAACCTGGAGCTTACAAATATTATTGCAGAGCAGCAACTGTGAAGCTGGTGACTCACTGCAAAAAGTGCTGACGGTATCTTACTATGCGTGTATTTTTAACATGCACAGTAATACATGTATGAAATACAGTTAAAAATACAGAGCGTTGGATTAGCGTGAAAAGAAAGTGCCGTGATTATGGAGCACAGAATTTCTCTAGGAAAATTTCAGTCTCTCAGAAGTCCCAGCAGACACATTAAATAGGTTCCATCACTACTTCTTGTTTAATCTGTGGAGATCCTGGGGTTGGAGATGGCTGCAAAAAGGTGAAGAAATAGAAATTTTGAATGTACTTGAAAGGGGGAGATGGGACTAAGTGCTCAGATTCAGCACAGAATGGTCATTTTGAGTGCAAGACCAAGGGAAGCTGATGGGCTGGGGCAGAAGAAATTAATTTTGGGGGAAGCCCTTTTTGAAGTGCTCTGTGAGAAGATTCTTTCTTTGTGGTGTTGATTACAGAAAAGCAAAGTTATGTTTACAAATGAGTGCATTTCACAGTGAAAATACCCAATTCTGTGTTCTCAGCCCCTATGCCAAACAGGAGCTAGACGTGCGAGGCCTGCTGGCTAAAGGATAACACATTTCCATTTAATGGAAATTAAATAATGCCACATTTAAGGAGTTGGGTACAGTTCGCCAAGAAGAGCAGAAGTAGTAAAAGATTATTTAGCATTAAAGGCCATAAATCACCATGGTCAGATCTTGCCTCAGCTGGCTGGTTGTCATCCCTGGTGAGCAATAACCAAATAATGGCAGCTGTGGTAGGACAGACTGAACCCAAGGAGAATTTTGTAAGTGTTCCCACTTAATTAAGATATTATCAGTTCAGCAAAAATAATAAAAACTTTAAAAATTGGAATGAGTGTAGATACAATTAGCGTGTTATAATAGATTCATTCTTGGATCGTTTGTCTCCTGGTCAGTGTTACTTTCAAATACAATAAAAATGGAAGAGATGTGGAGTGTCAGTGGAAGAAGCGTGGTTGTGAACTTCTCTAGGAAAAGCTATAGTGCTCTTGATTGCTACTCACACCTACACACTGACACCTAAACTGAAAACACTTGCAATTAAAAAAAAATGAACCCAGGTGCTTGTTGGTGTCAAGGAAAAGAGAGAGAGATGTTATATTTTCAAAATATCTGTAAACTTTAATATGACACATCTAGCAGCACATGGAAACACTTGCTACTTGAATTGTAGGAAGAATATCTGATTTATATTAACTCTTACCTTTCAGGTGGTTTTAAGAAGGCTGAAATGTATAGCTCAAAGGAAAGGTTTCCTGCCTGAAGCTAGGAAAAAAAAAAAACAGGCCTGTTCCTCTTTGATCTTGCTACAATTAGAATAAACTGTAAATAGTGTATTTCAAAAATTGTTTATGATTTTGATAGGTCTGAACCAAATAACCATCTGTAAAATTTTAAAAATTAAAATCCCTTTAGGAGTGAGAGCTTAAATTGCTTATAAAATTCCAAAGGCTGAATTAGGATGGCAATGAACTAGATAAAAACTAGGTAAAAATATATATATATACACACACACATATATATATGTAAAAAAAATATATATATATATACATATATATAGAAATTAAGCTGTTCTTCCCCATCAGGTCAATGGACTTGAAGAAAAAACCTGATTTCTTGCTGAGCTACCGGTCTATATTGTTTCTCCTGTTTTGCTTCTTACGGTATTTATGATCAGACCCCAGCAGCTTTAGCGAACGACTCGTGCGGTCAGTGCTGCCGATGGGATGGGGAAGGACAAATGTGAAGTGGCATTTATACAACAGAAGAGTTTCTTGCAACCCGAAGGTCGAAGGCAGGTTACAGAAGTTGATCCATCCTGGTGGGCTCTTTGGTGTTTAGTTGTTTTCTGTGTAGAATTCAAGTCTAGATAAAAAGGAGGATGCTGAATGCCGAGTCTTGCAAACTCAGCTCCCTCAGAAGAGTTAAGGTAATGTTAAACCAACTCATCTGCATGTTGCAGACCTTACACTCTTAGTAGTTACAGGGTGGTTGTCTTATCTCGGGTGGTGGTTATTTGCTGCGGTGAGAAAGGTCTCGCTCTGCTCTTTCTTATCTACCTTCATGGCAAAGGTGATGGTCCCAAGGAGATTTTTTTGGTGGCAGTAGAAAAGTTCCCAGAGGCCTCTGGTTGTCAAACGTTATAGCTGTTTTATTACATGGTAAATAAGAAATGCTATGGAAGGAAAGCCATGAAGAGAGAGATCTTGGCCAAAACACCATGCTGCAAAACGGTCTATAAATTAACATGCTAGTTAAACACCAGCAGAAGCAAAGAAGTTTATACTGGCCATTATGGGGCACTTAGGGGTTTTTACAGCAGGCTGAACTTTCTGCCAGTTAATTTTTATGTTGTTTTTAAACTTGATCATCTTCAGTACTGTTGTCCAAATGCCATTAATTTAAAGAACTGTCAATCAAAGCTGATGATTAGTATGCAAGGGTTGAGGTTTGCTGCCTGTATAGCAGAATTCATTGAAGGCTGAAATGCTTTGGTCCATTTTGCTTGTGTGCAGGATGGAGATCAAATATGACAGTGGCTGTTAACAAAATGATGGAGAATCTCACAAAGCGCACAGTGTCTTTAAAAATAGTACTTTGAAGTTGGGTTTTTAAAATTCCATTATTTAATGTTTAACCATTAAAAAAAAAAGTACTTTCTAAAGACAAGGTAGTCAGCTTTTAAGAGGATTTCTTTTAGATACAAACCAGAAGTTGCCAAATTAAGAGTTTAAATCTGAAATGGACAGATGTTATTGTTGTAGTGGTGCAAAAGGGAATAAAATGCTCTGTAGAAAATTGCAAATATCATGTTATTCTACTTGTTGAAAACTTTATCTGATAAATGGCTGAATTGTGTTGGTTACAAGTTAGGCCTGTTGACTTTCTGCTCTTCATTATAGGAAGTGTCAGATTTGTACCTAAAACACGGCAAGAAACAGTAATAAAACTCGGATATAACCAGCACAAAAATCTCAATAGTATACAAAATGTCACTTAGGAAACTCTTTGATGTTTGTGGAAACCGGGTATTAGCTTTATTTGTCAGTTATTTCCATTTGCATTTCTGTGCTCTTTGCTTCCTGAGGAAATTTTTTTCCATTTAATTAGGAAGAAGAGCTAAGATACATACTTGTTAACAGGCTTAATTTGCAGTGCTATGCCAAAGGTTCTTTGCAAGTCTTTGTAGGGAGTGTGGGAAGAGAAGAGACTTTCATATTTTCCTGCTAAGCCTGAACAATAATGGTTATTGCTGCTTTTGTTCCATTGTCTCCATCGCATCTGCTGTCGAGTTCCACACTGATTTTCTTAATCAGATTTTTAAAAGATTGCATCTCACCTGCCTCACCACCTTATGTACCTGCAGCTGTGTGTGTAACAACACTGATTCTGGGTACTGTTAAACCTGTGACTTTCAAGATCTCATAACTTTAGTCAGGTACACAAATAATCAACATTTGGGCCATTATCTCATGAGAATAAAGTTTTCAGAAATTTTCTAAAATTATGGTCATCTCTTGCCTTTATTGGCTTTTACAACAACATAAAAAGTGTAAAACATTATAATATTAATTTCTTTTGTATGCAAAAATACAATACAATACAAATGTCCTAATTTGCAGCTTTACGCACTTGGTATGTGGACTTTCTATACCAAATCATATAATGTTTGCAGTGTAATGTTTCATACCATGTAGCTTTTTTGTTTTTGACAGTTCACATCTTCTGTTAAAAGGTGCCCTTTGCTGTTTTTTGTACAGGTAGGTCACTTACTAATATTTTGCAAATAAAGGTAAAAACATCCTTCTATCAAGAAGGATTAGGGAAGATAGGGATTAACAATGACAAAGTCAAAAGTGCATTCTCCTTTTTAAAAGACAAATGAAACAAAAAACCCAAACCGAATGCAAAGAAAACCCCCAAACAGACAAACACAAAAAACCAAAACCAACCAAAACTAAACAAAAAACCCACAAACAAACAAAAAACCACCAAACAAATTGAGTCCTGGACTTAATCAACTTGTTGATTAGTATTCTAAAAAATAGCGAATCATTGACTGATGTAGAATGTTAATATCCATGGAGAAGTTGCCATATTGCTTTATATGTGCAGAATGTCTCAGCCTGAGGAAGCCCCCCTTTGTAATTCACAATATTCTACCTAAAGAAGGACTAACTCTCAAAAACCCCACAAATCTCCGCTATCACAGGCCTGATTGCCAGCAATGGTTATTCATAATGCCAAATACTGGTTGCCAAGCACATTTATTACTTTTAATTAATTACTATACTGAAACAACAGCGGTGTAATCCCAAAGGTAACTTCCACATCATACAGATTTTGAAGCGCTGGCAAAAATGCAGCTGGGAATTTATTCACTTTGGGTGTTTTGTAATAGCAGAAGATGACTTAATTGTCAGAATGGAAACATGTAGCAGGAATAATTTGATTTCAACAAAACGGAGATGGAATTGAGACAGAATTGATTGTTTTCTGCTGGCTTGCTCGCAGATTTCCTTGCAGATCAGCAGAAGAGCCCAGGCGGGTCCCCAGCATCACCCTTGATTTTTCTGGCTGCCGCATGTAAAGGTGCTTAGGAGAGGGAATAATTATTCAGATTTAGACAACAAGGTGATTAAATATCATAGTTTGTCTTCCAGCAAAATTTAATGGCTTGCCAACCTGTCTCTGAGTTTTCCTAAAACATGTTTGTCATTGCCACACTAAAGGTTTGCAAAACAGCCCATTCCAAGTGTGAGGACCAAGGCTGGTGGCTGTGGCAGCATCCAGCCCTGCAATTCTTGGTAGAATTATCATGCAGGTGTATATTACGATGAAAACATTTCTATTTTGCGTAATCGCTGGCATTTTCAACACAATGGATACATAGGCTGTTTAGGCTATATGTATAAGCTTGGAAGTGATTTAAGTCTCTTTAATTGCACAATTCATGTAGTAGTGACTAAAGTATACGTAAGTGATTTACACATTGAGCATTATATTGCCCTCATCCACTCTTCTTTATAATTCTGTTCCTAAAACTGACATCTGCAAGTAACTTCTTTATAGCCAAAATCCTCAGGTTTTCTAGGATTTCTTGCAAAACAAGATTTGTCTGTTTTATTTCATCTCTTCAAGGACTTACCACCATTTCATTCTCTTAAAGCAGTGATGTACACTACAATGCTAGAGACTAATTTCCCAATGGTGCGCTGTACCCATGTTCCCACTGAAATTCCTTGCATTTGGTGCATTTTTGCCCCTGGAAACAGCTGCAAAATGGGGGGGCTTGGGTTTTCAGATCTTTAAATCATAGAATCATTTTGGCTGGAAAAAAACTTTAAAGTTTATCAAGTCCAACTGTCAACTCAGCACTGCCAAGTTCACCTCTAACCCATGTCCCTGAGAACCTCACCTACATGTCATTTCAACCCCTCCAGGGATGGATGGTGACTCCACCACTGCCCTGGGCACCCTGTTCCAATGCCCTACAGCCCTTTCCAGGAAGAAACCATTTCTAATATCCAATCTAAACCTCCTCTGGCACAACTTGAGGGCATTTCCTCTTGTCCTATCACTTCTTACTTGGGAGAAAAGACCAATACCCTCCATCCTCCAACCTCCTTTCAGGTAGTTGTAGACAGTGATAAGGTCACCCCTCAGCCTCCTGTTCTCTAGGCTGAACCCCCAAGTTCCCTCAGCTGCTCCTCATCAGACTTGTGCTCCAGACCCCTCACCAGATAATAGTTTGTATATTGAAGCACAGTGTATGTACGTTTATAGTACTGTTTACATGGTACAGAGCTTAGAATCCGTACTGAACGTCCTGGAATATGCTAAATGAGGAAAAACTACCAAGCGTTAAGAGCTGTAAAAAAAATTAAACTCATATCCTAAATAATTGGTATAATTAATTCTACTTAATTTCATTCCACTGCTAAAAGCTACTCTGAAAGCAGGTTTTCTAGATAGTAGGAGTGGAGTAGTTGAATTTATATAGTGACCCTTGCACTGTGCACTGTTCTCTTGGGCAGCCTCAGCAAGACTTTAGGAAGGGTGCTCACACATGATTAACGTGCTGGTAGCGACAGAGAGAAGTTTAGGAGGCTGTTTCACAGCCAGGAGTTGTCATGTATTCCCTATAAAAAGCTAATGTAGCCTTCTTTTAGAAAAGGATTCTGGATTTTAATTTGAAATTATTCTTGTTAAGTGCTTTATTTTGCATTTACAAGATGAAATAACACAACAAGGACAGGCCTGATCTAAAATAAATTATTTGGACTCAATTTTTTTTAGAATGTTCATTTATGGACATTTTAAAGATTTATGGCTTGTCTAGAATTGGAACAAATGTAAGACTTCAAGGAACAAATGTAAGACTTCAAGTGTCTAGGTTATTTATGGTACTAGTTGAGTGCTTTGTATCTGATTTGACTAAAATTAAACTATGCTGAATCCAAATGATAACATGCCCCAACTATACCAAGGAAATTAATAAAACACTTTATTATATATTTGTAATATTGTACTGAATTTGCTATGTAAATTGAGTGGTTTTGATCAAGAAGAAGAAAAATCGTTGGTCGTGTGTGACATACACTGACAGTCATTCTGTCATTTAGAGCTAGGATTGAATTACTACTTAATTGAAAAACTGAAATGAAAGGAGATGGTACATCTAGCAATGTTTCTGAACCTTCCTGTATTTGAAGTAGGAATCAATTGTCTGCTTTATCAGGAAATATAGGGTTTTAATTCCTACTGTCTTTTCAACCTATACTGTCACAAATTAGCCATGATCTATGTGTGAAGCCACACATGATGAGTCATTGACGGTGGCAATAAATCCTATTATGTATGATATGTATACACTGTACATATAAAATACAAAAAAAAAGCATATGTATACAAATGCACAGTTATAATAGTGTATGCACAAGGAATCCAGCTGGAAAAGAATGACCTTCTGCAGTACCAAATGAGCTACTACAAGTGTATAGATCATATTCTTTGAGCACCCATAAAAGTCATAGTTACTGTCAATTTGAGAAATTTTAACTCAATGCTCCTGTTTCTCTTTTGCTGTCACAGGAGAAGAGAAATCCTTCTTATTGGAAGGATGGGATGTATGATGGGATCGTACCTTGACAAATGACCTTTTCCTGGGTTTAATAGCCCTGGGAAGGGTTTCCTTGAAAAGAAACAGGTGTTTGAATTTGCCATTGGAATGGGGGATCATTGCATGGTTTGTCTGGCCTTTTAGGTAACGTGGGTGAAAACTGGCTTTTGATGTATTTATCCTATACATTTCTCCTGTGTTAAGGTACAGCCTGAAATTTCTTATGCTGCTTTTGTTTAACTGAAGTCTTCAATTTCATAAAAATAGGTACTAAATATCTTGAGGATACGTATTCATGCAGTAATGCTTGTTGTAATATTGCATCGCTGCATTAAGTGGAAAAAGGGGCGTTATTGCAGCTTTTCACTAAGGAAGGACAAAAGCCATCCTTCCTCATTCATTAGCCTCCTTCAGGCTGTGACCGTCCTGTCACCGCTGAGATGACAGGAGGCCCATCCATCACAGAGATGAGCATGTCAGCCTGTCCTCTTCTCAGCTGTCACTGTGTCATTATGTGTATGGCAGAGAAAACAATAAAAAAACAGGGTGCAATTTGATGGATTTGTAAGGATCGTGGCTCAACAGATGTGATCCTTACGTTTGAAATAGGAATGAAAATATGAATCAGCCTTTAATAAAAAGTTTGCACAGCTGCCTCTTATTACCACCATGTTGGGTGAGAGGGGTTTTGTTTCTTTGGCTTTCCTGCACGGAACACTTGCTTTCTGCTGCCATTCGCTATTTGGTCACCCATAAAACAAGCTCCTGTTTTTGATAAGACTGCAGCTCTGTCTTACAGTGTTTGTAATGACAGATACAGCTCCTAGTCCTAACCCGCACAAATTGTAGTAGGAGTACTTAGTAAAGACTTTACTGAGCAGGTTGTCACCTGTCTGAAACTTTAGGAAGCAAAGCTTGGAGTCGGAGATGGTTGGAGGAATTGTGGTCTGGAAGGGGAACGCTGCTGTATGTCGTTGTGCTGAGCCCAATGTATAGCTTGCAGCAGGACCTTCAAGACTGAACCTTAAGAATCTTTTAATAAGCACAGCCCAGATAAAGCAAATTTTATTTTTTAAATGTAAATAATAGAGTGGCTATACATTACAATCGCTATTGCAGCTAGAAATCTGTATTATTCTTACAATTCTCTACATAGTGCTTTGGCCCAGATTGTTCATGTAGCTTCATAACTCTATGGCTGTCTAGAGAGAACAAAATCTCGTGTAGATTTCACAACTGCCTGGTGTCTGAAGACATGATGTTGAAAGCCATTATATTTGAAGACTGTTTCAGGAGGGGTTTTTGATGCAGCAAAATCATGCATTGAATATGCTGTTATTAAGTTATTTGAAAACATGATGATAATGTGACAGAAGAAGTAAATGTAAAAACATTGACTTGTGTAGAAAATAAACTGTTGAAGGGAAGTAAATCAAATGTAATGCCTCTGATGACCACATCAAACTATTTGACAATGTGATATATGAGGAGAAAACAATATCTAGATGAAGGGCAGAAGAAAGGAAGAGCTGGAAGGAGTTTAGAAAATACTAATAATTCTGGCTTTACACTTTTGTATTAGAATGGTTAAGGAAAAACAAAACCAAATCTATACTCATGACTCCTGAAATTCTCATAATGAATTTAGTCTGTTTTAAGATTCACTAAAGATAAAAAAAGCTTGCTGTGGAGGATCCAAGGGCTACCTGAGAAGAAGAAAAACAATGCAATTCAGTGTCCTGGCCTAAACTTGATCTCATTTACTCTAGTTACTGCAAATTAGCAGAAACTAATTTAAGCCTTACTTACTGCAGAGGTGCTACTCTGACCTAGAGAGTCAGGAGGGAAAAGCGAACTCCGGTATCAGCCATCTGTACGGTGCCTTTTGTTGAGGCCCTGAAAAAAACCCCATACTCAGTACTTTTTAAACTTACATAATGTGTTGCAGTCCCAATTGCTCTATCTATTAACCTATATACGTCTATACTGGGAAAAAAAGATAGCAAATCTAAGATGCCATTTGCTATTTTGGTCTGTCCTTGAAACTTCAAATAAATTGGACAGAATAAGACCACTCTGATTTTCTACCAGCACCACACATAGGAGAGTTTCACAGGGAATAAATAGCAGGGCTCTTACTGCAGTAACTCAATGTATTTACAGGCTTTTAAAACGTTATTTTCAGATTAAAATGTAGCATTGGTGATAATGTACTTCCTTGTAACCGCAGTCTGGGCAATAACACATCTTTTGAAGTATGATCTGTATGCAAAGCTCCTTTTTTTTTTTAAAGGAACAGAAATGCTGAATATCTATGAATAACTATGACTTGCTTTTAAAATACTACCTTCCACTGTCACTAGACTTTAATAAGGGCAAACATCACACAATAAAATAAAAGGTCATTTATGACAAGAATGTAAATATATGGTAAATCCTTAGCAAAGATATGCCTTGAAGTTTGTTGGGCGAGTTTCTTCCAGTCTAGCTTTAGAAAGGGTAGAATATCTTAAGCTGTTTGTTTATCAACAAACATTTTTCTTCATAAATTTCATGCTATGTCTAAGCCTTTCTTCCCTGTTTGCTTTGTCTGCAAAACCACACACAATCTGCAGCTTCTTTAAGCTGATCCTATGCAATCCCTAGCACAAGGGCAGCTGCTCTAGCTATGGGTTGTTTTTTGAGGCGGGAGCTTGGCGTTTTATTGTTATTTTTTTATAGGAACACTTATTTTGCTCTATGAGCTATATTTGGGGAGGGAAAAAATAAATAAATAAATATATATATATATATATATAAATAAACTAGGATAACTTAAACTGCTGTGTAGAGGCTTTGCTGTAATTGCTGCTGACAAGACTGGGCAGCGGGAGCTGGTCCAGCACAGGAGCTGCAAAGCCCTGAGAAGTTCCCTATAGAAAACTTCCCTATAGCTCCCTCCTGCTGCTGGGCCTGGGTACTTAATGCTACCCCAGGAGTTAATTACATAGATTGATAATTGACAGCACAAAACCAGATTGCAGATGTATTATTCCAGATTTAACAATTCCTGCCGTTAACTTAAAGGTCCATATTTCCTCTAAGGCTTGGAAATTCGTCTGAATCTGAGCTAAACAAGAGACAGGACTAAGAAAAACATATGTCAAAAGTGAGAAAATCCTTGGCCTGAATCTGACCATTCGAAGATTTACTTTGTGCTTGATTTCTTACAGTTCCTATGTGCCCTGATTGAGGGCTTTGTTTTCTCTGTGCATGTTAATAACGCCATGCAGGGAGACTAATAATGTGCATTGATTTTTTGGGGGAAGCAGGTAGCGTTACTCTTTTAATACATTTCTACAGCAATTATTGTTTTCCTGCTTTTTTGGTTCTATTCTAAGACTCTTTTTATAGAAGCACTTACATCTAGGCTTCATTTTTCACTTTTCTGCCGTTCTCGTGAAATGATAGAGGTGTTTATTTAAGGACAAGTAAGAGGTGCTGGGTGGGGTGGGCATTATGATTGAACTGTAGGCTCTAAATTGAGAAGACTTTTAAAGTTGGCTGTTATTAAGGGCACATTTAATCAGGGAAAGTGACAAACAATTTGTTGTAAGACACATAAATACTAGTGGGAAACTAATTTCAGTGGCATAAAACCCAATCAACTCTTGCATATAAAGTAAAGGAAAAAGGGTACCCCTGCTTGGGTATGTTGTTGCTCCTGCTGTGTACCACGTTCATTTACAACAATTGCTTTCTTCTCGTGACCAAAACAGCCCTTTTTTTTAATCCACAGAATAATGTCAGGGCAGAAGAATATTCAGAAAACCCAGTAATATGCAAAACCATTTGCAGGATTGTCCTTTTTTCCTTCTTAGTTGGTCATATTTAATAATCATAAACTGCCTTGTTGCTTAAGAGCCTGACCTTCTCTGTTAGCAAAGCTCGCACCTAAAAATCCTGCAAAGTTTCAATTTCTAAATGTCACAAAATATCAAATGGGTGCAGAAGACGAGAAGCAAGTCAATAAATGTTTGTGTGCTTCTCTTGATGCTCTTTTGTATTTCATTTTATACGGAAAAAATTAACCCAAAGTTTAATCTCTCCTCCAAATAAAAGAAAGGAAGAGAGCAGAGCCTGCGGTAACAGTCAGTTAAAATATTGATTACAGTGCATAGCAATTTACTGAAAAATAAATAAATAAACCCCAGATGCCTTCAAACTATTTAGGAGAAAGCGCACTGTTTCCTATGGTGGGAAGAAGTATAATTAAAAAGCTATCAACAGTTTGGGATTGTCAAAAGTACTTTGTCACCTGAAGCACATTCCTTGTAATTATCTTTTGGGCTTTAAGCTAGATCACCATTAACCTCCAAAGAAGAAGGGTTACTATGCTTTCTGGTGTGAGAAATTGTATCATCATGTAAATTAAACCCTGTTAGGTAGTCAAATTGGATTTGGGAAACGATTGAGTATTAAACCTAGTCATGTATATTATCAAATGGCACAAAGCATGAAATGCTAAGAGGGAAAGAAACAGAAAATTATTTTTTTTCCCTCCTTAAAAATGTTAACATTGTGATACATAAAATATTTTTCATGAAGGTAAAAGGAAAGCAGCATGTGCATGTATTTACATTTTGATTACAGAAGAATTTTTCTTGAAATTCCCAAAGAATAGCAAATGAGACAAGCCAGTGCTAGCTGATAATAATATAGCAGTACTTGAAATCACACTTATCTGTTACTCAGGATCTCATGCCCTGACACATAATTACCAGGGTTGATCAGCAACGGCTCCTTCTACCCATATGAATCCAGTTCCCCAAATTTCCTGTTGATGCATCTGTAGCAACGGTGGCTCAATGGACGGCAACTTTCTTCACGGCAACTCTGTCTGACTGGTATTATGGAACACCTGAAAAAACTGTAACCACTGAAAAATTAATCATATTCTTTAGACCATAGAAAGTATATGTAGGAAAAAGTATAGCCAGTATATGCCTGAAGAGTTCATGTTTTGAATGCAAGGAGAATAATAAATGCCTTTTAAGTATAGAATTTTTATTCTTGTTAGGTTTTCTAGCTTTGTTTATGAAGCTGCAGTATTTCAGGTTAAAGGTTGTTTTCATCCTGTCTGATAACAAGTTCATACTTGGCAGTGCTAGAAGTGAGCCTGCAAAGATGCCAGGTCTGCGAAAGGTTTAATGATTGCAGGTGTTTTAGATGGGACAAGTTGAGGTAAATTATCAAAATTTCAGGACTTCAGAATTGCTTGTGCTGGCAAACTTCTTTATTGTCCTGTGTCGTGCCATATCTTGTGTTTGCTGCCTACTTGAAATCGTCAGCTCATAGAACGGTTTGGGTTGAAGGGAACTTCAAGGCCTATCCAGTGCCACCCCTGCCATGGGCAGGCACATCTTCACCAGCTCAGGTTGCTCAGAGCCCCGTCCAGCCTGGCCTGGGATGTCTCCAGGGATGGTTCATCCACCACCTCTCTGGCCAACCTGGGCCAGGCTCTCACCACCCTCAGTGCAAAGAAATTCTTCCTCATGTCTGGCCTGAGTCTCCCCCACTTTAGTTTAAAACCATCACCCCTTGTCCTATTGCAACAGGCCCTGCTCAAAAGTCTGTCCTCATCTTTCTCATAGTCCCCTTTGAAGTACTAAGAGGCACCAGGAATCTCAAGCTCCTCACGAATGTCTCTGAATGTCAATCCCCACATGCCCATCACACCTCCCAGCTCCGGTGGCCAACGCTGTGTGTTCAACAAGCGCTGTTGAGCTGGGCTTGACGAGGCTCTGGCTTGACGTTGGCTTTTTAACGTGTAAAAGAAAATCTTTTCCCTTTTGCAAAAACCAGTGTGTGGAAAGGAGAAGGCTGAACTTCAGGTACCAGCAAGGGGAGAGTGGATAACGTGTTTTTTGCAGAAACAGGAGTGAAACTGGGAGCTTTACAAATTGCAGACACGCAGTTCCATCATCAAGGGGCACATGCTTCTTTGTAGTTGCTAAATATAAAAATAATTTGCCAACAATCTCCAAAGCTTTTCAATTTTTTTAATGTATTTTTTTAAATTTTATTTTGAAGAGAACTTTAAAAAAAAAAAATTCTGCCAAATTACCACATGTTGACAATGGGCTGTATCCAGCTTTTATAGTCTCTCTGCTTTCAACGAGTGCAAAGTGGGTAATTGAAGTGGTGCGCACAATAAATGAGAACATCCATTGGTTCCATATAACCCTTTTAAAAGCCTCGGAATGGAAAGTAAGGCAGGCTAATATGAATTGCAAAAGGACACAATTAATTTGTACATGAAAGAAGATTTTTAGTATGCCATTAGCCTCTGTAACAGCCAAAAATAAAAGGGCAATCATGTATAACCTTGCCAAAAGTATGACAAACTGCTTGTCATGAAAAAGTTTTGTATTTTAAGCAAATGCATAATGTTTTTATAAGAATTACTCTGTTAGCTCTTACTTGTTGCCAATGAAATTAGATCTAAAAAATGATGTTAAAAGGCACAATCATTTCAGAATAGGAAAAAGAAAAAAATAAGAGCACCTGCTAAAGCGAATGGAAGTGCTGTTGCTGTTTGGAAGACACTTGAATTTTCAGCAAACTGATTCTGTCTCTTTTCCTCTGAGTCCTTCCTCCTTTTCATCCACCTTACGAATGGAGGCATCGGTTAAAAAAAAGTCATAAGGAAATTATGAATCTCTATTCAGTGTCCCATATCTTTAAGAAGCCAATCTTTTCCACTTTTTTTTTTCTTTTTAAATCATAGTCTCTCCTCTTTGATTCCACTTTCTTCTCCATAAGTTACTTAATCTTTTTCAGCATATATTATCTGTGTGTTATATAGCATATATTCTATTTTTAGGAAAAGCAAGTAAATTCTAACAAATTATGAAGCAGTTTTATTCCTAGCTATAGCTAGCCAAGGTCATAAACTGCTCTTGAAGATTCCTGTGAACAATGAAAGTTAAATTATGCTACAGATATTAAAAAGACAAGATTGTGTGACTGTTAAATTTTCTACACACTGTGAAAAAAATGAATCACGGGATTTCAGTTGCCTGATGTAATCAATAACTCTGTAATTTCTAGTCAGTCATAGCTTATTTTTATCCATCATTATAGGGATGCAGTAATTGTTAGTCCTCTAGGAAAGTATCTGACAGCATTAAACAATATAGGTAGGATAGGATACTCTTAGGAAATGACAGGGAGCGGGTGTCTTCTCGGTGATTGTGAGCAACAATAATTTATGTTAGTGTTTAAAATATTGTAGTAGCCAGAGGAGAGAACCCTGAATCTTATAGCAAAAATAGGCATTACAAATTGTATCTACTGGAAAAAAGGTGGGGATTATTTGCTGGAAAAATGTATTTCTCAAATATTGCACAGTTTGCAATGTTTAGTATGTATTTATTTGAAAAAAATCATTACGTTAATCCATGATACAATAAACTGCGGTATGAGTGAATTTTATAAGCCTTTTTCCTGTGCCCACTGAGGAAGAGTCTTATTGATTATCAGTCTGGCTTTTTCATCAGCAGAGCTCATTTGTAACTTCGTTCGGAAGGGTTTGGTGGAAGGAGAAGGGACAGAGGACAGTTTCTCAATGCCCACAGCAATTGAGACCATTTATCTCCAGACAGATGTCAGTGCCACACGCGTCGCAGGGCTCTGGTGGCAGCTCAGGAGCTCCTGGGCAATTGGATTCCCTTTCCCTGCCTCCTATTTACTCACTTTCATATTCTTCCTATGCAAAGTTTTTTTTATGTTTCTTTTGGTATGTTTTTGGTTGTACATGTCTGCACAAATGGCTTCTTAAAAAGATCCAATTTGTGTTGGGTAGATTTATGATTGCCTGGGATAGTGCTTTAGTCTGGCATTTTTTGCTATATACATATATACGTTTATATTAATCATATTACTCATGTCCTGGGTTTCCCTCTTTGTCTCCTCTACTTTGATGTTGTAAATCTGTGCAAAACAGAACGGATGCGAAACTTGGAGTTGGGGCATGTTATGCAGCAGAGAATCTGTTTCTCACCATCACACCCATGCTTTTCTTCTTCCTCTGTGGTCCTTCTTTGCCATTTCTGACAAATTTCTCTGCTCCGCCGTGCTTTATTTCTCTCATTTTTCCTTCCTCTGGATAAATGCCGCCTTCTTCAGCCTCTCATATTTTCTCCGATTCTGCACCACCCAAGGCTGTGCTTGGCCCCAGGCTGTATTTCTTCTGTCCCGCTCTCCACTACAATCTGCTCTCATCGCACCCGGGGCACAGATTTTGCATTTTTACCTTTACAATAACTCACATTTTCTGCCGCTTTTCCAGCTGTGGAAAATTCTCCTCTTGATGAGCCAGCCATTGCTATAAAGCAAGTAATGACAATTATAACCCCATTAAGGATTCCTGCTATACGTCGGCTCTGTATAGTGCTAACCCCAGGATGGGATCAAATGGCAAGAACAAAGATCTCCCAGCTGATCTGGTGTTGAAGTCAGCCCTTGTCCAGGCAGGAGGTTGGACTTCCTGAGCTCCTGACAATCTAAATTATTGTGTGGTTCCAAATATATTCTTTTATTTTTCCCCAAAGAATTCGTTAAAGAGGCATGTAAGACTCCCTAAGGATGTGTGAAGTGTCTCCTCTTCTTCCCCATCTGGATTTCTGTGCTTCATTTTGTCTCCCAAAGAATCCGCACTTGAAAGCACAGCTGGGGTATTAGGCTTCATTCCAAAAGAGTTAATGAAATATCAAGTTTCAGTTAGTCTTAAACTTGTTTTTTTTTTTTTTTCTGCTTTAAGTTCCAAGATAAGGAAAATTAATGATGACTGCTCCCATATAGAAAACTGGGAATTCCATACAAAAGGGTGATGATGATGATGACAATAATAATAACAGTAATAATCCTGCATTTTATTTTACTGAATTTAGAACAAGAAGGTGAGGGATCGCAACATTTCCACTCTAAGTTTTGAGAAGAAACGTGGCATGGCAAAGAGTCAGACTCACCCTGACATAATGCGATCACTTTTGGTGAAGTTACGCCAGGGACTAATTTGGCCCGAGAAGCTGGTAATCATGTACCACAGATGTTAGAGTATTTGAAGGCAATGGTCCATAATAGCAGAAGGAACAATATTATGCCCCAAAGGACCTATCAAGTGAATGAGATGCTAGAGAGGTTTTTTACACAAACACTTGAATCAATGCTGGTTGCAAGATCCAAAATGAAACTTCACTTGATTTTAACATTTTAGATTAAACCTGCTGATGTCTGTTTTAAAGCAATAAGAGGGCATTTTGATATCATCTCCTAACTGCCTCTATAGAAATGGACAGTTCAATATGCAAATGGTATTTTTGTTTCTTTACCAATAGTCTTAAAAATTTGGAAGTAAGGTCTTCATGTATTGCTCAAAATCTTGCAAACACTTTCATCATAATACAAATGTTTAATGCAAGTTCTTACAGTATTTTCAAATATTTATTCTAAGTAAATGTGTGTGAAAATCTGCAGACATTTATGTATTTTGAAAGCCAGTTGCATGGTTTATCATCTGGAGGGCAGAGGTCAGAGACATATTCGAGGCAGAACAATTATGGTTTGTGCTCTGTGATTAAATATCAGAAATATTAACCAGCCACAGCACTACAGTCATAATATTTGAATAAAAATGACAGTTACTCTTGTAAAAGGCTAATGAGGTTGTATGTGTATATAGCTCTTCTGTAATTTAAAATCTGATACAGACCTGTAGATACTGCTTCATTCCTCCCGCTCAAAATAAAAGAGGAGACTTTCAAAATCTTTTGTATGCCCCAAAGTTAATACTGAATCCTTTGTTATAGTCCAGCCAAACTCGGTATCACAGTATCACTGTATGTCTGGGATTGGAATGGACCTCAAAAGATCACCTAGTCCAATCCCCCTGCTGGAGCAGGAACGCCCAGGTGAGGTCGCACAGGAACATGTCCAGGTGGGTTTTGAATGTCTCCAGAGAAGGAGACTCCACAACCTCCCTGGGCAGCCTGGTCCAGTGTCTGTCACCTTCACTGAGAAGAAGTTTTTTCTCAAATTTAAGTGGAACCTCTTGTGTTCCAGCTTGATCCCATTACCCCTTGTCCTATCGTTGTTTGCCACCGAGAAGAGCCTGGCTCCATCCTCATGGCACTCACCCTTTATATATTTGTAAACATTAATAAGGTCCCCCCTCAGTCTCCTCTTCTCCAAACTAAAGAGACCCAGCTCCCTCAGCCTTTCTTCATAAGGGAGGTGCTCCACTCTTCGTTGCCCTACGCTGGACCCTCTCCAGCAGTTCCCCGTCCTTCTGGAACTGAGGGGCCCAGAACTGGACACAGTATTCCAGATGTGGTCTCACCAGGGCGGAGTAGAGGGGAAGGAGAACCTCTCTCGATCTACTAACCACTCCCCTTGTAATACACCCCAGGATGCCATTGGCCTTCCTGGCCACAAGGGCCCAGTGCTGGCTCATGGTCATCCTGTTGTCCACCAGGACCCCCAGGTCCCTTTCCCCTACACTGCTCTCTAATATGTAATTTCCCAACCTATACCGGAACCTGGGGTTGTTCCTGCCCAGGTGCAGGACTCTACACTTTCCCTTGTTAAATTTCATTAGGTTATTCCCCGCCCAACTCTCCAGCCTGTCCAGGTCCCGCTGGATGGCAGCACAGCCTTCTGGCGTGTCAGCCACCCCTCCCAGCTTAGTGTCATCAGCAAACTTGCTGATAGTACACTCTATTCCCTTGTCTAAATCGTTAATGAATATATTGAATAATATTGGCCCCAGTACTGACCCCTGAGGCACTCCACTGGATACTGGCCTCCAACTAGACTCCGCACCATTGAATACCACTCTCTGGCTTCTCTCCTTAAGCCAGTTTGCAACCCAAGGGTATCACTGGTGGCTCGTTCCTAGCAAACCAGGCAGCCCAGTAGCTCTGTCTTTTTGGGTTTCCTTCACTGGCCAAGTCAGAAGGGGCAAGGATGATGAACCTCAAAAGAAACTTGGGGTTTCCTTACTGCTGCTTTACCTGACAGTGGAAAAAACTTCCCAGGTAGCTCCAAGTATCCAGTAGAGTCCATTTACTCCGCCTGGTGACTGAATAACAAGGTGCTCTAGTCTGAGAAAACATCTTATGCCCTTTCCAGTTTCTTAGGGTTTTATTTGCTGGTTTGTATGTTTTTTTCAGAGTTGGTCCTGAAGGGTCACATGAATCTCAAATTCTGCTCCTCTTAGCATCAACTGTGGACTTCTCTGTTGCTGTTTTGCTGAGCATGTGTTTTATTTAGATTAAAAGGCAAAGTACTTTCATTCAAGGCTTAGGCAGTTTAGCATAATTAATTGTATAGTACAAATAATTTAATTAAGTTTAGACATTGGTAAATTAAAGTCCTCAGAAACCACACTTACTGGTTTTATACTGCCAGACATACACTCTCCATCTTCACTGGAGATAATTTTTTTCAGTGTATTCAGTACAAGGAAGTGCCAGGGAGTAGGAACAGCCCCCCATAAACCCTAAACCTCAGTGAGGGCCCCTTGTACTTATGAGAAGGGGTCAAGTGCTTTTACTGTGAGACAAGGGATTGCCCTTTGCGGTTGGATGGCCATCACGTTGAAAGGGCTGAAATGATTCGTGTCTCTCTCTACCTCTTCAGTCTCTCTCCTGGAAGGGTTGCCCTTGCCCCGTATAACAATGTGTGTTGTGATATTGCGTTTCACACGTGTGTCCTACAAAAATGGGTTGAACGTGTCTGTGAGCCCCATGAGATCTCCAGACAGCTCTGATTTCTTCATTACTCTTCCCATGATTGCATGTCAATTAGAGACTTAAAAATAAAGTCTTCATCAAGGTCGCAATCCCTTGGGCTTGTGAGTCTCCCAACACCTCAGCCGTTTTATCTAATTTATTATAGGGCTGGAAATGAAATGCTGCTCTCAGGTTGCACTGGGGAAAAGGAGTAATTGAGCTCCTGTGTCCTGAGGGGTCTTGGAGACCCAATCTCTGTCCAGAGGGACCGCAGCACATCCTCTGAGAGACTCATCCTTAAACCACCTCACTCCTTTCTGCTCGGTGACTGTTTTCACCAGTGTAATATTAATATGAACCCTTCCAGATATGCCTAGCACTGCATATTTCTGCCTTTTTACTACTCAAGAAAAAGGTTAAGAATGAAAATATCTGCCAAGTAAGGTCTTTTCAGTTGATTTTTCAAGATTTTTCAAGAGTCCAGCCGAAAGATTTTGTATTGACAGCTGGTGAAATGTTCATAGAAGTGACATCTGCCCATTAAAAATATCCCTCTTAGTTTTCCTTGTCCTCGGGGATCTCAAGACTGCAAATCATTGTCAGGAGAGATGTAACCTTAGATAAGTTATGTAAAAATATATCACTTCCATCAAGTGAAATAATCACGGTACGATACAGGAATACTAAACAACTGCCTTCCCGGATGGTGTTTTCAGAGATTTCCTCTAAGTGTCTTCGATTGTTATTTCGTATTGTGACACCTGTAATTGTATATAGCAATCTAGATTTTAAAAACCTGACAAGGCTTCTATGAGTTCCACAGCATACATAAATCCATCACAGCGTATCGGATAGATTTTAAATTGATGGTACCACACCAAGCACTGAAATAAAAGCACTGGCAGCACTTATCCTTGTAGACTAATAGCTGCAAATGATTTTATGAATCATTAGTTCAGATCCTATAGTCCTACCCATTTTAAACCATTTCTAGATTAATGCCTTTTTTGTCTGTGATATGATATTAATAGTCTGATGAAAAGCCTGTGGTTTCTAGCGGTGTGTCTCAGCAACATTTTAGTGATGGGAGTTTGTAGTATTGCAGTGACTGATGAATTGCTGTGATTTGGGTAGCCGCTGCTTTTTCCAAAGACTGTCTCCTGAAAGTTAGTATCCTGTGAACAGATCCAACTTCTGAGCACGGATTACCTGCTACTGAGTAGTTATGCTTGGATGATGACGTGGGACAAAACCTCAGATTTTATACCCCCAAAGTGCTTCCTTAAATAGCAATCTAGCAGGAGCCAGCACGCGGTGTTTCAGTGTTCCTCTTATTTTGGGGTTATGTTGGCAGAGAAGCGAGCAATTTGAGCATCAGGTATGGCATGGGCTGTCATGGCTCCTCGTCCTCATGAGCTTCAGGGACATGGGGACAGCTTATGGCAAACACGGCATCCCAGAGCTGGGTTTTAGCTGTACCTGAGGGGTGGGAGCTGGGAAGGAGGGACAGGACACGGACGGGTCTTGCTGCAGCAGGTCCCTGGGTTTTGCTCCTGTGCCCCCTCCAAAATGGGGTCATTCCCTTCTGACCATGTTCAGGACTTTCTGTAGGTGCCACGACAAAGAAGTGCTAAGAGACGTTTTCTTCTTCAGTGAATAAATATGACCTTGAATTCTCAGTTCTGTGAAGGAAGCATCATCTCAGGCCTCTGCTCTTAAGTTTGTGAGCAAGATCCCCTTATACAAAGGTGGGATTTTTTTCCTGTATGGTAACTGTGCGTTTAACCAGTTGTTTTCTTGTTCATTTTAATTAGTTTTTTTCCAGTATTTCTCTAACCATCGTGTGGTAAATATCATCAGCGGTTTGCAGCAGTTAGCTGTGTAGCTCTCGCTAACGTGAGCTGTATCACATTGATAAATCCTGATTCTGCTTTAAGTATTGAGCTCCTCTTTTCTCTCTTTTTCTCTCTCAAAGTGCAGTGAAACGTGCTTGTTCCGAGTAGTTTTTTTCACAACTGGTGTTTACTACTGATGACACAGACGAGATATATAGGGTTGTGCTGTAAGGATAAAATGAATGCTGGGAGGGCGTTGCATTCAAATGTCAGAGGTTCATTGCCTGGCTTTGGAAAGCCTGGGTACATTTCCTTCCAGAGTGTTAGTTGCAAAATAACGGGTTAGAATTGAAAATTTAGAAAACCGGTGTTTACCACACTTTAATTTTTTCTGCTGATGAAGGGGATAGCTGGATGTCTTCCACCCTCCTTATGGGTTTCCTTTCCTTGGCCAGAGCTGTGGGGGTTTATCTGCTTCCCATTATCATGGACAGTTTCAGCCCTTTAAGGCAATGTGTGGAGTATGGAAAGGCTCCTTGTAAGCTTGATAATCACTGCAGTTTCAAATACAGCTCTGTAAGAGTAATTAATAATTACACAGAATGAGCAAAACTTTGTAAGTGGTTGTTCTAAATGAAATGGGTCTCAGATCCTACCGTTTGGTTTAATAGGTATTTAATATTAATGATACTAAAAAGGCAAAATGGAATTGGGTAGAAAAATAAAATCTGGTCAGGTAGGTAGAACAACACTTGGATTTTCCACCTCCCTGTGATCCTCCCCGGAGGATTCGGTGTCACTGGCCATTGGGGAAACTCTCTTCTCTCCAGTAAGTGTATAGGGCCAAGGAGATCAGATAATGATGGTGTGATGTCACGTCTTTAACGTGATGGCAGGGGAAAAAAAATCTATAGATCCGTTGTTACTTAATTGGCTTGTTTTATTGTGCTGTTGAATCCTGGAGGATGAGAGGTTGGTAATAACAGGGTGATATAAGGACCTGGAGTGCTGGAGGGCTGACACTTGAAAGGAATGCACTTTCTGTAATGATAAGTTCTTGGAAACTGTTGCAGTTTTAATGTTGTTACTGCTGCATTTGATTTGCTTCTCCTCCTACAGTGAGTAGTAAATGATGTTGAATATATCTTCTTCTGTACCCCAGATGAGAGACTGACATCTATCTGTACCTCATTTAAAGCGAAAGTTAGAACTGTTACTTTTTTTTTCTTCTACTCTGTTCTAAATTCATAGGCTACAGTATCTGGTTTACCGTACTAAAAATAATTGTAGAAGCCTGTGCATTTTCCAGTCGTCTGTAAATAAAACGTGCAGGCATTGCCTGCATTTTTAAGTCGCAGCGTATAATGTTATCATTATAATAATAGGCGCAAAAGTCAGGTTCTGCTATCAACATGTTAACACTTATCTTTTTAGGTAGATAGATAGATAATTTTGTATTTAGATCATGTTAGCAGACACATTATTCAATCACTGCGCCGCAGACCTGGAACACACGCAGGCTGACATTGACAGCTACCGAACGTGCTGCGGAGGTTGCAGGAGAGTTATCTCTATCATTATGTGCCTCCGCGTTTTTTAAATAAGCTGAAGGAATAAAAGAGGGAAGAAATTCAAGAGCAAGATTTCTAGAGGACGACTGTGTAAACCTGAGAAGACAGATGGGTGTTAGATCCAACACACACTCTCATGTAGGAGGCTCCTCCAGACCAATGCGACCCACGTTCTTGCTAGAGGAGGGGAGAACGGCCCAAAATCAAGATCACTCCCGCTCTTCCAAAGGTTTTGTTGTGTTTGCCCATTCAGGGTTAATCACAGAGGAGTCTCATGTTATATAAATTAGAATAACCCATCAACTTCATTAGCACTACCAGGATTTCTACCAGGTGAGGATCGGTCCTCCAGCCCTTCCAGAGGTTAACAGGGGGTGTCATGTACCTGTGGCCACATTATTCAGTTCCTGATCACTCTGCTCAAAAAATATCATATTAATCAAATTCCCTCTCCAAATAAGCGAGAAAAACTCCAGGGAGGTTTTTCTGTCATTACTGATGTTCATAATGTAGTGAGATTGATGGATTGCACTAAAATCCTCACTGTGGCAATGGCTCATTTTGAAATGCTTTGGAAAGAAAATGGCTTTAGTGCAAAGTTATGTGAGAATATTTAAAGGTGTTTTGGTGAAATGTGCTGGATATGGGAATATTAGGAAGAAGCATAAGTTTAAACAAATGTGTAGGTCATGGGATCAAAACTTGTTACTCAGCTTAAAAAAATATGCGTTTTTGCAAAGGAATCCCTTTTACAGTTTAATTTTTGTAATTTTTAATTAAAAATGTGTTGTGGAACAGTGTTTTGGAATAAACCTTAGTGGTTCTCTAACATAGAAAAGCCTTTACAGGAGGTAGTTAAAGGGCTTGTAAGTGAATTTTAAAAAAGTTGCTTAGAAGTACATATAGTGAACATTATACATGCAAATGTTTTTGTAGGAAGGTAAATCAGTTTTCATGTACAATTTGTATCTAGAAATGAGAAAAGAACAAAGCACAGGATCAAAGTAAATGAGCTTTAGGTCATGTAGTATGTTGGTGGCAAATGCAACGTTTGCCAATGTTATTCAGCTCCATCTATTAAGTAACATGTTTGTGAAAAATGTGCATGTAAACATATATTAAAAAAACCCCTCAACATTTGATCCACAAACGACCACTACGCAACTGTCCGGTTTGCCTTTTTTTATCACTAAAAGCAAGTGTTTCTTCTACAGTAGATAAAAATCCTGTCTTTATGAAGATAGGAGGCATAATTACTAAACCCCAGCAAACATCACTCCCTAAAGTGACCTGCCACCTTCGTCTGAGAAACAGCATTTCACCTTGAAAACTGTTTCTTGATCTTGAGCATGTGGCACTAATTCCAGATGGCTTGTGTGGTCGACAAAACCAAACTATCAGGGACTTTCATAGGAAAGGTCAGACAAGGCTGTCATGTCTGCTTTAGCCAAATCTGAACAATCACAGCAAATCAAACTCCTGAATCTTGTATCAAAAACTTTAATTTCTGCCTCCAAGATCATATCTGCTCTATCTGATTTTTTGTCAAGAATGCATCAAGCTTCCTTTCAAATCAATTTGCCTTTACTGGCTTCTTTGGGAGGTCTGCAAATTGTCAGAAATCTCCTAAATTCCAGTCTAAATTTATTCATGAACAATTTATAGCCCCTCGGTCTTGTAGGAGTATCAGCCTTTAAAGTTAAATAATTCTTCTCTCTCCCTGCTGTTTACTTCCAAATGTACCTATAAAGAATAAATGTATCCCCTCTCAGACTTCATTTTGCTAGGCTAAACAAACCAAGGTCTTTTTAATTTCCTCCTCCTTAATCATCCTACCAAGACTTAGCTGTACTTCTTCGAACCAAGGTATATAGAATGTTTCACAATATTCTGCATTGCCTCCTGCTAATGCTTTGTGTGGTGGTCCTGTCTCTGCTTAAAACTTAGCCTAATGAGTTATTTATTTTAATTCTGCAAATAAGTGAATGTACCCACAGTTAATTTCTTACTGGAGTCAGGAATTACCTGTTTGATGGCCATGGCTCTTACTGCCTAATTGCTTGGGTTGGACTCAGGCCTTTGCATTCAGACATGCAAAAGCTTCTCTAACCAGTTTTATTGTTATGTTTTCCAGGAAGAGACATCTTCACTGTAGAGATGCGATTTTTAGGTTGAATCATAACTGCTCTCAAGCCATCCTAAGCAGGCTTCTACTTGCTATAAACAGAATAAAAGCTCATGTCGCGTCCTCCCTAATTTCATCAGCCATGGCACAGGACAAGTTTTTCAGCACGTGTTGCTCATTTTGCAGTTTTGGTTCCTTTTGACACGTCCCCTGGTGCATCCAAGTAATTTAAATGCTATTTTTTGCTAATTGGGTGATTAGTCAACATGCACTGTAGTCCTGTCCTCTGAGGTTTTCACCCAGTGCAAGGAAGCTCATCCTTTATGTTACTCCAAATTGTATAAATATTTGTGAATGTGTATTAAAAACCTTGGATGTCAAGTACAGTGCGTAATATCAGAAATATGAATGACTGGACTCGTAAATCTCCCCCCGTGATCTCATTTTCTGGTCATTAGGTGACCTGCCAGACGGCCATTCCGTGAGCTGATAATTTTCTGTCTGCTCCGGAAAGACCAAGCAGATAAGAGTGGACTCCGTTCCCAGGTCTGCCTGCCATGACCTGCCCAACCTCTCCATCACCATGGCCATAGATTTGGTAAATTACAGTGACCTGTCCCCTGGCAGGGACTGGGGACCTTGGTTATTAAGAATTATAAAGAGCAGAGAAATATTGCAGGCAGGCAGTAGGAGAGCTGAGATGATAACTCAAGGTCTCTTCACCTGGACCTCGATGCCCTTTGTGATCAAGTCGAAGGTATTGTGGCGAGTGGCTTTTGGAGCGAACGCGTGGCGTTTTATCAGTTTCTGCAGAAGAACATTCCAGGGCTATAAAATTCATGTCACTCGCCTAGGACATGTGGCAGGTCTATAAATAAGTGTATTCAGACTTCTAGCCCTGGCTATGCATCTTCTCGTGGCTCCATTCTGGCTAAGGTGGGGGGTTTAAATGAGTGACTTCTGGGAGAAAAAGAGCAAGTTGGTACTTGCAAGTTGGTACCTCTGTACACAGCATCATCCTGCCAAATGAGTGGGGTGATTATCTTTGTTAGAGATGGGCAGAGTTTTCTGTAAGGGTAGCACTCTTTTGTATTCACACTCTTACAGATAAAAAAACCTCTTGAAGTTGTTTGTATTTTTTCAAAGGCTAAATGCTGCTTTGTCAGAAATAAAATCTAAGGCCATCGCATTTCATATTGGACAAATACGTGTCAGTTAATGTCAATATAGTGAGCGGCCACAGAGAATTTTGTCCCTGGTCTGTGCACTGTTGGGAGCAGAGACATTCTCAACATCAGATCTGTGTTCCCCTTCTGCCTGGCTTGGACACCGGTGGCCACTTCTGTGTCTTCCCCCGTCCTCTCTGCTGTGCCCAGTGGTGGTGGAAGGATGCTCACTAATCTCAGGAGGCTTCAGCTCATGTCTTAAATGGTCAGAAGGCAGCCACTTGACTGTAATTCTTTTGTTGTAGGTGTTACGAAGAAGTGGAATCCACTCTAGATTATGAATTTCCTCCCTGATTCACCACAGTTCACTAGCTGAACAGAAGATGTGAGGGTGCTTCTCTAAAACAGTGGATTTCTATTTTGATCGAGTTAATTGTGCAGTGCATGCCTTAAAAAACCCCAAAATAGACATTCAAGAAGCCTGAATTTTGTAATGGATAATCAAACTAGTTTTGGGAACGCACACCTTGGTGGGTTTCTAAGATAGGAATAAGTATTTCCTCTGCCATGGCCCAAGGACTGACAGAGCAGTTCTGCTCTGGGGATGTTCTTTGTGCCCTTCGTGATGTGCTGCTGGGAGATTGTGATGTCAGTGGATGTCGAGATGATTTTCCCAGCTATCATCCCACTGCACATTGGACTTCTTCCCCAGGGTTTGTAAGGAGTTACCTGTGCAGGGATACCTGCTTTTTCATGTGCAGAAAACTTGACATTTGAAGACATTAGATGTCACCTCGTTTGCTATAAATGCTGTTTAGAATGGTGTTAGAGAAACATGCAGGGAATCAAGTGTTGGTTGAGCAAAGGCAGTTGGAAAGCTCCCTGTAAGAACACATACATGAAGGTGAAATACGCAGGAGATGGAAATCACCTTCTTCCAAAGTTGCCCCAGAGATTGGCAACTTGAGCCACTTGATGGGTTGTTCTGTTTTCTGCAGTATGTGACATTTTTATGTGTGCGGGATAAGAGAATAGCTATTGTAGGTAAATGTGCGTCATTGTATCGTATGTAAAGATTGTAATTTATTTAAAAAACAGTGAAGTGTAGATTCCTACCCCCCAAGATCATAATTGTTGTCCCTTCCAAAAGGCAAGAGCTGGAATCAACTCCCCGCAGATGCGTGTAGATTAAGGCGTGATTTATACGTGTGAAGGCTGCATTGTGGAGCTACGATTGGAAAAAAATCTCCAGAAAAACATATACGCGTTAAGTGCCAAAGCCTTCAGTCTGAAAGCAGCCTTTGGAAGTGCTTTTTTGAAAGCCCATATTGACAGGCTGAGTTCTAAGCACAGTTACACTGATTATACGGAATTATAGCCTCCTTTGGACTAAAAGGCATCGCTATTAGATGGATTTTTAGTCAGGTGTTATGCGAGCCTCAAAGAATGGCAACCAATATACTAGAGCAGTTAGGTTTTCTTTTCTATTATTAGTGGCAACTCGCTTTTGAATATTGGAAGAAGTGTGTGTTTTCCACTGCATACCTCTTGGATAAATGACATCAGAAAGCAGGGGCTGGTGTGTCTGGAAGATGACAGCCTGACAGCAGAGGAAAGTAGAGTCACCAGATACCAACTGTTCAGCTTTAAGGGGTTCTCCTACTGCCCATGTGCTGTTATTGTCTCTTTTTTGCCACCACCTATGTATTTAGTTATAGCTCATTACCTGGAAGGCTTACTCAGGTTTTCTTAAAGGAATTTTCCACTTATTTTGTGGGCTGCTCTGTAGAGCTTCTGCCACAGTGGGGCCTTCACACTCGGGTCCTTTCCTCATGCTTGCCGCTGGTGCGGTATTTCCAGCATCCCCGATAGCAGCCGTGGTTTGCCCGCTGTAGGTGACATCCATCACCATCATTTCGCTGGCCTGGCGAGCGGCTTTGAGTTCTTGTCGTGCCCATCTGTTGTCTCTGCCTCACCTTATGCTTTGGTTGTGAAATGGGTGTTGTGAGGATTGTCTGTCTGGGATCACTGTTCATACAGCACTACAGCCCTAATCCCAAACCAGAGCTTTTAATTGTTGCTGCAATACAAATATATCAACAAGGTCAGGCTAGCTCTTATGACAATTAAAGCTCCCTTTTGACTGTCTTCCTCTTCACTTACAGAGAGAAACACTATTTCTGTGCCCTCCTCAGTTGCCCTCCATGTATCTCCAGTGCTTCAGCTCTGTGGGCTTTTAACCACTCATCTCTCCCATTTAGGTTATTCCTGTAGCTTATTTCTGGTCCCGTGTGTTGTGCAATGACGTCTCAAAGCTGTGGAACACGGCTGAGATGCGGAGTGGTTCCCGCACAGCTCAGGAGACTCCCTGGATACCACTTTGGGGTTCTCATCCTAACTCTTCCACAGCTTTGGGAAGCCTCATGGAGATGTCTTGGGCAGGTACAGCTGTGATGATGGATAGTCCTTGAGCCAGCGATCATTCCCTTTCCCTTTGTGCATCTGTGAGTACCTAGTGACTATTTTCCCCTGGGTTTTGAAGCAATACTTTGCAGGCTACTGTAATTTAACAGGTTAGTGAAATGGCTGGTGAATTTAAAACTGATAGCATTGTCTCATGTAATTTCTTTATGCTTGTTAATGAGCCTTCATCTCCTTCTGTTCATATTAGGGGGTAAAACAGTAGTGGAAGTTGAGATACATAGAAAGGCTTTGACAAAAGCCAGTCTTCCATGAAATAGAATCTCAACTTTAAGGAAAAAATGACCCACTAATAAATTGTATTCCAAAATGTGTCTTCAAATAATGCATGAAGTCTGATTTACATAAAAAACATGTCTGGGAGCCCTTAAGCTCTTGTTGTTCTGCAGTGAGCCAGGATCTTTTTCAGAAAGACAAATGAGAAGTGTCCCCACTTGCCATCTTAGTGTAGAAAACGGATCATTTTCCTATGTTCCCCGTTCCGATGAAATTGTTTTTCTAAGCTTAGTCTGTTGACAGACCAATGCAGAGATTGCTTGGGAGTGCTGGAGTCCGGAGACTGTATTCGGCCCTCCAGTGCTTTAAAAAAATCCTGTGCACCTCTTGATATGTGTGGTCACTGATGGGGAGATGTCACCAGCGGGGACCACACAGGCAGGTTTGAGCCCTTTGAGAAAAGGACAGGAGATTTTCTTTTTCCCCAGAGGAATCTCATAGACAGCAGAAGTAAGTATTAATGCTGACTAATGCCAATTGTGATTAGGGTTTGTAGGAGAGCACCCGTTACGGGATTAATCTCACCTCTCATCAGTGCTGCGAAGGACCCAGCCTGCCTTAAACCTCATGTGTTTTCACCCAACGTGTGCCTGGGTTTAGGCACGCAGGTGAACTCAGGGTGAGCTCATCACGCCACCGATGGGTTTTTGGAACAGCAAGAGTGTTGAGGATCTACAGGCAGTTCTGCTGAAGAGCAGCCTGGTACACATTACGGATGCAAGGAGAGGTTGTGTCCCACTTTCAGAGGGGCTCTTGTTGGGCTCTGCCTTGAGCAGGATTTCTCCCTGTGGGCTCCGTAATGTGTAAGTGGCACCGATTCCCTCAAATCTCTGCTCCTGGCCAGGTTTCCATGAAGTCTGTATTTGCTGATTAGGGTCTATCTCCAGAAAAGAGCAGTTATAGCAGTACTGCAAAACCATAACGTATGATAGTTAAGGAAAAATTAAATCAACGAAAATAAATTATTCCCTTTATTTTTCTTCATGATAGTGCTTTTTGGGGGAAAGATGCTCTAAGTGAGAGGAAGGACAGCAGCTTAAGCTGAGCAATTCAGATGAAACCTCAAACGAATTAGTATTCAGTCTTGGTATCAAGAATTTTTAAATCCTTTCTTAGCCCAACATCTCCCCAAAACAGCCTTATGAGAAAAGCAGACCAGGAAAAAAGGAGCTTTTAAAAGCCAGTTACAGGTTTTCTCGAAGGTTAATTAATTGCAATTAATTATGAAGTACTGTGGCAATGAACAGTAGCTTTGAATTTGATAATGAAAACCAAAAAGTAAAAAAAAAAAAAGGAAAAAACAAGAAAAAACCCATATGGAACAATCCTGAGCTTGCAGATGTGTTTTTTAACTCCACTCTCGGTAGGTTCAGTTTGGAAACTTAACTCAGACAATTTACAGATATAATTGCAGCAGAGAATTAATTTAGGAGCTGTGTGGTGTGGTGGAAAGAACATAATGTTTTCATTAGGAAAGTTGAGACCAGCGATTCTGCAAAGGACATGGTGAATAAGACCGTACCCATGTGCTTCACAAAAAAAATAGCGTGACTTTAAATGATTTTCTTATCCTGATTTTGGGGAATTTCTCTTTAGATTAAAATAGGTATTGAATCGGTGATAGAAAGAATGGAAGGCTCTTTTTTTAGCCTTCAGTTGCTCTAGAAGAAGAAGTATCTTGGAAAATGAGCTGGCTGGTTTGGGTGGTTCCTCAGAAGGGTCTGTGGTGTGGAGTACAGACACAGGACTGGGATGGTCACTGGAAGGGACTGGGATCACTTTTTTTGTCTTCTCTTCCTCTTTCCAATTCAGTCCTCTGAAGAGACAGTTGCTTACTAGCATTCGGGTGGAGCTCTATTAGCATTAGCATGGAGCTCCAAGAAGCTCCAACCACAACTGTTGTGGGCAAATGTTGAGATGGTTTCTAACCCGGGCCACTCACCAGCGTAAGAGGTGGGGGATGGAGATGGTACGAGATGAGGAAACACCGAGAGCGCTGGGTCTGTTCAGCTGCAGAAGAGAAGCTGAGAGGGGATCTCATCAATGTTTATAAATATCTCCAGGGTGGGTGTCAAGAGGATGGACCAGACTCCTGTCAGTGGTGCCCAATGACAGGATGAGGGGCAACGGGTACAGACTGAAACACAGGAGGTTCCATCTGAATATGAGCAGAAACTTCTTTACTGTGAGGTGCCAGAGCCCTGGACCAGGCTGCCCAGAGAGGCTGTGGAGTCTCCTTCTCTGGAGACATTCAGACCCGCCTGGACACCTTCCTGTGTGATCTGCTCTGGTGAACCTGCTTTAGCACGTGGGTTGGACTGGATGATCTTCAGAGGTCCCTTCAACCCCCACCAGTCTGTGATTCCGTGGTTTGTTCAAGGGTAAAGTCAGTGGCAGGACTAAAAACAAACCCAGAAGCCACTGCCTTCATATGCATGTGCCATTCTCTCCCTCATCTCTCTCTCCACCTCTTGTCTGGCGTGATCAAAATGTTTGAGATGGTGGTTCAGCTCAAAGTCCTGACCTGGTTGCTTCAAAGCGGGTGGCCAGAAGCACCACGTCACTGTCACAGCCCCAGTGATGCCGCGGAGCCCATGTTGAGCAGCTCTGGCGCTGATGAGTCGGAGGAATTCACGGCACAGCCTCCCCGCTTACCTTGTCCCAGAACAAGAGTCTTACCGTGCAGAGGAATTAATTTTACTTGCTCTCTCATGTGCTGAACTAATAGAGTCAGATCAGTGCGGAAAGCAACAATGACTTCCAAGTTTCCCAGCTCCCGAAGAAGGCTGCACTCTGTATATGATGTAGTTACAGGTCCCAGACTGATAAAATTTACTTTACAGCTGTAGCTCTGAGTGTGCAGGGCAGGGTTACAACCAAAAAAAATTTACAAAAATAGATACTAACCTAGAAAACCTCAAGCTAAAATAACAGCATGCAGGTACACCTGGAGATATGTGGGAGATAGCTGGTAGTGTTTGTTCCTAACAGACTCATCCTGTCATAATAAAGGATCCCTTGAGCCATCTCAAAGTCTTATTTCAAAATTTATTAGGCTGTTTAGCATATACAAGGTTAAGAAAATCAGCGCCAGAGCCAGATGGCTGGGCAACTGTATCATCCCGTTGCTCTCTTCCCCACGGCCAATAAATCTGGTGGCCAAGGCAAGGCTCCAGATGTGCGATGCTGCCGGCAGGGCCAGCTGTGGGATCGAGGTCCTGGAGCTTCTCTGTTCTGCTGCCGGGCCCTGGGGACCATTGCTGTGGTTTGGCTGGATAATCCCAATCGCATATAAGGTTATTGCTGCAAGAGGAGAGCGCAACACGGGGGAAACCGGAGGAATTGCTGCTTTTTCCACCCATTAAGGAGAGAAGTATTACCAGTGCCATGGGGTTGTTATGAAATTAATTAGATCAAGAAGAAAAGTCATATTCAATTAAATCATGCCCTTTTTCCTCTTCTAGACAATGTGACACTGAGGCTATGCTTCACAGTTTATGGATTTGTATAGAAATTGGTGCTAATAGTTCAATTTTGTGTAATTATCGTGCTAGTAACATTGAAAATGAAGAATCTGAGTAGAGAGAGGAGGAGACAATACTTCTATAAATAGTTAATATCCAGTGGAGGTAGATGGGGTAAAATTACATTTAGAGATTAAACTGTCAGCAAAGAACCTTGACGATCTAATTCCAGCTCTGACCCAGGGTTTCTGTCCATCATGAGATGTCACTAAAGCTCTCTGGGTGTGGGTTTTTTAGTTTTGGGTTTTTTTTAAATCTTTTACATGAAGATAATACCTTGCTGTCTCACTGGGGCTTTGTGACAATTCATGTCTGTGTAACGCTTTGAAGCAGAGCTTGTAAAGTGCCAAGTATTATTAAGATGAGATGAGGAGCATCTCTTATCTCAAACATCAAGTTTTTCAGGGATGGGGAAGGAGGCACTGATCTATTATCCCTAATACTTCTCTTCAGACTAAGTTTGATCAGCCTTAGTGTGATTCAACAAAACCCTGTTCAACTGTGGACAAATGGACATCCCTATTATAAGGGATGAAATGGAAAGGTGTATAAAGGCAGAAATCGCCTGACACCCTCTTTGATCATAATCTATCTGTGCCTCAAAGGAGAGCATAATAATACAAACATATTTGCAGGAGAAAGCCAAAAATAACTCCTACTGTTGTTCTGCCTGCATAATGCCATCAGGAACGTGTACAGACAGTTGTTGTTGTTGTCATCCTTGCGCGGTGTCACTGTGCCAGTTACAAACCCGCCAAGTCGCTCACTGTCGGGACTGTGTGTTTTTTGATGTGATCCCTCTTTGCAAAATTTGTGAAGCGCTTACGCATCTTTAAGAAAGGAGATGAAGAATTATGATAAACTGTCACTCGTTAACGATGAACACCCGCTAGACCACCTCTGGGTTAATTTAGAAAAATAAATGAAGTCATGTTTTCAGGCAAAAGCTTATTGTAGAGAAAAAGAGGGGACAGACGTGGCTATAGGGGCAGATGGTAGCAGGATGGATGTAAATAAGTTTTAAGCAGTAGCACAGATTCTCATCAGGTCTTTGAGAAAGAACAGGAGGGACTAATTTTGCATGTAAAAATGCTCTTCTCTGTCAATAACTGTGTTATGAAGCAGCCCAGCGACATGCTCTAACATTCAGAGGTTATGCTCTGCTCTTTCAGCTATTTGAGATTTCTGGACATTATTTCAAGGTCACACATCATTGTCAATCACATAAGCATCTGGCTCGCTCCTCCTCACTCTCTCTGCCTGATACTCCGTTCTGCATCCCCCTGCACAAGCTCAGCCTTTGCAGCCTTAATGCCTGTTACTTGAAGGCTGTGGTGGTTCAGAATTAAATAGGACTTTGAATTCTGCTGATTTGCAGCTCTTTGAGTGTTGTGCTTCCCTTTTTAGGAAGAGTTTCCTTCAAGTAAAAGACATGGCAATAAATGCACGTTCCTAAAGTAGCTGTTCTTCATTTGTTTTCCTTGTAGATCTGCAGCACCTTTCTGTGAGACATCACGCTTGATGAATATTGACATGGAAATAATGACTGCCCATTGCTACAGTGCCACTTGTGTTATCTCTTGGAACTAAAGCCTTCACTTCTTAATAAAAATAAACTTATAAAATCTATTGTAGCCATTTGCACAGTGACCTATGAATGTAGCATGAATTCTTATCTTAAATAATCATGTATTTCAAAGAACGGATGTGCTGATGGGAATGGAGTTTTTAGAGTGTTTGTACTCCCTGGATGTTGTATTTCAACCAATTTTTATTAATAGTTAATCATGACATACTGGTTCTGGAAGGTTAACAAGAGCCTAACAAGTATAACATTCCTAGAATTGCAGGCTTTGGGTGAACGTGGCATGGTATCTTGGTATCCTTTTGCTGCTGTGGCCACTACTTGGGATGGGGATGAATAATGGACAAGTGTTTATTCTTTCCCCTTTCCTGCTGTGTGTCTCTTTCTTCCCAAAGACATTTTTCCATGTCACTAATGATGGACTCATGTGTGTGTTCACTTGCGAATCTTTACTTTATAGATCGGTATATAGATATATATGGGAAATACTAGTAGGAACATCTTTATTCGACTTTTTACCTTTAAAGTTTAATCTACTCTCTTCAGAACCATCCATCTCTGCGAGAGATGGCATTTTTGTGTTTCCTACCAGCAAGTATTTATTCCAGGACTGTCTTAATTGTGTGTGTCAGGTTTTGCAGTGCAGCCTGCACGCCCCCCTATGCTCACGGAGTCATCCTTTCAGGGTAGCGAGGATGCTCCTTGTTATTGATGTATTGTTTTTTCAATATGCACTTTGGACATTTCATCATGCTAGAAGGTAAAATTGTGTACCGTAGAAGCTCTTAAAAGTCAGATTTTGCCAACCATAGACTTGTCAAGTGCAAGTATATAAGGCTAATGAAGGAAGAATAATGATACCTCGAATCTTAGTGCTTCATATTAATTGCTCACAAATGCTGACTACTGGCAAGTATTCCACGCTCAAAGCATAATGGACTTGAGAGGCCAAACTTGCATTCCTGCAATGGAGCAAGTTTTCATAATGCAGTCAAAATAATTGCAGGGAACGTGGTTTGTGAGGTCTGCATGGAGAGCAGCCTTCCTCCCAGGGCTGGAGGAGGAGGAGCAGGGGATGTTTAGCCGTTGTTCTATGGGTGTCCTGCCGTGGTCTTGAAGCTGAGCAATGGCATGCTCGCAGCTGGAGAAGCGGCTGGTAATGCATGAGGTCCAAGGCTTTTTCTCCTGGTCCTCCCCTTGCTGCAGGTATTTTTCAGACACAACCGTACCAGGTATCTCTCTCCTTTGGTACCCAGCAGCCACCGACTCCTACTCGTGCAGGTTTGGAGTGTGTGAATCCCGTGTTGGCATGTGATAGAGTCAAAAAGAGTTACATTCTTGGGAAGGTTTTAGTAGTTGAAATTCCAAGCTGCCAGAGTTTTGGTGAAGAAGAACCAGATAGACTGATGCTTTGTGCCAGATGGATAGACTAAGCAAAACCCGGTCCAGCTGCTGCCCTATTGTCCTGCTATTCAAGACTTTAAACAGTGTTCGTGCTTATTTTCAAACAACGACTTAAAATAGTTCTGATGGGTAAAACAAATATTTCCCATGTTTTATATTTTTGGAAGAAGAAGAGGATTCATATGAAGAACATTTTTATTGCGTTAAAATTAAAGCCTGTGTTACATTTATACAAACACAAGATCATACAAACGGTACATTATAAAATCTAAAAAAAACCCCCATTAAACAACAAATGCTTTTGATTTAATAATGATAGTAAAATACTTGTATAAAATGTAAATGCAACTTACCTAGCATGTTATGTACACTTAAATTACCTCTTGCCACGTTTTCAGATGCACTCTGCAGAGACGCAGGATGTTGAAAAAGAAGGTCCAATATATATCCCAGCCCTTCTGTTGCCTGTTAAAGTAATTTGTCTCAATTTAGCAGCATAGTCATAGATAATGCTCACACAAAATATATTAGTTCAAAAAACAGAGCAGACGAATGGAGTTAAAATTCTAGACTTTACCTACTCAAAATGTATCGTCTGTCTTTTTCAGAAGAAAAATAAAAGATATATTAAAGACAGGGGAACATTGGTTATCTAGTCTGATAGATTAAAAACTGTTTGGAGATGTGGGAGGAAAAGGCATGGCTGGCGCACAGAGTCTGAGAATAACAATTTAGCTTCATTTGCCTCCTTTTTTCTAAGATAGTTTCCTAATTTTCAACAGTCTTCATTAAATGGAGTTGTTTTATCTTGCTTTGTACATCCCATCCTACGTTAACTCTTTCTTACTCTTTTGTTTTGCCTTGAAAAGTGTGTTTTCTTGCCTGTATAAACGAAGTGAATATGCAGAAATGGAGAGGATGGCACAGTGTAACGTGTCTCTTTTGCCCTCCTGACTTCTTCCCAGCTCAAAATGTTTTAATGTTTTGTCTGTAGGGGCATGTTTGCAGTTTTTTTGCATATGAAGCCTCAGGAGTTTTTAAGAGCTGCTAATGGACAAGTTAAAAATAAAACAGCAAGCATTAAGACTTTAGGGAATATTCCATTTATGAAACATGCTTCCAGTATGTTCCTGTATTCACTGGGAAGCATTAGGACATTGCTTATGCTTGTGTTCCAAAAAGCTGTTACTTGTAGCCGTGCACTGTGGAAATGATAATTACTGAACAATCGTGGCTTCTAATTAAAAGACATGGGGAAAAAATATCAGGAGCAACGAGGTTTTAAGCAAGAAAACTCAATTTTCTTGCGTGTTGTTAGCAGTGGAAAACAGAGGAGATGTTCATAATTACAATACATTACGTTAGGACCTCCTGTCTCCCTTAGGTGTCAGCTCCCCATAACGGGGTGGGTTGGTTACTGAGATGACTTGCTGTGTTTTTGGGGTGCCAGCAGTACGTTGTTGGGGGATTGTCTGCGGTGTCCCCAGCACAGGTCAACACAAGTTTTCCAGTTTGACCCGCGACTCGTTTGGCTGAAGCCGATCCCCCTTTGACTGATGTCCTCTCCTGTAAATTGCGCTTGTGCGATGCGAGCGTTTGATAACTCTGCACCCAGACTTGGGGAAGATGTACAGGCTTGGAGGCTGTTTGTGCAGCATTGCTCATGGCAGGTTTTCACCCATAAAAATCACTCTGTTGACATCAGAAGAGGTGTCCGTGTTAATCAGCTCATGCTCCTCTTTACAGATGAGCTTGACAGAGCTGCGGGCTCAAGGTTCAAGGCACCCTTTCAATAAAAATAACAGACCACAGTCATTTTTGTGGCCAGATCTGCACCCTGTGTTGTGACAGAGGAGCTGTCTCTACCTGTGGCATGGAGCATCCATAAAAGACCTTAAAAGCGTCCTGCAGACCAGGGCACAATGAATTGTGGCTCCTGCAGAACCAGCCCAAGATGGATTGAGACAGTCCTGTGCTTTTCACTTTGCCCTGTATACGCAGACCATGGCACTTAAATAACCTGGGTGGGCCCCAGGCCTACCTGAAATTTAAGTCTCCCCACAAATAAGAGAAGCCTATTACAATAATTATTATTTTTTTTAAACACTAGAGATGTTACTTTCCAAAAATACTTAAAGGTTTTCTTAAAATTGCTAGAAAAACTATGTAAAGTTTTTTACTTATTTTAACAGTAAATCAGCTTGTAATTAACTTTGAAAAGACCTGAGCGTTCCTAGAAAGTTTCATGTTATTTTACCTCAAATACCTACACAAAAGCAAGAGTAAATGCCCCTTCCTTTTGTATTAGGATAGAAACCAGGTAGGCTTCCACATTAGGCATCAAAAAGTATAACTCTAGCAGAGCGATGGAGATAAGCTCATTCAGCCCAACTAAAATGTCGTCATTTTCAATAACTTATCTTATTCTGCATGAAGAAAATTATGTTGAAGTCTCAAAAAATTAAGCAAAATTACAGTTGCATAATGGAGCTAAGCTCTTTATGGCTGGTAATAGAGGAGCAAGAATTTAGAGTTTAGTAAATTCATAATGGCTCAGAAATGTTATGACAGAAAGAGGGCAATGCAGATACAATAACAGAAGAACTTTCCATCCGATGACTTCATGCTTCCTGTGAGCAGATTGCGAGTCCTGGCACAATCTGTAGCAGAAAACATATTTATCTTTCATTTTGCAGTTATCAGAGAGATCAGCGGTTCCTATTTTTATATGTTTTGCTGGGGGAATTTGGCCAAGTTGTTCAGAAATGTTTTTATAAATCATGTGCACATACGTGCACCTCGTCCTGGTAGCTCTTCGCTAATGCAGCCGCAGACCGAAATGCTCTGTGGTGATACTTATGCAGTCATTTCATCCCCTTTTTGTTCCAAATCAGGCTGGAAGGCATAAATAAAGATAATAACGTTAATAGGGCCTTTCTAAACAACAGGATATATGTATGTTTGATTCTGGCAAAGAGTCATGGGCCATGAGGTACAATTTGCCACGTTTATATATTTGTTTCGATTTGCTTCTGCATAATCTTGTCAGACTGACTTTTTTCCCTCTGTAAGGCTGTTGTATGAACGGGAGCTTCAACGTCAACAGTACAGAAAGTCAAACATGACTCGGTGTGTGCCAAGTCATCTATAAGCAGTAGCTCTTCCACGCACAGAGGAGAGAATGAAAACAAATGAAAACATCCTTCAAAGATGGTGTTTCTTCTGTATCAAGATCACTGGCTGTGTGATGCAAGGGATGATTTCTGAGAGAAGTTCACAAAGAACAGAGAGAGCTTTGATACCGAACGTACACGGGCTACGGTGCTTTTAACACTGCAAGTGCGAAGGAAGCCATGTACTTGGATTGTTCTTTGTTGTTTTAAATTAAGGATTCATTATACTAATAAGCAAAACAGATGCATGGGAAAAGGTGCCTGTAATGCTTTGTTATATGTAACACAGCAGAGCATTAGAGATGCTCTTTGGCTTTCCCTTCGTGGATGCTCAGCTACTTAGTGTTGGGCATTTTTATACTCGGAAACCAAAGTGAGTTCTCCTGTGGTTCCTGTGGCATTTAAGAGACTTGATGGAAGGTTTTACACTTTTTACTTTTGTCTTAACCCATTTCTAGATGAACTAAAATTATCACAACTTGGGGACTGCTCTGATTTGCATTGAGTGTCATCAGTCCCTGCTGAGAGGGCACCAGCCACTCCATGCATCTCCAACCTTTGTTCCACAAGCTCCACGGAGATCAGACAGCAGCTCCCGTATCTTCCCTCCGAGCAGAGGGAACAGTGGGTTGTCATAAGCGTAAAGAGCACAGATCGTTTAGTTTTTAACATCTCAAGAACTTTTATTTTTAATTTCACTCGGGCTTGTGGCAGAAAAGACAACTGACCTTTCACCATTAGAAGAGTTTCCCTAAAAAGCTACACTATAGTTCAGGACAAGTAGGGAGAGGAAATTGCTTCACCTCTGTCAGGCCAAAAAGTATTTGTGCTGAATGCAATGCACTATTTTTTCATGTGCCCAGGCCTCTAGGTGGTTAAACTGTGGGAAAGATGTGGGGATTTTATTATTGCAAGGCACAGAGCATTTGCATGCAACCTCTAGTAAGCAGATGATACCATCTCCAGTTACCTATCACCCATCCCTGGACCAAAATACCGAAGTGCAGTGTTGCTGATAGTAATTTCTGTTTTACTTTCTTCCTTCGTGCACGTTCGAACAGCATTTGCTGCTTCTCTACAACAAGGTGCTTATAGGAAATCTAAACCGCTGCTATGTTTTCTGCAGAGCATCAAACAATATCTGCAACAAACTTCAATGCTACCTGCCTGAAAGCTTGGAAACAAGTGGGCCTGGGGGCTGACAATACAATCACCGCTCCTCCTGCCTGAAAATTTGTATGTACCTGTTCTTCTGACTGGTCTGTGGTGGAGCTGCTCTCCAAGATTGCTTTTTCAGTTTAATTTTCAGCTCATGTCAGCTGGCGGATTCATAAGAAACAGCACAAGCAGTTAGGGAGCGAAGTGTTAACCCCACACAGGCAGGTAACCAGACAGGAAAACAGAAAGTGGCACGACATGATATTTCTCACCCAAAGCGTTCGATCATGCTACATCTGACAGTCCCTTTCCTAATTCTCCCCATCCCAAAGCCAGAACTCTCATAGCCCTATGCTCCCACCCATTTTGTGGTACCAACCTCTCTACCAACCTCACATTGCTGCCTATCCCAGCTCAGTGATGTTGAAACACACCAAAGAGAAAAATGCTGTTATAAATACGAATGCCAAATATGACAAGGTATTTAAGAAATACATTACTTATGAGTAGAAGGTGTTGCAGCCCTGCATGATGCAGATAAAAACTGGTATTAGCGTCAAGCCCAGCTTGGAGCTTGTGACTTCTGAAAAAGTTTTGTCTAATGGGGAAAAAAGCTGAAGCAATCAGTGCTGCAAAGTGCTGACTGGAAGAATAAACATTAAAGAGATAGAGCAGACCAGAAGGCAAAAGCAATCAGATTTGTAGAAGAGAGCAGATTCTGATTTTATCTTATGGAAATAAATGCAATAAAAGCTTTCTAACTGGAGTTGTATAGAGTTGCAATTTTTTTTTATGCAATAGGAGAAAAATTTATGCTGGTGGGTGTTTTAATATTTTATGGAAATGCTTCAGCAAATAAATTGAAGTGTTTTTTATTTGCAAACAGAAGGTAAATTGCGGAACTGAAGCTTTTTGCTAAATATATTTTTTCTATTAGACGATTTTACCCTATGGTTCGGTAGCTCTTGGAGATGGTTTTTAGATACCATTTAAACATCACGAACCAAACCATCTCTGAACGTCCAGGGCTGAAAGCATTAGGAGGTAGAAATACCTCTGTTTTACCACAATGCTGGATTTTTAGCCACAAAAGCCCATCTGGGCAGTTCACAAGGAGAGAAGTGCTGGGAAAATCGGGTGTTTTGCATGTTGGGTGCTGCACTCACGCTGGCACCCCGATAATTTCAGAGCCGCTCTGAGCACACCGAGCACGGCCCATCAATCTGAGCTAATGGCCGGTGTTCAGCTCCTGTCGTGATGTTGCTGATGTAAAGCCTGTAGTATCATAAACCTGATGGCGAAACTGCAGCACATGCAGACATATATGGCTTTTCCTTTGAAAAGTAAGGGAGCCAGCACAATGCATTAAAGCAGTCATTTCCTTTTATCTGATAGGAAGAAAAGAATTAGCCCGACTAAAAATAGTCAGGGTATTTTGCCCTATGATCTCTCTTCATCCTATGGATCAATATGTCCTGAGCTTGCATCCCCTACATAAATAGTTTTCATGGGTGAGATGACCTTGGTATGAAATGGATGGATCTTTAATCAACAGAGCCATGGTACAGTAGTGTTGAGTAGGGTGGAGGCTAATGTAGTTTATAAATAACTGAATTAAATTAAATTCAAAGCAAGATAAATCAAAAAATATTCCCTTAAAACTTGAGGACCTAATGCTCATGGAGATGTCTTAATGCCATGGGAAACCTTGTTGATAGTAGCAGCACATTACCAAAACCTGGCAGTTCTGTTCAGTGACTATGGGGTTTTTGGAGTTGGGGATGACATAAAAACACACCCTCCTTTCCTAATTTACCTGTGACAGGTGGGGACGGGAGGGGCAGGAGGAGTGCACGGCACACAGGGGTCCTGGTGGAATAGGGATCTCAGGGCTGATTGTGAAACGATCATCACACTAAATCCCTTTGTAATTTTAATGTGCAAGGAGGGTTTGGTTTGCACGGTTTTCCTCACTAAAATTAGTAGTACTTGATGGCATCTCGATGACATCTCTTTCTTTTTGGTAAATTGTGGTTCTTTCATCAGTAGAGTGCTGAGCACAGAGGCCCTGATGAGCCACCAGAAGCACGTTGATGCTTACCTGTGTGATTTTGTACTTTGGTCATTTGATCGCATGCTAGGAGAACTGTATTTATTTTTAAAGTTAAATAATTATTTATTTTGAGTGTTTGTTACTAAAATGCAGCTAGGCCCTAAATTAACAGAAAGAATAATGTTGTTTTAATATTATTTCTGTGTCATTTTTCTTTCTTTATAACTCAGAAATAATTTTCTTCAGAGACATAATTCAAGAAATTCATAGGACCTATTAAATTCTCTGTCTAAGAAGCACAGAGGGCAGACAGGATCGAAATGCTTGTGTGTGTATGCAGCGTGTGAGGGTACAGACTGGGGACCTGCAGGAAAATAACCCTTCATGCATTTATTCTTCCTCCCTTGCAAGACTGCACCAAGTTAATGCGGCCGGCGGCGAGGCGAGTGAAAAAGCATTTCAAGTGGGGAAAACCTGAACGTAATAAATACAAAAACTCTGCAGCAAGTAATGTCAGACACGTTCAGTTCTAAATTACATCTGGAGTATGGCAGGGCTGCTCTGCGAGAAAATACAGCTGGTTTAAAGAGCATGATGTACTTCACACGTTCAGGCTGCAGCGAAGTGCGCTACAGAAATGGTCCAGGAGTCCGCAATTACGTTGGTGCTCTGGCATTCAGCACTGCCTTGAATTTTTATGATTTCCATGTGGTTTTTGAGCGTCAGACTTTTTGTTTCTGAGCATGGGAGCTGCCAGGGGACAGGGGGACCTGTCACTAACCCGGGATAGGGGGACCCTTCACTAACCCAGGCCATGGGCACAGCCAAGTTCAGCCCCTCCTGATGGATGTTCTGTCACACCTGATTTATATAATTTCTTCCTTGATTAATACGGACTTTATTAAACCTTCAATTAAACCTTCAATTTACAATTAAACCTTATTAAAACTTCAATTTACAATTTTCCTATCAGTTTTAAGCAAAGTTCAAGCAAAAGATGTAAAGAATTGGAACCAGGTGAAATCCGTCACGTCCTGATGTGATTTCTGCCAACAGGAGAGTTGCAAAGGAGAAGGAACATCCGTGGAAGTACAGAATGCAAATTGCTCGGCACGCAGCGAGTCCTGACACAAGCTGGGTGTTAATTTATTTAAATCTCATGATATTGTAATGAATTCAGAGTTTGCTTGGCTTTGAGGGAGAAATCGTGCATATATCAGGTAGCAGTAGCATGTAATGCTCAACCGGTTAATCTGGCCTGTGCTGATGGGTATAAAGCCCGAGCTGCCTCCTCCTTCACCCTTTGAGAGCAGCAACACAGCTCCTTGGGAGTAGGATCAAATCCTTATAAAACTGTGTCCTAGGAGAAAGGAAAGAAGGAAGAAAATTACATTACGTAGGTGGAACAACATCCTTTCAATGTCAGGCGTACCATGTTTTTTCGTTCAGGTGAATCGCAAACTCGGAGGAGGAAGGGCTGAATCATTTAAATTTTATAGCCATATAAATTATAGATAGAAATCACTTCTGGAATAGGGTGAATTACAATTGCCATGTTCAAACCGACCGTTCAGATGGCAGCTGATGGTTAACTTTTGCGAGATGGTGATCCTCGGTAATAGTCGCTAGTAATAATTTTATTTAAATCTCAGCAATGTCCAGAGACTTCAGTTGAGCTCAGAGCCACTGTGGAAGTCTTTGCACAAACACCTGACAAGAGACCTTCACAGCGTTTCAGAGTAGGAGATAAGAATTGTTATTATTCTCATTTTAGAGATTTAGAGAGATCGAGCAATTTGGGGAATGGCTCCCGGGCAGTCGGAGGCAGAGCTGTTAGCAAGCAAGGGAGAAATCCAGTCGATACTTTGTTGGCTGCAATTTAACTATGGTGCTTTTTTTAAGCTGTGCCTTTTCTGCCTTTGCTCTTTGGAAATATTTGGTATTGGTGTTCAACTAATGAAAAACTTTAAGTCCTTTGACTTTTTTTTTTCTCGATCCTTATATATTAGCCCACAACCACTGTTCGGAGACAACTTTCTCTTACTGAATATGCCTGTATTATGGCTTTTATTCTAGTGTTATCTTTGAGTTCAGTACATCAATTTAGAAGTTTTCCACCCCAAGTCCATATAAGCAGAACAGGAGAATAATAAATGTAATGTTAAATTATGCATGGTGCAATAGCGTGTTAACCACTTTCATGTTCACCAAGTAAAATGGAGAAAAGCAATTTGTGTCTAAACAAGGGCAGCATTTTTGCGTTGTGGGGGTCACTGGAACACGTTGTACTCATTAGATACAGAGCATCCTCAGTAAGAAGTGGAATCCTAGATAAGCATAAGCAAACCTCTAATGGATAGTGTGCGAATATATCAGCTGATTTGTAAAATGTAAATGTTTTATGAGTAATAGGGTTTTAAAGCTGATTTTGATTAATGAAATGCAATCTACTTATTCCTTCAGCAGTCAGCCTACAAGCATCTAACCAACTAATTAGTCTGTTTAAGTAAAGTATTAAATCTGCCTTTTGTTTAAAAATAGGAGAAAGAAAAACCAGTTAGACCTGCTCTGGAAGGTAGGTGCAGCAATGCAAAAACTTCACTGGTGTGAAGAATCTAGTTTAAAAAGTACAGTAATTATATAAAACTTTACAAGGCTTTGTAGTTCTAAACATAATGCCTATTTCAATCTCATAAGTGAAATTTTTAAGTGGAAAAATGGGGGAAACAGAAATTACGTCTTAACTCTGGCAGACTTTTGCAGACTAAGGCAAAGACGGTTTTGTGAAATCAGAGGTGAGGTCACGAATCTTCAGGTCATTAAGAAGGACAAGTTCTGAAAGTCTAAGGAGCTTTTTCTCATGTATTATTTTAATTTCCGTCTATGCCGCAGAGGCCTGTAGTGCGATCAGTTACAAGTATTGCACACTGTGGCTTTTGTGAGTTGGATTCCATGTGTGATGCACTGAAGAAGACGCTTCCAACAACAACCTTGCTGAAAGCCATTGACACAGGTGTTATCCATGCGGTCCCCCTGATTTTGGTGTTCATGATACTCCCAATGGGATGTATTAAAATGGATTTGGTGGGTTTTGTTTGTTCTGGTTTTACCATTTGGACTAGTTTTGTTTGGCTGTTACATGAAATTGAGAAAACTGGTTGCAAATACCTTCAGTTCCAATGTATTCCTCTCATAGACATCCAGTAGCAAGACTGGAAACTGCAGCTGATTAACACCAGTGCCTGAATCAACCACCCATGCCGGGTTATATTGTTTATTTGCCCTAATAAAAAAAAGTAGTCCAAGGCAGAAAGGTAGCACCAAACCTTCATCCTATAGCAATGTCCATCAGATATAGCAACTGGAGAGCAAAGACACTTCAAAAGGCAGTGAGATGACACTTTGACAGGGTAAGAGAAGAGAGAGTGGCAGAGACAGTCTGGAGAAGACAAATAGAGACTCATTCCCAACTCTCTAGTTTTCTGACACAATGTGCTGGTTGGGCTCATCCATTGCAATTCATGATGATGTCCTTTCAACCAGAACTTCTTCTAAGGAAGGGTGAGATCAGGTGAGGCCAGATACATGCATATTGCTGTTAATGTGATCATTCCCTAACACTCAAACAGCATCGGAGTTGTTAAAACACTTCAGAAAGATTGTATTTTACTTTATACATGTTCGTCCACTAATGATAAGTAATCGCTCTCCTACTTTCACTATCAGTCTTTGCATGATTCTTCTTTTACATTTATATTTACTTGCTACACCCACTGCTGCTGGGGAGAGATGTTAATTTTCAAGAGGCAATTGGAGTCATAGCAATATGAAACATCAATGAAATGGTGCTTTCTCGACTAACTAAATTCTTGTTTGGGTGCAGCTTGAACAAATGTAAAAGCTCCAGTTTGTCTTCAGTCCCGTAAGTTTGTCTGTCTGAGTGACGGCTCTGCTGCTGCAGAAGGAAGGTTCCGTCCTTCATCAGTTCTTCATTTATTTCTGTTGCGAAATTCCTCTGATTCCATTTCACATCATCTCAAAAATAATCAGATTTTCTTTTGTAACAGAATATCTGTTTTCTCTGTTAATATTTCTTTCAGATATATTTCAGATACATCTCTTTTCCTCTGCCTTCCCGTTTCCCATTAATTTTCACAATAACATGCATTGATTCTTCTTTCCTTGTAGTGCCAAGATCACCCTGGCAGCACATCAGCTATTTCCCTTAGGAAATTCATTACTTCTTCCTGGAAGAGAGGAAAGTAGGAAAAAATTATATTTCCATTGTATTTCTAAACCAATCTAAATTATCTGCTTCAGTACGTGTGTAGACAGTACAGCAGGACAGTCAGTCAAACCTGTTTTCTCTTGTTGCAGAAATTTTCCATTGTTGCGTATCTTGATAATTTATTTAAGTGAAGGAACTTCTGCACAAAACGTCACACAAAATCCCTCTATTTCTTCATTTTGTGCGATTGGAAAGATTTGATACATAAACACCATTTCATCCTGAAACTGTACTAATCCGCATATTATTAATTTCAGTGTTTCCTCAATCCTACTTAGGATGACTTTGGTAAAGATCCTCTGGCTGTTATTCAACACGCTGATCCTACTAATATTTTCATGATTATCCCATTCTCTCTCTTTTGGATGAGAATTAGGATTTATTCTTCCACTACTCTGGAACCTTCTCACCCTTTCAGATCTCCCAGGGGGATCTTTCATAATACAGTTGCTGTTACTCCGCAGCTCTAGCTGTGAAATCTCAGGCAAAGCTGCTTAGCAAATAAGTGAGCTCACTTTAGAAAAAAAATGGCTGGATTCACCAGGCTTTAATGTTTGACACACCAGTAACGCGTGTCGTTTTACTGGCGTCTCCAGTTCCTTCACTTCTTTATAGCGTCTGCGTCAGCAAAAATGGGTCGTCAACCAAAAAGGGACGTCAGCTGCGTATCTTTGCTTTTTGTTGATGTATTTGTGAAGTCTTTTAGTGCTCTAGTATTGCATTTCCTGCAAATGCTTTTAGCACTTACCCTGTTTGGTATCCTCCAAGCATTCAGAACGCAACAACTTTACATCAGCAAAAGTTTATATCTAAGCCCGAGAAGTGAAATGTTGTCATCCTTCCACAGCTGAGTGTCAAATCCTCAGACCAGGATGGTGTCTTGAAGTCGTTAGTGAGGATGAAAGTGGGAAAAGTGCTGGTTTTATTCTGAACTTTCTGTTACAATGATGTTTTATCCCTCTGACTGTTGCCCCAACAACCTACAGCACTTTGGTGATCTTTTAGTATTTAAACAAGGCAGCTGATGCTGCCTGTGGAATCAGTGTCCTCCTCTGCAGACACAGAAGCAAAGGAATCCCAAGAATATCCGTGTAAATGCAGAACAGTTAAAGTCCATATGAAAACTGAATCCCGGCCAGCGCTCCTTGGTTGGTGGAAAGCCCGTCTGAAACGCGGGGATGAAAAAGCACTAAAAGGCCATCGTTAGTTCACGTCGCTGGTTCATCACTAAAATTACTAATCCCATTCGTCATCAGCGTACATTCCTTTTAAAAAAAAGGGACAAATGCTTTTTGCCACGACGCCGATAGACCATTTACAAAAGTCAGGATGGTTGTACATTCTGTTAATGCGTTACTGGAATAAAATCATGCTGCACATTTAGCGCTGGATTACGTGGAGAGCAGCCAACGCTTGCGGCATTGATTGCGAGGTCTATGCCTAAGTAGTTCTATCCCTGATTTATGAGCAATGCATTATCATTCATTGAGTGACAGAGTGAGCTACTAGATTGGTTAATTGGACAGTAAACCACACTTTCATTCTCATGTTCCAGCGTTTTTCATTAAAAAACGACATATCTAACATTTAATGAAATGCTTAAATATATAAATGGATACCGAAGTGTTGAATATAGACCCTGTGCTTGTTTCAGCAGATGGGAGTAGTGTACAGTGTATTTATTAATTAGTCTGGCAAAACGTAATTAAAGGGCTGTAAACTCTACAAGGAAGTTAACCAGCCTTGTAATAAACACCAATTTATAGGTACAGTAGGTCAGCTAGCATTAAGTAAAGAGGTAACCTGCATAGAAGCTCATTTTTAGCATGGAGACAGTATGAATAAGTTATCATCATGAAAAATACAGCTGACCTTGCAGATTTGAAGGCAGCAGATTGCGGTGTTTTCACAAGTTCGTGTAGTTTTTTATCTCCTAGCAACTGTATGTCATTTACATATTTTACCACATCGAACATCCTAAAAGAGATTTTCTGATGACTGTTGTCGGAAAAAAGTCATTGTAATGTAGTTCCTGGAAGACTGTTGTTTTTTATAACTGTGCCTTATGTCTTTATGGGAAGCTCTGAAGCTACATAAAAGATTTTGATGTAGGAATTTGATATTACAAGCACTTTCTGTTATTCTGTTGTGTTTACAAAAACACCGGGGTCTGAGTTCAAGAACTGGCACGGCTCCTGCCGACATCAGTCTGAGATGCACCAATATAAAGTATACATATACATATATATATAAAGTATATATTTATGTAGCTGTCTTTACATTTTATGCACATATAATAATTTTGTTCATTTTTCTTCATTAGTTTATCAGCAGAGTTCTGCTCATTAATTACCTTGCAGCTTTGGCAATAGCAGGGCTTTAATTAACACCGAGGGCTCCCGGCAATGGCAAGGGAAGGAGGCAAGGGCCATGGTCTGACACATGGAGTCGTGTTTCTGTCTGAAAGGTTAGACAGGAATTAGACTGTACATTTTTATTTGTGTAGGTAATCTTTTGTTCTCAATCCTCTGTTGGTAATAGATGGTGAAATTTCAGAAGACCATGTAAAAATCTTGCTCTTTCCCATGCCGATGCTAGGAAAATACTGAATCTAGATGCAGACTTCATCCAAAAACATGAGGAGAGCTGAAAGTTTGTTGCTGTATTGTCTATCCAGTCTTCTCATTCCTGTAACTGAGAAGCAGAAAGACTCTTTGCAGGATTTGAGCTGCTGTGGGGAGATAATAAGGGCAGGATAGAGCCTCTCTCAGTGTAGCATATGGAAAATCATTTGAGCTCATTTGAGCCTCATCACCTGAGCCCATGAAATCACAAGCACTCCGCTCAGTCTGAGACAAATCTGACAAGAGGCGGAACTCGATGGCTGAAAATCTCATGCACCCACAGGGAGCAATATTTGGGAATTTAAAAGTCGATCTCGCGTTTGCAGAAGTTTGTCTGATGACGGAAGGATGTTCCTCCCAAATGAAGTGACGTGGGGAGTAAAGAAGCTGGTATCAGGCCAGCATCGCTTGCAGAGGGCCAGGGAAACATCTCGGATGCAGCTTCATGGCATGAAGTGCAGGAATTTCAGCACCAAGCTCCGGCTTTTCCCTGCGATACACACTGGGAAGCTGTGCTGTCCCGCTGGAAATCACCCCGGGCTGATCCGCTGGCACGGTCTATCCAGAATCAGTTCCGGCGTGATCTGTAACTTAACAGGGAGCCCAGGACGTGAGTATTGTACCGGCCCCTGCCATTAGGAGTTTAGTTCTGGCTGCTGTAAATCGCTCTTCGGTCCGACCAATTTTCTATCAATGTAATTGATAGTGTGCTCGTTTCTCTATCCTGGCAATTTTGTGTAATCAATTATAGCACCCCAGTCAGAGCAGTTGCTTTGTGAAATTTGTGAGATGACACAAACCTCATGCAAGCTGTACAAAATTACCAATTATAGTACTACACAATCTTTTCTAGGATGCCATAAAGTGTCATTATTTACCCTAGAAAGAGAATGTCTAAACAGATCGGTTTCTCATCAGATGCCAGTGCTCAGGGATCTGAAAAATATGGAAATGCCTGAGTTTAAATCATCTGTATGCCTGAAACAGCATAAGAAATTAGTTTCTTGAGCTATTTTTATGTTTTTCTAGCTTACAGCTAAATCATGTATTATGGTGAATCATTAACTACTGAATTTTATAGCTAATCTTTATATAGCCCATTTTTAGCTTCGATGATATTTTTGAAATACAAGTTTTTATAGACCACAAATATGCATCAGACAATGCAATTATCTGTTTTCAGCGTGTCTCCAAGTTTAGTGTTTCTCTGGAGAAGATATAGAGGGAGGCTGACCTTTATTTATAGTGTGCTTTGTACTGTACTTTGATTCCTTCTACAGCCTCACCTTCATGGGGAGTGATTTTCCCATCATTTGGGAGAGATGTACAATTCAATTCCTGCAACACATAAAATCCCCGCCGATTTGCTGCGCAGACCGAAATAGCCGACATCTGCAATACCAAGTGCTCTGCATTCATTCCCTGTCACCAGGGAGGGGACAAATCAGTTAAAGCTGATTCCTGTCAGGATAAGATTGGAGGGACGTATCTGTTTGCCTGCTACATTTCAATTCAGAACAAGTCAGGCCTTTAAACTCAAATGCAAGTTCTCCCGTAATTTCTTTGTACGGAAATGCGGGTAATCAAATCTTTTTCTTGCCAGAGACAATGTAATTTTATGCTTTGATTTATTCTGAAGCATTTGATTTGTAGTTCTCCCTAGTCCTGAAGAGTCCTGTTAGAATTGAATAAAGCAGTGGGTAACATCCCAACGAGGGTTTTCTGCAGGGAAATAAATAAGGGAAGAGATCCTTGATGAAACCTGGGGCTCATAGGTGTCTTAGCACATGTAACTCTTGGTGACAGTGACAAAATACAGATAAAACTGAGGATGTAAATAGACTAAGTATGTGGGTTTAACTCCATATGTGTTTAAACTCAAACTGTGGAGAGACGCAGGAGCCTCGGTCAGGTCCACATGAGGTCCATAGGGTGTGAGATCTGCTGCCAACAGAAAATACATGGTGTGGCCAAAGGTTGAAGAGTTGAAAGGTTGAAAGTCTCCTGCTGAGAGCTGTTCTTTTACAAGGGTTAATAAAATAAAAAAGGAGAGGAATGTGGGAGAGCAGGAGTGAGACTGATGGTGTAGGTGACATCTTCATCTCTGGGCATGGGGAGCAAGGACAGCCGGGGCACAACCTGGTCTGGTGCTCCCAGAGCTCAGGGGACACTGAGACCTGTCTGATCTGCAGGGGACACTTCATATCATATGAAAAATAATGGTAAGGTCCTTTGGAGAAAGAAGTTCATGCTAAAAATGGACAACGCAGCAATAGGGCAGGGAGCGAAAGCTGGCGGGGCCATCGGTGCTTTGTGAGATACAGACATCAGAGAATCCAAGGGGATTTTAAAGAATTAATATTGGTCTGGCACATGTCAGACAGGTATCCAAATCCTGCTGAAATTTCTCTTTTGAATTTATCTTCCATATAAAAGAGTAAATGGACTTCTAGAAATATGCTGAAAAATGTAGCTGTGTTTTTAATTGCTCCCTTCTCAAGAACAGTATTACTCACACCTCAGTTCGTTCTCTTCATCACATTTAGAAACGCTTCACAATATTTTATTTTTTAATGAAAATGGAAAGACCCCTCGGCGATTCAGGCAGGTGTACATTAATATTGAATGATTCGATTTAGATTGACAAATTGAGATGCTTTTGTTAAACTTGAGGCATCTGCAATGAAATTATTTGTTTCCATTTTTCAAGGAAAAGGTGGCAAAAAAATCTAACTCTGTGTAAACTTTATTTACCTGGAAACTTCACAAGTAGCTCTGATTTGAGCTGAGTTTCTGGGGTTTGTTTAGGATTAATCGAAGTCTGTAGATAGATGAGATCTTTGTATCTCCTTCTCTGTGCCAGCACCACTATGGGCTCCTGAGGCGTAGTCAGGGAACTAAGGAATTGACCTGTTTGAATCAATCAAAAAAATAAAAAACATAAAAAATAAAGGATCTACAGGGATCCAGGCTGGTGTGTGGTGAAGGTTAAACTGTGTCCCCAGCCTGGGAATGGGATGGTGGGCACAGGAGATGGCTGAGAGGTGCTGGATTCACACCACTCGTTGTATGTGATGGTAGAGAAGTGTCAGCTCACCTGTGTGTTGCTGCCCAGCTCTAAAAATGTAATAAATGGGCCCAGAAAAGAGAAAAAGATAAAGTGACTCATGCCGAAGCTGAGGTTTTAATCTTTTTTTGATGCGGCGGATGTAAAACTAATAAAAAAGGAGAGTTTAGAGCTTAATTTAAAGATAAGCCTCATCATAAGCACTTCTCTTGCCTCGTAAAGGTAAGGCAGGCGAATCGTTCTCATATGCAGATGCACCGGCAAGGCTGCGAGTATTATGCGGTAGACGGTGGGTAATGATGCTTTAAGGGAGAGAATATAACATTTTTGAATTTTTCACAGCTCTCTTATTTGTTCTCTGTGAATAGCAAAACAATTAGACATATAAAGCTCTCTGATTAGAAGGGGGGTGTTTAATGGGTTGAGAGAGGTTCTCCTTGCCCTCTGCTCGGCCCTGGGGAGACCACACCTGGAATATTGTGTCCAGCTGTGGCCCCTCAGTTCCAGCAGGACAGGGAACTGCTGGAGAGAGTCCAGCGCAGCCACCAAGATGCTGAAGGGAGTGGAGCATCTCCCGTGTGAGGAAAGGCTGAGGGAGCTGGGGCTCTGGAGCTGGAGAAGAGGACACTGAGGGGTGACCTCATTCATGTTTACAGATATATAAAGGATGAGTGTCAGGAGGATGGAGCCAGGCTCTTCTCGGTGACAACCAGTGATAGGACAAGGGGCAATGGGTTCAAACTGGAACACAGGAGGTTCCACTTAAATTTGAGAAGAAACTTCTTCTCAGTGAGGGTGGCAGAGCCTGGCCCAGGCTGCCCAGGGGGGTTGTGGAGTCTCCTTCTCTGCAGACATTCAAACCCGTCTGGACACCTTCCTGTGTAACCTCATCTGGGTGTTCCTGCTCCATGGGGGGATTGCACTGGATGAGCTTTCCAGGTCCCTTTCAATCCCTGACATTCTGGGATTCTGTGATTAGCACTGGGATAGGCAGCGACATATCGAATGCCTTTTCTCACGGGGAGGTTAAAGCATTGTGGGTAAACTTTTAAATAAACAGAAGATTTATTCACAGTAGTTGAGTGCCTTTCTGCCAAACTGAAGGCATCCTTGTAATAAAAAATATCCAGCTCCCTCTTCCCCCGTGGCCTCGGAGGGTGTCGCAGGCGCGGGGAGCGCGTCCCTGCTGCCTTTGGATGCCTCACAAGTCTTTCTGTGTGCGCCTTAATAGTCTTCCGAGGGAACTGAAGTCTCATTCTGTGCGACTGCGAATTTAAATCCAGGTCACAGAGATATTAAATAGCAAATGACACATTTGCTGTGCCACCCAGCTGCCTTTTGTAATGCAGCTTTCTGAGCAGGGACAGTGTGCCAATATTAACTTGCATACAGGTTGTTTTGTTGTGGATGTGAATGTTAAAAAATAAGGAAAAAAAAAGAAAGAGATGCTGCTTACATTTAAATAGCTACTTATTCCCTTTGCACCTTCACTCCTGAAGTGCTAATGCTCTTTCCTGACCAAAGAATTCCTAATACATTACTTCTTTTCAGTTCAGACCTTTACATTTATGTTTATTACACTAAAAAAACGATTCTGGTTTCCAGGTCACCAGAAATCAAGATGATACTGTCAATATGCTATTCTAACTCCTGTGCTTAGTTAAAAACCCGAATTACCTCTTCGGTTTATGATACTGTCCATAATATTCTCCTTTTGTAAAGGCACACACTCTGTTTCTCAGGGAGGAAAGCGGTTTATCAGAGTCTGCTGCATTATTGCAGCCTTACGAGCAAATAATGAAGTTGGACACCTGCATTCTGTACAAAAAGGCTTTTATCAGGCAGATGGAGAATGTGCTCCAGGACATCAAAAAAGCTCATCACAAGATAAAAAAGATGGGGATATTGGGGTATTCGCTACACAGATGTCCTTTCTGCAGTAGTTCTGCAAAATACATACCCAAACAGCAGCTAAATTGACTTTGGACCAAAATAGGTGGAGACAAAAAGTGGTTTTCTTCATTAACTTCTCTGGTTCATTCCTATTGAGCAGGTCAGTTTACCTGCAGTTTCCCCTCTGGTAGCGATTGTGTTCAAAGCAGGTGGGTTTATATATATCTATATCTATATATATATGGTTTTATTTTTGTTTTTATTTTTTTCTCTTTTCCCCCCCTCACAATAAATATGATGAGAGATTTAGCTCTGTTTCCTCAAGCACCACTGTTTATTTTTCCTAAGTTTGTGATGATATTCTGCTGCTGTGGAACAGCTTTTCACATTCAGGATTTCATGTTTGCTCCAATTCTTTTAACCTCATCCAGACACCTACTGAAGTTCAAGTGTGGTAGTTTCTATCTTTCCTAACATTAGGAAATGTTCTTTTCGAACCCCAGGTCCCAAAGCGTGGATCTCCCTGAGAGAGGGGAACCCTTCAGCCTCTGGGACCTGCACATGGCCTCCACAAATGTCACCCACCCTGGTGACATTTCCAAACCTCTGAGCTTTGGGCTCACGAGATGGATAGAAAACCATTTGATATGACTTTCGTGGGTGTTTATTCCTAAATATGGAACAACTCAGCTGCTGAATCCAAGAATGTGCTTCTTGTTGTGGCTTAAGGCATTTCCCGTGACTGCAGTGGTGCAGCTCGGGTGGGCAGCTGGGAGCACAAATGTATAGATGTATATGGTATGTGGATATCTGTGTATTTATTTGTGAGATTTTAGCTGTTTCATGTGACGGGGTTGAAGGTAGAAAATCTACTAGGTGCCAATCCAGCAATATTGCCTGAGAAATGTGGCTTCACGATGGGACTGGGGAGAAGTAGCGGCTGCAGCCTCAGCGGAGAGAGTTTTCTTCCAAAGATCTTTTCATTGTACACTTCTGCTACATTCCCTGGGTGAGGGAAGTGTGGACAAGAATCAGGCCTTGCTTCAGGTTTTTTCACTGTTTATTTGCCAGTGTTTTTAATTTGAAAGTCAATCTCATACTGCGACGTACCCTCTTCTGAACCTCCCGCCTGGGACTGAGTTACCCCCATATCTAAGAAGTTTCTTCTTCCAGTCACCATGTCCATGGGTTAACCTCTTTCTTCTTTCTTTTATGCTCTGATTGACACATTTTTAAACCACACACTTATTCATGAATCCTTATTAAGCTCTGACACTGTTGTCTTATAAATCTAATGTAGATAAATGTTAAGAAAAAAAACAACACAAAAACCCCCCAAACCCCAGTAGTGTTCTGCCATCTGTTGATTATATTTTGATACGCTATAGTGAATCCGTACATATTTCTGATCCATGAATCTATACATAATTTCAGTTTAGCTCTGATTTTCTTTAACTACAAACTACTGTGTTTAATTTATAAATTGCTTCTTATATATTCTGCTCATGGCTGTTGAATATAATTAACATTTTCTTGCGAAAAACTTGTACCTATAAATATCAAGGCTGTGACACACATTATTAATTAAAAAAAATGATAGGGGTTGTTGGTTTTGCAAATATATAAATAGCTTTCCAAAAATGTTTAATAAATGTTCGCATCCCCTTACTAATAAGTATAAATATATTTATTTTGTGCTTATTAGGAAGGGGAGGTGAGAATACTGTAGTAGCATTTAAGTATCGCAACAGGATCAGATTAATAAGACCTGGAATCACTGTTGAGTATTGAACACCCTTTCCCATGCATGCAGCTGACTTCAGTCTTGAAGTAGGTGTGTAAAAAGTTTGCATTAAAGTATAATTTATAACATGGGATCAAGGCAATCTGACATCCACATCCTTTCACCATTATTTATTCTCCTTTGCTCCGTTGCCCTTGATATAATGTTTGTGTTTGGCGGCATTAGAAATATTCTTTAAACAAAGTTGGTCAGTTAAAAATTTGTTGGGAGTTTTGAATCTTTTGAATGACAGTTAAGTGTAAATCTTTTGGCCTTGGTCTATCTCAAACAAACCATCAGAAGATGGACTTTGATTAGAACTATACAAGCCAGAGTTTGAATTTTGGCAAAATCTTCTGGCTTTACACAGGTTGGAATATAAACCAAGTCACTTCAGTAAATTTGAGAAAGCCAGAAGTAACCTGTGCAAAATGTGTTGTAACCTGGACCATTTGAGTGAATTTGTGAAAAACTCTCTGCTCTTCTCTTCCAGCTGCTCCTGGTTTCTTTGTGGTTTTTTTAGCATTATCTTCTTGCCCCTTTTTCAAATACTTTGATCTCACCGTCTATAGGAATTCCATGGGCAGCTGATAGGGGAAGTTAAGCTCTTACTTCTCGTCTATTTTTAATTCAACAAACACATATGATTTAAGTGCAGAGACCCAATTTTGAAAACTTACGTACAGACAAGTGACAAAAGTCCCTTAAACGCTACTGTGTTTTTAATTGCCCACTTACTACTGATCTTCTCAGGCTTTGGGGGTGGTGCAGCAGCATTGTTCTGCTGCCAGGTGAGGATGTAGGTTTGGGAGGATGAAATGGTACCAAGTGTCATTCAGACTCTTGCACTTGGGGCTGCATTTTCCCCTTTCCACCCTGGTGCAGAGTCCTGAGAGATTTTCTTCTTTTCTTGACTGGATGGCAGGTCCTCGCAACCTTTATTTTCTGGCAGGCACAAATAAGGCTTTTCTTCTAGATGAAATATTCATGGAATAAAAGACCTAAGAAGATATTAAAGGACAAACAGCATCTAGTCCTGATCCCAGCCCTTCCACCAATTCATTTAACCCCATAAAGGTGAAATTCTGCTGGAACTTAACATAGAGCTGTGACTCAGAAATCCGGTGATGCGCTTCGAAACGAGTTGGAGCAACCATGCTGAGTATGAACTTGCTTGTATTGTAGCACTAAGTATTTAAGGGGCTTATTTAAAAACGCATTTTGCTGCAGGTAAATGTGCTAAAGCAATGCAAAGTTTTAGCTCGTTTTCTAATGTACCCTGCACTCAATTTTCTGTGTGTTATTGTGCCAAACTATATTTGGCTATGAACAAGTCCAGGTCAGCTGGGGATTTGATTAGGACAACAAAATTAATTTTTACTGGGATTTAGGGTTTATTTGAGCCCACTAAAGAGAGGGTAGCCCTATATTTCACCTTGATTAAAGTAAAAAGAAAGTCTGGTATTATACAATTACAGCAGAAGTGACATTATGATTTATAGTGTCAAACCTTTCCTTCTTCTTACAGCACCACAAAGGTCAGTGACAGAACAAGGCTGCTGCAGAAGATTGAGAAAGAAACTGGTAGTGTGAATAAAAGCCAGGAATGTCATTTTTAATTTTCAATGTCCCTGCTTTTGTGGCAGGGAGCCAGACCATAAAATTTCACTTGCTTTTAAAAAAATTACACGCAATGCTTTTTTCAAAGGAGTCCAGTTGAGCTCCCTGGACAATTGGGGTCAATGCTAGAAGTGTAGTTAAGGGGATGTTGGAAAAAATATTCGCAAACTTTATTTATGACATAACCTTCTGTGATAGTATTTTTTATTCTGTGATTAATTTTGTATGTAGTTTTAGGGCAAGGGGGGAAAAGAGGTGGCTTAGAAAAACTTGCAGTGGAATACGTTGGCATTGCCCTGTTATGTTATGCCAATTATTTATAATTTTTCAGATTCATGCAATTAAAAAGTGGAAAGAACAGCAGGCACCTGAGCTGACAGATTTGGTAAATCAGTATTATTTATAAATTAAGAATATAAACAGCAGAGGAAATAAATGACAATCATCCAGCAGTCCAAGATATTTGTGCATGCTGTGTAGGCTGCTGAATTTCTTCTGAACTGAATTGCTCAGTCATTCTTAAGACTATCAGTAGTATGATTTTAATACACTCTTACGGTCTTTAATACAGTCAAAGAATTACAGAAGACTTCTGATCATTAAATAAGTAACTCGCTTTGATTGCTTATTGCCTACCTCTAGCAGTAGATATTATTATCTTCAATGCAAAGACCCTGTCTTTGGGCTGGAGAGCAGCTCAGTTCTCATACCTCTTTTTTCTAATCTTCCAAAGTGTTTTATAAAGTGGCATCTTTACATGTTGGAAATTGGAACGCAGAGAGCACACATGCAAAAGATCACTGAGGTTAGTAGTGATTTTTCAACTGGCTACAATGGACTTTGATGCGGCTGGCAATATTTAACCATGTTTTCAAATGCTGTTGTTCCTGCAGGTTGGGTTCAGAAGCCGCAGTGCAGAAAGGCTGAAACCAGTCAAATAAACTGTTTGTTCTATAAAAATAAGCAATCAGCAAAGTGCTAGAAAATCCCATTTTGACAGCAAAACACTCCAGCTTTGTTCATCCAGTGTTGTGATGTTATGAAAAGTCCTCAACAGAGCTATAAATTCATAGTACATTAATGTTTATCTCGTGACCTCTATGCATATAGTGTATAATTTAGAACACTATCATGCTCTTTTCTTACCCATTTGTTGCTTTGCCTCTCCTGGTCTCTTTTTACAGGAGATCTCAATTGCATTCAGGCTTAGGTGATTCAGATAAATTAAAACAAGCGTCTCTACAGACAGTGTTATTTCAGTTTATATGACATATTCTACTTTACCGCAGATTGCCTGTGGTGCAGAAATGTGTTACTCATGGTAACGAGTTCCTATGTCCAAGACTTTAATCTTTTCTTAAAAAATTGATTTAAACCACAGTAAAAACGGTTTAAAAGGTTTACAAAGTCTTTTCACTAGTTTAGCTAGATTAATTTAAAATCGTGCTAAGTCAAATAACAACTTGGGGTAGATAAGCCCTCATTCTTTTCCTATCTTCCTCTTTCACATGTCCCTTGTTCTTATAATCTGTTGTGACTATGTATATTATGGTACACGTTTTGGTATAATTTAACAAGAACTTTTGAGCTCTTTCCTGGGCACCTGCAGGAGATGGCCAGGTTTTTGAAAGAAGATATTTGCAGTTTGCTGTAATAAAAATAGTTCTTATTATAATACCTAAAGATAATGGAAACTAACCACATGTCCCGTCAGCTAAAAGCCTAGGAAATACCTCAGTCTTTGAAATCCAAACTGCAGTGCTCTGAATTTTGTTCTTGTTTTGGTAACCGGCTGTAACTTGATTGTCTTCAGTAGTTACACATTTGGGAATGAAAATAGGTTGGCTCCATAATAATATTGCTGCACAGCTCCCATGGTCTGTGGATGGAAACTTGATATACAAAGTTCGCATTTCTGGGGATATCTGCACATATATTTTATCAAGTCAGTGCACGTGTGCTGGGAAAGGCCATGACTGTGGTACAGATAATTACTGAATTGCTCATATAGTGAAAATAAATGGAAGGCCACACCTCGAATTCTGTGTTCAGTTTTGCGCTGAATAGTTAAGATTGGTGAACCTGTATTATATTAATTGTGTGTTAGAGGGAAGAGGGATGGATTAGTATCCCTGGATTAGCATCACTGGCTTCTTTTTGAGCTCCTAAAACGAAACTGTGATGCTCCTAGCAAAAATGAATACAGTGGTATTATTCAGACACTCCTGCTGGATCCAAACACTATTCACGTTAATATCAGGAAAAAGAAGTTCAGAAGGATTCGGTTAAAAGAGTAGACTCTTTTCCAGAAAAAAAAAAAAAAAGAAACAACAAAAACTTTTCAAAACTTCTTAAGGAGTGACTCAACTCCGAGCTCTTCTGGTGGGATTCAATACGAGACTAACTTAAATGTCAGTATCTACATGCAGCCAACGTGCCTCATCTGCCGTGCCAGCGGAGACCTGATCGATAAAGCCGATGAGCCCTGGGGAGCAGCTCGGCTCTGGCTCCCATCGCCTGGCTCTGCAGATTCCCCTGCCTGCGTGAGCTGGGTCTCCAGTGGCCATGGGGTTTGAGGCATCTGCCTCGTACACAGACGTACGCGTGCTGGTATGGAAATTTAATCTTCTTGTACTGCGGCTTTCTTAGCGTGACCTCAGACAGCCATGCTATTTTTGAGCTTATAAACTTTTAACTCGTCTTAATGAAGTTGAGCTAGTAGAAGGTCCTGTATAAATAATTTAATAATATGTCTGAATAAAATGACTGCTATCTAACTAGTAGAAATAACAGAAGTGATTAAATTAAATTCAATATACACATTAGCCACTGAACTACACGGCCATAAAAGAAAGAAGAGTGTGGTCTGAAGAGTTGTCTCTTTTCCTCCCACAGCTTTATAATTATATCTTCAGGGAAATGCCACAGCTCAGCATTTAACGATCTGCCATCAGGAGACATTTATGAGGAGATTTTCAGGGAAGGAGAGAGTTGACGGTATCTTTTTCACAAAAAAAGCAGTCGTTGAATAGTCTGGCAATCATCTGCTGAGAGGAGCAGTGATCTATGTATTTACATATCATGTGAAGTTAATAATTCTAAGTTTTTCCCCCAAGAAAATCAACAACAAGGTCATGATCTCCCAGGAACTGTTTGGAAAATAGAGCATAAATCTTGGACAATGTCGGTCTGTCACTCCCCTACAGCAGATTTGTGTGGTTTGAAAGAGCACAGCTGGTCAGTTCTGTGATTGAATGTTCTCCATAAGGGATGGCTCTGGCCAAACCCAGCCCCTCTGTAACGCCGAACCATGGGGCGTCCTGGAAAAGGGGGAGATACTTGCAATGTAGGAGGCAGTGGAATGAAGAATTCACGCAGAAGTAACAGACGGCACAGAGTAATTAAATGGAAAAATTAGTAAAGAACTTTTCCTGTTGCCAGGCTGTAAATCAAAGTGAAATACTCTTTGTAGCTGCAGCTGGTATGTATATGTGGATATTACTGTTACTTTTGAGGTGAAAACTAAAAGTCTGGTTGAAGACTGATCTATTAAGCGCTCAGCATGAGTAACTTCCTACTTAAATACATATGCAATTTCCCAAATAGGCAAGAAAAAGTCCAGGTTGTGGCTGTCAGGGTGTTTCTTCGACATTCAAATATATGTCTTGTGTAACTGCTTATCTTGATGAGCAGATTAGGTTGTCCAAAAAGATTCTGAGGTGCAGGAAAAGATCAAGTACCCTTAAGAAGAAGAAGACAAACAGATCTGTGAGTGCATTTATTTGACTGACTGAAAGACTCAATAAGAGTTGAAGAAGGCTCCTTAATTAAGTTACATGCGCTCCTAATCTAGTGAGACAGGGATTTCCGAGACGAAATTGTCAGATTCCAAGTGAGGTGGTAACAACATGTACTGCTTTGTCATTTATAGTGGCCCTGTATCACTTGCATTTGCCCCAGCATAGGCAGTCAAGTAGATAAATCACAAACATTTCTACTTAGAGCAGAAATCAAAATACTGTATACTATTAAGTTCTATCAATTTTTTAAGTGGTAGCTCCTACTGATCTCATTCATTGAGAGCCCATCATTAGTGCTGGGAATTTTCAAAGCAGCAAGTAACCAAAAAAGCCAGTTTAATTTCAGGCTTCGTTAGACATAACGTTTGCCAAATGGAAGAAGACCAAATTAGTTGGAAATCTTGTCCTGAGACCTCTTTGTTGGTATTAAAAATCAGAAAGAGTGGGTAGTAGTAAACAGAAATCACATAATATATCATATGAATCATTTACTTCAAAATCACTTTTCCCCCCCTCATAGAAGTGTAAAATAATTACTCTGGGAATATTGACTGCAGAGATGTAGAATCAACCTGGGTTTCCCAGTACCAGGGTGTTGAGATCAGTATTTGGATGACTTAATGATAATTAGACCATGTATATATATATTTACATATATATACAAACAACACCCTATACACACATACTTAAACTTTATCCTTCTTTTAAAATGTTGCAAATGTGTGTGTAGCACTATGTGAGTTGAACACTGTAATTAGAGGAAGAAAACAGTGTAAGTAATAAAGAGTAAAGCTGATTTGAATCCAATCTATTATTTTTTCCATGATGTTTAGTTTGAGTGGCGATATTTATTCCTTGTACTGTATACTGAAGCGCTTGTTTTCATGCAGAACTTTTCCCACAGGAAGCTATATGTTCAAGTCTCATCAGATGTGATGTTGGATTGTTGTTCTTCCACAAATGTTGTGTTATCTCATAGATAGCAGGGCTGGTGGGTTCCTGCCCTTGAATTGACATCCAGGTCTTATTGAGGAGGGTGAATGCAAGCTTTTACAATTTCACATTTATGTTTAAAGGGTGAAGTCACACTCAAGTTTTTAAGGCCAAAGAAGCCACCAGAGTCCCCTAAAACAACATCTAGGAAAATACGGGCCACCGAAAGTCATCTGCACGTTTTGAGTCCAGTTCAAGTATTTGTAGGGGGAGTTCAGTAATCTAAGAAATATCTCACTGACTTCTTGTTAAAGAAATGGGTCGTGCCTCTGCTCTGATGTATCGATTCAATTGATTCAGCAGCCAGAATGATTGATACAGAGGTATTCGAACCCGGTCCTGCAATTTAGGCTGACAGTCATTAGCCGGTGCCCGTGCCCTGGCAGGTCGTTTGTAGGCCTGCCAAGCCCACGAGTAGCTGTCGGGCATCTGAACTGTACGGCTCTATTCTCCATTTTTAAAATTTTTCCCTTGAGAGCTGTTTCCAGAGTTGCCAGCAGCAGGTGGTGTGAAATATTAAAACTCTCTTTAGTTTGGAAAACAGGGACCCTCGAAAGACGCTGGCGATGCAGAATCTCAAGCCACGTCCCCATGAGGGGCCTCAGGCTGGAGGTGCTGCCACAGGTTATGGCAGAAGAACCGAGAACCAGAATTAAACTAATTTGATGGAACTGATTGAAATTGAATCAGATTTAAAATGGGTATATATTTGTGTACTTGTTTGTTAGGAGGGATGGAATCGGTTCTCAAAGCCACCCTCAGGGGCTGTGTGGGGTGGCTCTGCTGGAGAGTCAATGTCAGCTCATTTTGTCTCTGTCAGCCTGCGCCTCCCTCGCTTCATCCTCTGAAAAGAAAGTTTAAAAGGATGCATTTACAGAAGCATTTTCGAGATTCGCTGGAGGAAGGAAAGTGTGCTTCTTGGTGTCTCCCTGGTTTAGTTTAACCTGTGACTCTCCATACAAGTGATTTTAGAGTCGCCTCCAGTGCCAGAGCTGGAGTATTTAGTTCTTATTGAAGCTCATAACACAGTGATTGCTCTGTAACTGTGGAGGGAAATAGCTGTGTCTGTGCTGAGCACCGTTTATAAAGTCAGTGTTTACCAGGAGGTAGAAAATCCTAGGGCTCACTCTAATTGGAGCTGGACCTATCCTTGTCTCTCACTCAAATATTGTGTGTATATATATGTGTGCATGTGTATATATATATATATATACAGGGTGTTTCAGAAAGATGGGCCCACTTTCAAAGCAGTATATTTTATGATGGCAACATGTTACAATTACACAGAAATTTACAAATGGTGTCATGGTTTATCAAGGTTTAGTAACCTTTTTGTACATGCTCTAAGTTCCTTCCACCTGCTGTGTGGACAATATGGAGACAATAGCTGAATTCGTCCCAAACACCTCTCAAAGTTTCTTCCTCTGCTGAGATCACCACTGCTGTGGTTCTGGTTTTGAGGTCATCCAGATTAGTCACTAATGGTGGCACAAAAACACAGTCTTTGACATATTTCCAGAAGAAAAATTCGCAGAGTCTAATGTCTAGGGATATTGGAGGCCAAGAGTGTAGCACCAAGTCTTGGGGTCCTGTGCAATGTGTCCAACATTGAGGCAGCATGTCCATCTTTTTGAAACACACGTTATATCCATCTATCTATCTATCTGTCTGTCTATCTATCTATCTGTACATATATATCAAGGTTGGTAAGGAAAGAAATCAATATTGTCTCATATAAAGAACTATTTTAAATAAATCTTTTCACATCCAAGTTTCCCTTGAAGGAAGTGATTCTCTACACTTTCAGGCTTAGAGTTTTTTAAGATCTTGCTGGCCATTTTGAGAATGTGCTGAATACCTTGGCACGTTCGCTTTCATCGAATCCTTCGGATGCTCCTTGTCACTGAGGGAGGACAGGAGACTTTTACAGCCGGGAAAGAGCAGCTCATATAGTCTTTCCTACAGAAGCCTCCTCTCCCATACCACAGATTTCAGCTTCCCAGGGAGCGGAAGACGACACACACTGCTTGGCTTTATTGCGAGGCACCGCACCAGCTGAAGAAATGGATCCACTCATTCAGGACAAGTAAGCAAATTCAGCTGGCTGATGAAAGGAAGCCCAGACAACGGTGTTCAAACACTGGCTCCCATTGCCTCCCAACCCCCCACCTCCCCCAGATGTCTGGTTTCAGTTTTAAAACATAATAACATTTCATTAAGGAGCCATAGCAACCCTTCACTAATTTGTGAAGAGTACATTGTGAGCTACATTCTGTACTTATCAACATTTGAGCACTTTAGATCTTGTTTCATCTCATTAGTGGATGTTTATGGGACCTGAGGGTTTCAGCACTCCCCGACTCATTAGTCAGCCTGTGGTGGTGCAGGTTATATACCACAGAAAATGATTTTACCAGCCTTTAAATGCTCACACAACCTTCAACAGAAGTTCACTTGGAAGCATTTTCTCACATTATACAGTCAGTTAGAAAGGAATGTGCAAAGGTGTGTTGCTTTATTTTTTTTAATATATATATATAGAAACACCACTTAGTATAACACCGTGTATATCAAAGTCATACTGTGCTTGGACACAGACAGCTGCATCCCAAAGAGATGTAATTTCAAAGGGCTGGATAGTTAAATTGCCACTCTGGAAAATTTAGCCACAGGATGGCATTTACAGGAAAGAGCAAATCAGACGAATGTGTTGCATTGGAAGGTGCTTGGTGTTAACATCAGAAAGAGTAGGAATCCTATTTCCCCACTGGAATGGAGCCTGTTTTTATTTATTTTTTCCCCAAAACGCTGCAATTAATGTAGTTTCATGCATGATCTATGAGAATAAATGTTTTTTTTTCCTCTACTAAATTTTTTAAGCAGTGTGCCATTTAGTAAACTGTCAGTAGCATCTGTTGGAGAAAGACAAAGAAAATAGTGATGCAGGAGGAGGTAGTTTGTCCAGATTACAGACAAGTAGTTCTGCATACTGTGAAAAATTCCCTGGGTGCATAATTTAATAGGAAATAATTCTCCGATCTGCTTTTTGTAGTTTCGTTTCGAATATTGCTTTTCTTCCCCATCACGATGTACAGTGTTCTCTGAAATGCACTAACAAATAGGAAAAACAAATACAAGTGTGAATTAACAGTGTGATGTAAATGATGGAGCAGGAAATGGCATCTTAAATTTGTTTATAATATGCTGCAAGTCAAAGCATAGGAAACTGCTTTATTAATAAAGTGCTGATAGTCATGTTAATTAGGAAATCAGAGAAAAATGTGCTGCTTGCGTGATAATTGCCTTATTAACAGTGCATAGACTATCCATTTTTTCAAGAATTAATGTGGAAGTCAGAATCACATGTTGTGCTTTTGCAAGGATAGTAGGGATTTGCTTTGTTGTAGGTGGTGCTCTGGTACTGTAATTGGGAGAAGATAACTGGTGAGGTCCTTAAAAATATCTGCTATAATGGAAGTGTGGTGAAGATCAGTATCGGATCATATCCGAATAAATATTTCTGAATTTTACAGTTGCTGCATGGCAAAATGTGCTTATGGAATAATAACTTTACAAATTGGAAATCTCTAGCCTCACTCATCAAGTATACCTACACAAGCGTTGCATGAGTTTACTACCCATCTTTTATGCATGAGTCACTGTGCACATTGTGGTTTCAATGGGAGATGAAGAACTGAGGGCTCATTGAGGTGACTTGGATTGAAAAGCAAAGAGGCAATATTTTATTTCGAAAGGCTGAAGTACAGATAGAAGCAACACCACAGAATCACAGAATGGCAGGGACTGGAAGGGACCTCGAAAGCTCATCCAGTGCAATCCCCCGCCAAAGCAGGAACACCCAGATGAGGTTACACAGGAAGGTATCCAGGCGGGTTTGAATGTCTGCAGAGAAGGAGACTCCACAACCCCCCTGGGCAGCCTGGGCCAGTGTCTGTCACCCTCACTGAGAAGAAGTTTCTTCTCAAATTTAAGTGGAACCTTTTGTATTCCAGTTTGAACCCATTACCCCTTGTCCTACTGTGGGTTGTCACTGAGAAGAGCCTGGCTCCATCCTCGCGACACTCACCCTTTACTTATTTATAACCATTAATAAGGTCCCCCCTCAGTCTCCTCTTCTCCAGCTCCAGAGCCCCAGCTCCCTCAGCCTTTCCTCACACGGGAGATGCTCCACTCCCTTCAGCATCTTTGTTGCCCTGCGCTGGACTCTCTCCAGCAGTTCCCTGTCTTTCTTGAACTGAGGGGCCCAGAACTGGATGCCATTGCTTCTCCTTCACGCCAGCGATGTGGGCAAACATTTCCTATGACAACAAGCAGTTAAATTCCATTGCATCGTCCTCCGAGAGCCTCATGCTGCTGAACATGTTGGAGAACCCAACAGCTTGTCCACGGAACCCGCTGGTGCGTGGCAGAGGAGGTCGAGGCTGCAGCTCCAGCATCGGGGCAAAAAGTGGGGGCAACACCAGCATTTGTGCACCTGCGGCCTCTCCCTCGCTTGTCTGGATCTGAACTATTCGGCAGGTGCGGGGTGATTTGTGAGAAGGTGAGAGGTAGTCTGCGTGTCACCGTTTTCAGCAATTTGTTGAAGATTATTCTGGTGGTTGTGAGGACCCTGCAAATTGAAAACTGCCCAACGCGGTACCTGTACGCCCACCGGAGTGGCAGTGCTTAGAACCAGGTGACACTTGAGAACATCTTCAACCTCTAGTGCTCATTCCATTTTATCCATATTTCTTCATTTATTTCTTCAGCTGCAGAAATTTCCATAATTACACAAAAGGTAAAAGCTGTGTTTGTAGAGCTGTCTGGCAGCACAGCTTTCCAAACCATTTTTTCCCTAATAATGTAACTTGAAGCAAAGTGCTTGCCTTTCTGCCATGCAAAACTGGTGCCTCTGTAGCAGGATGGCAACACCTGCACATACCTGAGCTCAGGTCGTCACTATATCATCCATATACTGGTATCCAGGTGGTGGGCTTGAGATCAGTTTGAGAGGTCCATGAGGAGCCTTCTTGAATGGAAGCTGAAGGCTGGAGTCCTCTGGCAAGATTTGGGGATAAATGTGATTTTTTTTATCGTCAGGATGTATGCTTGATAGGAGCAATTGCATCTCTGCCTAGAAGCACAACCTCTTCTTCCCATGGCAGGCCTACAGCTTGATGGAGGGTCACAAGGCAAATGGGTCAAGGAAATAATGAGAGACAGGGTTGGCAGGCTAGGGAAGGTTTTGGGCACTGCTTTATCTTTAGATGTTTGCCCGGGGTTGTTGCCCACAGGTTGTGCTGTAGCGTTTTCTTCCAGCACAGGACAATTTTGTCACTCTGACTTCATGGGCTGACAGGAATTTTGTTTAGGTGATCGGCCTTGACGAGCCGAGGGAAGGTGCTCTTCTCTGAAGTGTTTAGGGGCAAGAGCATTTGCTGCAAGAACATGATTAAGCTGGAGGACTTAAAGGGACTCAACATTAAACGCTGTCTTGAGCTTGCTCTTGTCTTGTTAAGCTTCTTTCTTTGGGTCCTGATGACATAATCCTGGCTGTTTGTCAGGTATTTACAGTAGTCCAGGACAAAGTACTTCAGTTTTCTACTAACTTATTATATGCCTTCGGTTCCAGGGCACTGAGGCCCTGGAATTGCTGCTGTTTTGAGGCAATTTTCTTAGGCCAGTACCCTGTGTGAGTGGGGTCTTTAGTCCTGGGTAGCAGCCACTCATTTTCGTTCTTCACGTTGATAAGTTGAGTCACCTGAAGGCTCAACAGGCATCTTCTCTCTTCATATGTGCTGGCTTCCTCATCTCCCCAAAATTATACCTGTCTCCCTCACCATCCTCTCCTGTGTTGCTCTTATTGCTCTGCTGCTGGGCCTGCAGTGCTCTCAAGGGGCCAAGGAGATGTTGCCATCACATCCCTGGAGAATCACACTAGGAATGTGCGGGATGTTCTCCAGATCTGTCATCCTGGTGGCTGTTGGAAGGACAGGGGCTATCCTGTCACCTTGAGGTGTTCAGGCAGGAGAAACCTTGGGCCATACTTGGCCATGCTGAACTGCACTGGACCATCCTGGTGGTCAGCACCATCTTCACAGAGAATTCCGCTGCTGGGCTTCCACTAGGAAAGATTCATAACTCCTTCAAAAATATTATTAAGAAATTATCTTTGTAGTTAAATTTACAACAGATTTCCACAATAAAAGCATTGCTTCTAATCTGAAATCAAATTTAAATGTGCTTTTGCGAACTCTACCTCCTTATGGTGCACTTGTCCTTGGCCATGGTCCATTCAGATTTGATTAAGTAGATTATTTACATCTTCTTTACAATATAGTGATGCATCTGGACCAGAGCTCAGCAGACAAGGAAAAATTTTATTAAAGGCAGAGACATGTAAAAATGTGTCCCTGATCTGCCCCAGATAAGGTTCTTTGTTGAGCTGGAAGATGAAGGGTTTGCCGCAGGGATCTGATTCACCGCTCCGCTATGACTCAGTGAAATTCCTGGAGTCACAGGGATGTCAGACCCGGTGTCATCAGGTGTCTAGGCACTGAGACTGGTCCTGTGCTTTGCACTTGGAAACACGGGCTCTGCATTTTCCAGTTGCTTTATGATTTTACCATGTCAATGCTGAGCCAGGGGAACGGGCACAGATCTCATTTCCTGTTGTTATCAATAACGATGACAGTTCATAACTCCCGAGCGAGTTAGATAATATTTTTACTCATTTTTAACTTTTATATAAATGGAGAAAAAAGACTAGCAATAAGCACACAGTAATCAAGAGCATCCTGATGCTCGCCACATGCAAAATCTGGACAGTGATCAGAGTGATAAAAACAAGTGAATATTCCAGATGCAATCCACTCTTTACTTTGGTCTGGTTCACCTACATGGCAAAAAATGCTTCTCCTAGCTATGAGACAGATGGCACTTTTTATAAAGACATGAGGAAAACCAGTAATTGTTCCAGTCAACAGTGACATTTGTCATATCCACTTTAGTGAACTCAATCTCTTTATGGTTCAAAGTGTTGTTTTGTGAAGCCCTGGATGTCTGACACATTGAATTGTTTGTGTAAAAACCAGAAATACTTCACATTTACCAAAGAACAAAGTTTCCCAGCAGGTATCCAAGCTGGAGGTCATTATGGGCCACACGGTGAGAGTTTCTTTAACTGCAGCCCAGAGGATGCGTTTTGGCCTCATCCTGCCACATCCATCCCAGAAACTGGGAACTGCTACCAGGCTCCTGCATCTAAGCAAAACCTTGGAGATCATGTCTGCCGCTTTCAGCATCAGCTCCCATAGTCCCTTACTTACATAGACCACTGTTTATATAAGGTGCTGTCTCTCAGGTTAAACAAACAAAAAGACTGATATATAAATGTGGTTATTTTGATTTAATAACATAACTGACACATTTGCTGTTTAATATCCTATTCCACACTGAACAAAGACCCCAGACTCATCATGCACTGTTTATCTAAAGTAAAATAAATAGGTCTATAAAGCAGATATTAGCAGATTTTAAATACATGTACTTCATGCTGTTGTATAAAGAAATCATAGTCTTCCCAGTTCTGTTTGATTGCAATTCTACAGAACAATGTTTCTTTTGCTCAGATAATTTTTTTCCTGTGGATGTTTAATCCGGGGATGTGATTTGACTTCCTTTGCTGTTGAGGGCACTAGTACAAGTCATGCTGTGCAATGTGCATTTAACATGCTATTCTGCTTTCACAAAAAGCTAATGAACATGAGCATTTGGGATTTGTTGGAAACAGTCTGCTTAATGTGATGCTTCTGCAGCAGATATAGTACTTTCCAAAAGTTACTGCTTCTCCAGTCCTTGCAGCTATTCCTATCACATACACCAGGGACCACTAGCAAGGACATGGAGTACGCTAGCTTTTTTAGTGCCAGAATGACTCTAATCGATCTCAATTCTTATTTATTGTTTGCGCTATCATTCAACAGAAAGACGAGCTCCAAATTCTGACTTATGGCAGCGTCTTCATTGAGAGATGTGAGCAATTCAGGGAACTTCAGTGTTTGGGACACTTCTTAATAGACATTTCTGAGTATTTCCATGTCAACAGGAGTCTAACCCTGATCTTACTCTTTCTGAAGCCACGCAATGATTTCCTTATTAAATGCAGTGACTGAGCATTGGCTGGTAATAAAGGAAGAGGGTGGTTGTCCTTAATACTAAACCTTTCAGCCCAAATGACTGTAAAAGCAGTGTTAGTGTGATTAAGAAGGACCTGGCCAAGACTATTTAACTGCTTAATCTTCGAAATGCGATAGCACAGATTGCAGTGCAAACACCTGGGCTGCAAGATCAGCACAAGATGTGCTTTTTAAAAATATATATATGTGAAATTGTCTTTCCGATCCTTGAAAACACTGGATGGAGGTATTTGCCCCACCTCTGCTGCAAAGGCAGCAAGAACAATGGGAGCCTTATGCAGAGAGACCCAGTCGTCTGCTGGGAAGTTTTCTGGGTTCCTCTCAGAGGGGGTTTAGGGAACAGGGGTGTAGCTCAGCAATTCTATAGCTGCTGTGCCATAGGAAGGGAGCCGAACACAACCATTCCTCTGCCCTGTCAAACCCATCATTTGTGGAACCGGTTCAGATTTTAAGTTGGAGGCTTTGCTCACCCAGTCCCGATTTCCATCCACTTTAAATACCAAAGCTGTGTGCTGCCAGCTCCCTAGTGAGTCTCTGGTTCTTTAATGTATCAATCTGGATAATTCCTCTGTGAAGTTAGGAAAAGCACAGAAATTTTAATTGTGGCGTTAAAAGCCACCTAGATCCTTGTACTGAAATCCAAAGGTACCTGTGAGATTTCTAAAAAATCCCATTTTGGGAAATCTGACAGAGAACTGAATCTGCATCCTTTTCATTACAGACTGTTGCTGCAGTGATTCAAGCATCTTTTCCTCATCAGGGACAGCATATTTACTGTGCTATCCATTAGGGAGACAATCACTCCTGGAAGATAAGCCAAAATACCACTCTTTTTTTGGATGTGCGAATGTTCACAGTCACCTGTATAAATAGCAGTGGGCTGCTGGAGAAAACTGTATTGATGCTTTTGCCTTTACTTCTGGGATTTAGTTTATTTGCCTTTCATGATCAGTAAGAAATCTGTAGAATTGCTTCCTCAGAATAAGCCCTGTGTGGAACGGGGGGACAATGGGGCCTGGGGGGCTGAACTGTCAATCAGAGCTGTTATTTGTATGAAACTGGGGGCTTAATTTAAAAAATATTTGGCGTCTGCAACAGGTTTTGTTTCTGGACCCGTACTTTGAGACAGAAGAGGGGCAAGGATCCGGGATCTGATAGGATTTATCTGTTATTGTTGCCTTGTGTGCTGCTGCACCAAAGCAGCAATAGATGCCAATAGATTTCTGGTAGGTAATTCAAAGGTAACTTTCTTCTGAGCGCTGCAGTGTGGGAGCCTTTGAAAGAAAGAGGTTGAGACAAGTAAGTAGGACTGGAGTGCTATTATTACAGCTATTTTTTTTTTTCACTTCTATTACACGTCGTCCTCTTTTATTAGGAACTGACTGTTGAACCAGGAAAACGGATGCCACGGTATAAAATGATACACAAGCAAGGAAGTATCGTTGAGAAGTGATCTGAATGGTACTGACCTTTCAGAAAATTGAATAAAAATGTATGTGCCTTGAGACTTTCAGAAGTAAAGGATCATCTGCATCTTCTCATTGTGAACAGGGAGCATGAGTACTCTTGTACATTGTACACATAGAGCAGGGACAAGGAAGGCAAAGCCACCACCAATCCCCACCATCACCTCCCAGCTGCAGGAACCGGAACCTCAGGCACTGTGTATCGCTCAAATCACAGCACTCATCGCACCAGGGAGCTGAAAAGAGAACTGAGAATACCAAAGATGTGAAATTTGAGTGAACGCTCCCTCAGTCCCACTTGTACAACTGTTACGCTCTCAGAACGCTATTCAAATATCAATTAATTAATGTTTGCTATTGTCTGTGATTTAACCATATATTCAATGCTTTTTTGTTCACTTGGCAGCAATAAGATGTCACTGCAAGATCTACTGAAGGGGGAAAGTCAATTTTTAAGTGCAGCCTTGTGAGCTTTCAGTGATTTCCTATAAATTTGTACTGGCGCTCTCCCAGATTCACAGTCCCATCTTTCCTGTTTCTCTGTACCCACAGACACACACCCTTCCCATTTCACACGAGATCACAGTGTTTGTCTTAAACATTAATTTTTCATAGGCTACGTTTTGTGAAAATCTTGCTTTATCTGCAAGCCTGCTTATACGCATTTGATGTGAAACTCGCCTACTTTGCTTTTCATCTCCATAAAGGAGGGTTGTGCATCCTGCCCTGCAGAGGCTGTTGCTGTCAGCCTTGCAGGACTCTGAACAAGGGCTTTTTGGCTAAGATGTCTTTTTGTGAGCTTCTGTTTGGCTGCAGCAAAGAAGTCTGGTGAAAAGGCATTAGCCAGCCAATAGCAACTCACTGCATCTCAGCTTTCTGGTACCTTATGAAAAAAATTCTCTTTAGACAAGAACTTACAGCAGTGGAGGCATCCTAGACCTGCTGAAAACAGCTTGGACAGAGGAGGGTTTAGTCATATGCATCCCATTCTCTAATGTACCCTAAACATGTATATACAGAAAGAAAATGTAGGCAGTGAGTCTGGGGATGAGCACAACAAAGCTGCTTAAATTTCTTTGTGTGGACATTATGTGAGTACGCACTCACACATATATTGGATCCATATAGACTGAGATGAGCTTTATGTTAAGCATTATAGCTGGGGAGATTGGTCAAATATGGCCCACTGAACCCTCTCTTTGAAGGTGACCAATTACTTTCTGCCCATGTGTCGGCACAGGGACACCTGCACCTCTGCTCGCATGGTGGAGACAAATAATTTACATGGGAAATGACATTCCTCAAGAAATAACAAAGTAATAATTAAAGGTTGGGAAATTACATATTAGAGAGCAGTGTAGGGGAAAGGGACCTGGGGGTCCTGGTGGACAACAGGATGACCATATGAGCCAGCACTGTGCCCTTGTGGCCAGGAAGGCCAGTGGCATCCTGGGGTGTATTAGAAGGGGGGTGGCTAGTAGATCGAGAGAGGTTCTCCTTCCCCTCTACTCTGCCCTGCTGAGACCACATCTGGAATATTGTGTCCAGTTCTGGGCCCCTCAGTTCAAGAAGGACAGGGAACTGCTGGAGAGGGTCCAGCGTAGGGCAACCAAGATGATTAAGGGAGTGGAGCACCTCCCTTATGAAGAAAGGCTGAGGGAGCTGGGGCTCTTTAGTTTGGAGGAGACTAAGGGGGGACCTCATTAATGTTTATAAATATATAAATGGTGAGTGCCATGAGGATGGAGCCAGGCTCTTCTCGGTGGCCAACAATGATAGGACAAGGGGTAATGGGATCAAGCTGGAGCACAAGAGGTTCCGCTTAAATTTGAGAAGAAACTTCTTCTCAGTGAGGGTGGCAGAGCCTGGCCCAGGCTGCCCAGGGAGGTTGTGGAGTCTCCTTCTCTGGAGACATTCAAAACCCGCCTGGACATGTTCCTGTGTAACCTCATCTGGGTGTTCCTGCTCCAGCAGGGGGATTGGACTAGATGATCTTTTGAGGTCCCTTCCAATCCCAAACATACTGTGATACTGTGATACTGTAAAGAGCTCTGAATCTTCCAAATATGGATTTTCTTCTTCTAGTGCTTGCTTAAGAACTTATGAAGAGCTGATTTCTAGAGAGTGTGCAATGTAGCGTCCTGCCAGGTAACTTGGAGGTGCCTAATTGTTCTTAATTTCTTTTCTACACAAGTTACCCAAGCAAATATTGAGATATGGGGAACGAGGAGAGAAAAAAATAGCCCCAGTGTCACTTGTGAATTTGGCAATGCTATGGGCTTTGCGTTACGCTGATAAAAAAATCAACCGACTGAAGCGTTAAAAGATGGATTTTCTTTTAAATGAATTAGCTTGGATTTAGCTTGATGTTCCACATCGCAGAACTATCAGTCTTTCTTCTGTGAACCTGGAAGCTGTCGGTCGTGTGGAAGTGAAGGCCATGTGTGTAAGGGTGGTGGAAGTTTTTCCTCTGGACCTTCAGGAGTTGTCATCTGGATAACACAGAGGAGTGTGAGCATCCAGGCAGGTGCCTTATCTAGGTGTTCCAATAGCATGCTAAGAAATAGAGAGAAATAGCAAAAACCAGTTGTGTTTCTGGACACAGATGGTGTTATTTGGAATACAAAAGTTAGGAAAAATGTATATTTTTTGCTGGTGTAGAGGAGACTATATGGCAGTTGGGACTGTTGCTCCAGTGCAGTGCAAGATCTTGGTTCTCACCTCTTCTGAGTCAGCTGTGCAAAAATGGGACTTGTTAATTCACTGTAGAGATTGTGGCGTAAAACGGAGAAATCCAAGCCTTTAGGCCAAGATTTTAAATATTCAGGTTCAATTGAAATTGTTGCTTAAAGTATGCGATGAAGTAGTGTTATGTGAGTAATTAGCAAATTAATAGCTCACCATGTTGCACAGAAATGTCAGCCCCTAGAATTGTCATTGCTAGTTCTTTACTAGCTTAACTTTTCCTTTTTAGACCAATAATTTTGTCTCCAGTGAGAACGTGCAGTCTTGCTGCTGAATAACGGAACAATATTTATAAGAAGGCTAGAATTTCAGCTTTTTAAAGCCGGCTTAATTGTGACATTCTGTGCTCTGGGATGAAAAAGCTGCTGATTGCTGTGGGAAACCAGTTGCAGGGCTGGAGCAAACTGGTGAGGGATGAGACCATGGATCGTATCTTCTGTTTCTGTAGAAATCTGCTTTATCGCAAAACTCGCACTGGAATCTCATAACTCAGCAAGGAATTCCGCTCTGGTTCAAAAAAGCACAAGTGGGCAATGAAAATGCTATATTGCGTTGTATTATACCTACCAGAAAAAAATGCAACATGAGGCATGATTTTCCATTTTGGTACCTGCCGTTTAAAATCTGTTGCCCCCGGTTAGTGTACATTTTTGTTTGGCTGGGTAGTTAGATGGCTATTTTGTCTTGTTAGAGCAAGTGCAACAAATTGATCACATTATTTTCAAAATGCTTTGCTTTCTGAAAAGTAATTCAAAAGCTAGGACCAGAAAACCACCATCAATACCCTTATTTATCTAATTTAAAGTTTTACAGAAACTTTCCAGGAGGGGGAATATATATTAAGATGACTTTTTGAAGCTGATGGAAGTAAAAGTAGAGTTTTGTGGGGTTTTTTTAAGCTAAACTTCTTTGTTATATGCTCTGCGGTAAGAAGTATTTGAAGGTTACTATGAGATAAACATGAATGGTTGATAACTTCTTTTTCAGTTGTTTTATCCTAATTAAAATCCAGAATGTTGTTTACTGCATAATATTTATTTAATTGAGGTTTGCAAACCCCAAGTAACAATTTACTTTTATTGTTTCAGCAGTTCAGCTTAGTTTCATTGTGATCACAGAAGAGCTACCAAATAAACACTTCATCTGCATACCATAGATTATTTTCTTTTTTCTGGTGGGAATTTTTCCTAGTGGATTAACTCTTTCCACAGCGACTTTGACATTATTGTAATTACACCTCATATATAACCTATCACATCAGTAGGAGGAAAAAATTAAGAGAAACAGCCATTAATTTTGTTCATTCAAATTGTGTTTGCTCGCAATAGGACAGGCTATTATTTCTTCTTACAAAAGCCATAATGAGAAATTTTCTGAGCTGATTGTTCGGATCAAGCAAAGGGCAATGTGCGTTTGATTAAAGTCTACCTGAACCCTCAAGCTCAGGCATATCAAATAGGAAAGCAAACTTGGTTTCTAAATCCTAGAATAGTTAGGTAGAGCCCAGGCCAATGTCAGTTTTATCAGAAAAAAAAAAATATAGGGCTAGATTGGCTGGAAAGTTAAAAGCTAAGTGAGAAAAATAAACCCAAACCCAAGATCTATTGTGAGAACTTGATACCTTGAAAAGCACCGTTGATAAGACCCAGATAAAATCTTTTCTTGCCTGGGGTAAATGCCGCTTAGTTTTCCTAAGTTCATTTTATATTCACTTTTAATAGATTATTTCCCTCCTGCTTTGTTAGTACCTCTGTTTCTCCACACGCAGCGCCAGGAAAATAACAAGCAATATGAAATTTGTAAAAATATCAGTCAATCTGCTGCCCCGTACTTGGTTCTATCCATAATCTCCCCGGGCAGACATGCCGTTTCACAGGATCCAATCAATAAGGCGGCAGCAGCCGCCTGCGAGCTCCAGCCGTGTGTTAATAAATCCCACTTTTCCGGTGAGCTATAGATGAACTCGCGTTGAAGTCACTTGGAGTTTGGTGAGCTGATCAATGGCAGGATTGGAACTCAAAAGCCTAATGAAGAGGGAGAATAAAAGAAAGTGTTCTGCCGCTCCAAGTGTTGTCGCCACGAGGAAAATGAGAAACTTTATACTTGTGTTGTGTGACGTGCTGCATGAAGCAAAGTATTTAAGTACCAACAGCAGAGTTTTGCTGATTCTGGGGACTATATGGAAGTTACAGAGAGGAAGTTAAGGTGACATCAATCCCAAATGTTTACTTCTAGTTACATTTGCAAAGAAAGGAGCAAAATATTTCATGTATCAATGTGCTCAGAGGAACCGCTTACCCCCGGTGTTAGTGCCCTTGGTCCATCAAAGATGCTCTCACATGGATTTTTTCCCCAGGAAAGAGCTTTGCACAGAAGTTGAGGGAAAGGGGGAATAAGAACAGGACGGCTCTTCCATCCCACTCGTGTGGTCTCACAGTCTGCAGTTGCGTTATTAGTAAAACACCCTCCCTGCTCATCAAACTGGGCTGTCGGACAAGACTTGGGACAAGATCTCAAGAGGTAAATTAGTACAACTCTGACAGTGGGATTGTGAGCACTATTAGCTGGCTTGGTACCCTTCTGTTTCATTTGCTTTGCCTTCTCTGTCTTATCTGCCCCAATTAAATTTACAATGATTAACTAATGTCATGATAAAAAAACAGTGTTGGAACTCACAGTAAGTGTGCTGGATGTGTTTCCTAAAGTAAAAGAAAAAAGAAAATCTTTGCAAGCCAGCTGAAGTATCAGATGGAGAACTGATAGGATTGCTCTCTCAAGTTAGAAACTTCCTTGTCTATGAAAAAGCTCAGAGGACGGTGCAAAATTTAGCTTTTCTGGTTTAAAAGGACGTTAGCATTCAGTGTGAGAAAAGCATCTATTGTAGCATCTGCTTCACCAGCAAGTACTTTATTTTTTGCGCCGGTTCCAGTAGGTTGATCCGTGTTGGGGCTCGGATGGTGGGACAGGGTTTTTTGAGGATGCACTCAGGCCTGTTAGAGGTAAATCAGAAACCTCACCATGTTTTCTCTGCTCCCGAGCAGCATCTCGGATGGTTCGCAATTGCTCCGAGTCTCCGTATGAAAGCTGACAGCTGTTATTAGATCATACAGTGCTGTAAAGGCTCAGGATCGAGCTACTGAGTTTGAAAAGGAGCGATGGAAATGTCTCCTCTAAGGGACTCCTGTTGCAAAAAGAGGTGGGAGCGCTGAAGAGCTCAGCTCAGAGAGCTGGCTTGGTGGTTGTAGTTACACAATGTGATGAATCTTGTTTTCCGGCTGGTCTGTATCCTGGTGGAAAAGTACATTCTTTTCAACTTGACTTGCCCGCAACTCTGATATTTTGCTTGTGGTTAAATTAAAGGTGTTTTTTTAGCTGAGACTCTGTTTGGTGAAGACCAGAGTTTCATATTTCTGAAGCCAGCTGGATTCTTCTGGTACTTCCAGCTACTTCAGCACAAGCAATTTTGTGTGCATGAAAGGAAGTTTTAGAAATATTAATTAAAAAAGTGAAAATGTCAGGTTTCCTGACAATGTCTCTGGACTCTGGACTGATCACTGAAGAAGAGGAAGGACACAAAGTGTTGTGTCTGGCTGTGATTTCAACACAGGGGTTTGCCTTCCAGCATTTGTTACCAACTTGGATATTTCCTTATACACCACCAGAAAAGATGAGAATATGTATGTGTAACTGCCTCATCTTTAATTTCTACTGTATGAGTTTAGTCATTAGTGTTCATTCCTGTATAGTCTTTTCCCAGGGATTTTTTGCAGAGGACAGGTAGTGTGTGAGAAATGTTGAGTGGTTTTGTAGCTTAATATTTGAAATATAAGCAGCGTTACTTGGATCATGGAATATGTTTTATTCTCTGGTTACGTGTCTACTGCCATGCCCACTGAAGTCAACAAAAAGAACATCTATTGAACTGACAGACTTTATTATTAGGTTGAGATTATTATCAGGAGGTAGATGAGTGGAAAAAAAATGATAATTATTTTTGCATAAACAAGATTATAAATTTAAAATTTTTGTCCTAATGATATTCTGTTCATGTTCTGGGATATTAATTCTAAATTCACTGCTCAATGATTAATCTTGCCTTAAACAAATGTGCTAGAATATTGAAAGCCAGGGAACACAAAAGAGCAAAAATGGAGTTAAAAGAAATTCTTTTAGCAACCTGGCTGTTTATAAAACAGTTACTCTTCTGGTACTTAGCACTATGTTTTTTTCTTTGTAAGGTTTTGTTTTGCCTTGTCTTTATACTTGCTGGTTGATTCGTAAGTGAAGGCAATGGGAGTTTTTCCATTAACTGTTTGAATTATGAAACGGGCACCGCATGTCATTGTGTACATCAACCCATCGGTTTAGTCTTAGTGTCGTATTGTTTTTGAATAAAACAAAATAATAACTCTGCAGGGCAGCTGATCACCTTATTATTTTCCATAAATCTACATTACTGTCACACACAAGAAGTGCCTCTCTGCCAGGGAAGAGATTCAATTAAAAGGCTGCCAGAACTAATGTACCTGCCCTGCATCCCAAACTCAGACACATTTGGTTCCAGCGAAATGTCAGAACAGCGTTCTCGGATGAAGTCCATCTGCTTGAAATGTATTACCTACGTTTTTACAGAGTTTACTTGAGGAATCAACAGCTGAATTGTCTTTTTACTGCCCTGGTGGATCCTAGCTTGCTTTTTCTCTATCTAGATGGAGATCATATAATCAAAAAATAGAGCTTTTCACTACAGGTGATAATGGAGCTTTTGCTTTGCCAAATTTGTTACTTCTTGTTGAGCGTAGAAGCTTTCTAGTCCCTCATTACAGCCTATCTCAGTGCTAGACAGGATCATGGTAGAAGAATGCAATAATACCCCCAAAATAGAAAAAGTAACTTAATTTTCAGGAGCCACCTTCAAATAGGGAGGACTTGTTCAAATGCCCTATGTCTTCAACAAGGGTCCATTTTCCATAAGTTTCTGTGCTTTTACTTGGAAAGAGGACATCTAAATCAGTAATACTCCTTAAGTGTTCCCTCTATTAGTGATGGGGGGATTTAGAGTGTCCCCCATTTAGAGAGTCTTGTACATTGTAATTAGGTACGGGCAGTATAATAAAACTGTATCGAAGGCACATCTTTACAAGCTTGTATTTAAAAAGAATTTTAACTTTCTGTTTAATTACGTATATGAGTGTTAAATTTTTGCACTTCAAGTCAAAATTTAAAAGACTTACATGAGATCTGATCTTTTAAGTATTCTAGTTATTAACAATTTGGCTTTTCCAGGGTTACAGACACCGGTCACCTCTTACAGCAGCCTTTTGTTTCCGATGTGCAGTATCTCACATTTCCTTTATCTCTTTGCTGTTTTAGTAGGCTTTTCAATACCTAACTCTGTTTTGCTGTCTTAAAACAACAAAGTCATCATCTGTCACCTACTTTTTCCACACTAAGAGCTCTCATAGTTTTAGATTCTGCAGCTTCTTGGCGATACGGATATGCATACGCATTTTCTGCTGACATTTTTGAGATGCTATTAGCGACCCGCTTCACTCAGGGCTAGCATTATTATTGTCTTGCTATTTCTTCTAGTGTGAGTTTATTATTGATTCAAATTTGCTCATTTCTAAAGTTGTTGGTGACGTTGTCCAAGTAGTTTAGTTTCCTTTTGATACAATTACTTGTACTTCTCATATTTCCTGATTTAGTGAATGTTCTGGGTGCAGAGCCGTCACGTTTTTCCTGTTTGCTAGATGGTGTGGTTGGTAGGGAAATTAGTTGCATGCTGCTGTACCCTCCAGGTCATCAAATAAAGCTGCTGTTGAATAAGAAAATCTGCCTTTGCAGATTCATAGCAGATTCATATCACTACAGAGCTCATTCTGCACCTGTTATTGGTGCAAGTGTCTGAGTACAAAAAATGACAGGGGCTAGGAGTGGTTGTGTAATTGAAATATTAAGAAAAACTGCAAGTAGATATTTTAAAAAAATATATATTTGCATCAGATGCATCTAGAATTAGGATATTTAAAGGGAAAGTGTTCTGTAATGCTCTACTTTTAGGAAGAATTAAACGAATCCTTAAGAATTAAGCGAATCCTTCTGCAGCAATGCGCATCAGCATACAACAGAGCTTAGCGTCGAGATGCCAGTAATTGTAACATCACCTGTGCGGCGTGACAGGCAATTTAAGAATAAGCCCACATTGATGCGCTTTGCATGTGATATTCCCTTCCCTGGGTACCTTGGGGAGTGATGAAGATGTGAGAAATATCCCATTGAGCTGCTTCCCTGAAAGACTCTCCCTCTTGGGAGCAGTTGAGTTTGGGAGGTGTAAGGAGGGGCAGGGACATTTCTGTCCCCTTGTCCACCCTCATGCACCCCCTGTGTCTGCGATTTCCCATTTTGAGCCTGTATGTGCAGTGGAAGAATGATTTTGCACTGATCAAAATAAGGAACCTGAGGAAGCCTGTGAGAGGTGGTGTTTCTAGCAGTGAAGTTGGCTTCGAGCCTTCCAGAAGCCTGTGGACACAGCGGGTATTTTCTCGTGTTTGCCAGTATCTCATTTCCAAAGTTACAGCGGAATTGGAGACACGGTTTGGGGGAAATCAGTTTGGTCCCAACAAGCCAATTTAAAATAATTTTAAGGATAAAAAGCAGTGAAGAGCCTGTATTGATCCTGTTGTAAAAAGGTGTATATGTCATACCTGCCATGAGCTCCACTAACTTTTCATTTCCCTGAACTTTTGGAAGTAATTGTTATTACAGGTACAGTAAAAGAACAGAAAAGCTCCCCTCAAGCAATATATGCGTATATTTTGTCACAGCAAATGACTAATGATATGAGGGTTTCTTTGATGACATGAAAGATTTATTTAAAACTGCTTTGTCCTTTGGTACCCCATCCAAAGAAAAGATACTGGTAGAGATATACTTCATTTGAAGTGGGTTTTTTTGTATCATAAATTACCATTGCTGGGTGTGTGCAGGGAGCTGTAGTGCTGCAACATGATGTATGTGCTGGACCTCAGCTACAGGTAAAGCAGAGGAGATGGGAGCAACCAGGGTGTAGTCCAGGAGTAAGTACTCCAAGTTCTCAGCTGTTTTTTACATCTTCCTATGATAATACAGAAAACAGGACGCTGTTATTTCCAAGAACAGCACAGAGTACACTAGGGTCTCTTTGGAGGATGATCCTCTTTATCGCTCTCTCTACAAGAAGACTGTGGAAAAGAAGAATTCAGCATGAGCTTTGCTTCTACCCAGACTTCATCTCCTGCTCTGAGGTTTCTCAGCTAGCGAGCTGCAGCTCTGCCAACTGTGACAGAAACAAAAGCTCTTTCCAGTTTCACCCAGAAATAACCCACTGTCTAAATCCCTCCCTAGCCCAGCTCTATTTTAACATCCCCCCATAATTCTGTGGGGAGGCTCCTAAACCTTCAAGGTATTTTTTTTTTCGTGCAGGTCTGGCCTCAGACACCCCATGGGTTGGGCTGCAGGATGCTGGGGTTGGACTTGATGATGTAAAGGGTCTCTTCCAACCAAAATGATTCTGTGATGCTGTGCCACGGCCGCCTTTCAAGGCACAGGGCACAGAGGATGCTGCAGAGCGAGGTCAGAGCCCTTTGTGGCAAAAGATCCAAGGGAAATGCAGCTTCACACACTCTCAAAGACAAAAATCTTGCAAAAGGCTGTCAAGGAAACAGATATGTGATATCTCCATTCTGCTTTTAAAATAACACCGAACCCCTGGCCTGATAATCGCATTCTAAACAGAAGGAGACTGAGGAAAAATGCTTTTATTTCTGGAGAAAAAAGTCTGATTATACTGGTTGTACGCCGACATCCAGAAATCCTCAAAGAGCAGCCGATAGACACTAGAGGGCAAAATGTTAGATCGCCCATTTAGTTTAGAAATAGCTGGATTTAGATCAAATAGTCATATGAAATTTTACATGCTGGTGTGCACACAGAGCATTGCACTGACAGGCTTAACAAAGTGTATTTTGCAGCAAATAACTGGTGTGTATTATCATTGTGTTGTAGGCAGAACAGGGCGTCCCATTCCTGGATCTTGATCAGTGAAATAGATGTAAGAGTTTTCTTTGTTCAGACCCAAATTACTAGTGTAGTCACTATTATGTGCTTAAATTAGAGTTTGCAGAGCAGCTAATGGATTATTGGTTGATAGGAAACAACAGATGAATTGCTGAAAGTTACTTGAAAGTTTGAAACATTAATTTATTTCAACCTCTCCAATCAGAAACAGAGCTTTGAGACTTTTTAATGCATTTTCCAAGATACCTTTAAATCTTTCGCGTTTAGCTTTAGCAACTAAACACGTCAGTTCCACCAGCACAGAATATAGGTAGCAGATACACTGAACCTGAGCTCCCCTCCCTTGTACATTACTGGGAAACTTCGTGTCGGAAACTTGGAGATCACGTATGATGCTGTTCCAGCCACCTACATCAAAATTTCTTGATTGCTTTGCAGACTTGGCTTGCTTCGCAAATCCTGCAAGCACATTTCAATCAAGCCTGAATTTGACTTAAAAATAAAAATATTTCATCCAAGAAATTGGATTTTGCAATTTATTATAACTTTAAAAAAGATTCAGGCTGGTGTGGATGACCCAATATAGTATGACAAGGATGTTTTAAAAATCATTAAAGCAATTCTTTCTTATCAAGTGAATTTGCTTGGAAGTTTGACCTTACTTGCTACATTTTCCACATGTACTGCAGTGCTTTAACCACATGATTTCCAGTACTCTTTCATGGCTACAGCTCTGCCTAGAAAGTCAGATGGCTAATAGCGTTTTAGTGATGTCACTTTTCTTTATATCAACTTAATCTGAAAATAAAATACATTGAAATTACAGGGGAATTGAGAGCAAAGCAGAAGCTCTTTTTTTCTTGTGGATATGATTTAAGATTTTCGTGTAGTGCTCACAAGCCTCTTAAAAGCTGCACTAGGCAGAATGGCTTTCCTCCCTTCATCTGTGAAATTCAGGAGGCTAGAAATGATAGTTCTTGTGTGACAACGATTATTGTATGTGCTGTACATGTTACCATTCTGCATTTCCCAGGCTGGTAAATCAAAATTAGGCTTTTCCCCACATTCAAATGAGACTTGGAAAAACAGATGTCTGAACTTATAAAGACTTGAATCGAGTTAGAAAGGGCTGTGCTTCCACTGGCGTACAGAGGAGTGTTTTCTGAGGTTTCTAGGAAATTTTGCTGCTTGTTGATCAAAGCCCCAAAAACAAAGTAGAACAGAAAAAAAAATCTAATATCCTATTTTTTGTTGCAAGTGTTTGAACTCCTTATCCTAAAATTATTCTTCTTATGCTCCAGTCATTGTATAGGACCCCAACACTGGTGGTAAGAATCCTCCACTGATCAAGGATCCAAAATAAAGAATAGTAAGGAGTGGGGCATCAGAAATTCAGTTTAACAAAACCGTGATCACCTTCTCACATACGCTTCTCTCTTTTTCCTTTTACTGGCACCGAGATACGAAAAATTTATGAATTGGGAAGCTTAAAACCATGAGCTCTAGCAACCAATCTCCTCTCTCTACAATATTTTATACTTGCTGGTTTTACTTAAGGCATGGTTTTGGTCTTCTGATTAGTTTTAAGTGTTATAATTACGACTCTGCCGAGTGCGCTGTGTTTAAGGCCACGGCCCTGGAGTCGTGATACCTGTGAACCTGGTGTTTGCAGAGGGTTCGACCCCATGAGCTGGGCAAACCTAAATGCGTTTGAGTCTCAGCCGTGCTTTGGGGAAATCTTCGTCTTATTCCAATATAATTAAGGAAATCCAGGCCACTGTGGTTCAATGTGGAGTGTTTTAGGCTCACTCAAGTAGCATAACAGGGGACTGGTGAAGAGGTGTATGAAAATCTCCAGGATTCTGATCTGTGACTTCGATTGCCAAGCGAGACACTAAGAGTTATTTGTGAATGTTGCGTTTTTTCCGCTTGTAAAGACTATATTGTCAAACGAGTTAATTTAGGCTTCTGCAAAAGCAAGTTCTGTAAATGCAGGTTGTTTATAATATCTGTTCGATGTATCAAATCTTCCTATACTGCGTTTTCTTGGCAGTATAGTTGGTGCTGCGTGTGATGTGAATGGGCACCCTGACCGGGAGAACACGCTGGTCCCAGTCCACATCATGAGCTGGAGTTTTTACTCTTTGGGTCTTTGTGCAGCAAGAAAAGAGTGAAATTTTGCATCGTTTGCATGTCTCAAAGGACAGAATTGAGATTCCCACTGGAACAAGGTCAGAATGATAAAAGCAACATGAAAGAGGGTCGTTTTAGAAGGATGCCATTGAAAAACTTGGGCTTTAGAAGGAAAAAATGTCTCGGGGAGTTGGTAATGGGGTGCGGATTGTATTTCCTATAGGCCACTGTCTCTGTTCCCGTATAGTTCAGAGGCAGTGGCTGAACATCATAACCAGCTAATAGCCGGGTTAGGCAGGCGATGTGAATGTACCGACTGTTTCGGGCTGTTTTCTTGTGTGATTATTCACATCTCAAAAATGCCGTCTTGACTCTGAGTGACTGCTGTCCCCATTAGCACTGTAAACAAGGAGGTCAAGGACCGAACTGCAACAAAGGCTGAGCTATTGCCTCTTTTCAGGCTGGATTCAGCCTGGGAGCTCACAGGGAGGACACAGTTACTCTGTAGTGAGGTTTCCATCTGCAAGAGCCTCTTAAAGTGCTAAAGTGTCCAGCTGTATTTTTGCCCTGACATAAGGACTGGCTAGAAATGAAAATAATGCGATGAATAGTTTAAAATAGTTCAAGACAGAAAAATTTCGGCATTATTTTGAGGATGGTTTTCTGCCTCAGTCTTGTGAGTAACCTTTAAAAATTGTAATCGTATTTACGTTTCTAATTTTATACATTTCAAATCTCATGCACTTCAATGGACATTATGCACTGAAATATGTTTAATCCCATTCTCTCCTCCCCAAACAGAATCTCTGCTTCAGGGCCGAATGTTCCCCTGATGGAGAATTGAGTGACACTTTGAGTGAGAACAAAGAAGAACCACCATGAATCTTCCAGTCTCTAAAGCTGTATTTTATTAGAACACAAACCTAATAATCTAGAGAAAGGTAAACTCTGGTTTGCTGGATGACACAAATTGCATGTTAAAATCTGGAAAAAAAGAAAAAAGTAGAGGGAATACCATCCCTTTTATTTCTAGCCCAGGGACATTCATAGCCCTCCAGCCCATAGTGAGTAAATGGAATGAGTAAGCAATAAGGGGCACCTCTTTTCTACCCCCCAGTTTCACCCTGTTACTGGAAATCAGAACAAATGCTGCTTATCCCCTCAGCTCCGAGCAAACAGATTAAATCCTTCTACCGTCCGTCCTGGACGTTAATATTATTTATCTCACGGGGATGCCGAAGAAGACATTCAACACCACAAAGGACAAAATGTTAAGGGCTTTGAAAAGGAGCTGAGAGCTGCAGAGCTCAGCACGGCACTAGCGGAGCACCCCACCATCCTTCAGTATCCACAGTCCCCGGGAAAATGTTTAATGTCCTTATCGATTGCCCGAGGAGAGTTAAGTGCTGGAATGGAGCCGGTGACGCTCCCGCCTGCAGCTGCTGAGGAATAAATTGGTGTGTGAAGGAGAAGGGGGCAGCAGGACCCTGCCGTTTGTAGGTGTTTTACAGTAAAACAGGGCTGGGGGGCTGAATGTGGGGATGCCCCCACCTCGCTCAGTAATGAATTCCATGATGGCAATTAGCGTTTTCTTTTCTTTACAGCAGATATCGCTTCTTTTCTCTGCTCTCATCTCTGTGGGTTCCAGGCATGCTCTGAAAAGGCATGTCAGGTCTACCTCTGGAGACAAGAATTCAATTTTTTTAATGTGTGTAGCTATTTCTGATCATTTCTGTACCTGCGCAGCTGCAGATATTTTGGGCAGTTTCATCGGAGAAATAAAAGGCTGTTTTAGGATTCATTCAGGCTCGTTTGTGGTGTGGTGATGGACAAAGCTGAGAGGGATGTGGGACAGGGGAGATCTACCTGGATCACGCCGTGACCACATAATCTCTTTTATTAATTAATCGAACTCCTCTTTAAGCTGATCTGGTTTATGGTGTCGTTTTATCTCTGCTCTCCTTCCTGGGAGGCTGTCCAAGATAACGGTGTCTTACAAGGACCTGTCAACTTCTTAACCTTTGCTACTCCTAGACAAAATATATAGTAACTTACTCCTTGGCAATGTCATCCTTAAATTTGAATATTTTTTTCCTCCTGGTGTGTACTCCTTTTTCTTCCTATCCCACCCAGCCTTACTTTGGTGTTTTGAGATAAACCTGTTTTGTTTTGTTTTGTTTTGTTTTTTTCCGGGGTAATTAGTAATATATTCGACCTATATTTTTTAAAAGGAAACTTAGGTAAGGAGTGTAATATCAATATAAAGCTTAATTTTTATGTCACTGTTATTTTGGAGTGATCCAATGTATGTGTCTGCAATGTGACTAGAAGGTTGATAAAGTAATTACCGTTTTTATGAATCTTGAAGTTACTATTCCCCTAGTACAAGCCCTTGTAACTTGTCAGCTTCGGGGGGAACATTCATCACAATTTTTTTATGGTGACATGATATGAAAATGGCTTATGCAAGAAAATTCAGCTTACATGTTCTAATAACTGCTTTCAATTTGCTCTTCCCATCAGCACCATTAATATGGAAATATGATACAAAATTATGATGTCCCATTATAACCTATTCACTATGTTGTATATACACTACTTGCTATATGTTGTTTGCTATTCGTCTGGAAAATACAAAGTATATGGAAAAAATAACAATGACCCTAATCATTACTCACTGTAACCATGGCGAAAGAAAGGTAGAGAAGGAAAAATGAATATTGGAAAAAGGAATTAGACCTCTGGGTCAGCCACTGCAGGTCTCCTATTTGGACAACTGAAATGTATCAGTAATGTCTCTGGAAAGCATTAGTTTATTGTATACTGGTTTTCTATTATATATTGCTTTTCTATCACGAGTGGGATCACGTTGACACTCAGATGTGTGAGTTTGTCTGATTTCCTCTGTTTTACTACTTCACAATATATTTACATAAAATTGTTTTTAAGAATAATATTCCTGTTTGCCTTCAGCGGTAGTACATAAATAGGCTGTTACGATACTTGCATTTATTTGTAAACTTTAACTTCTCAGTAAGTATGAAACTTTTAAGGTATTTAGATAGGTGCTAATTTAGAATCCATCTTTAATTAGTTAAAAGAAATTTCAATACAGCTGTACAGGATATTCACAGAATGAATGTAGCCAGCACACAATTAGCATGTGGAAGAAAACAGTATTTCCAACTCATAATTTGAGATGTGCATCCCTGGTCTCTATGAATCCACGGGCCGTGGTGTAAAAATAATGTGTTGGAAATACCAATAGGTGGTAAGTGATGTTAAAAACAGTACTGGAAAACCAGTTTTTAACCAGGGGTTCTAGCAACCTGCTGGTCTTTATATTTTCAGAACCATGATACCCCATCCTGATGATGTGCAACTTTGACATGTTACTTAAAAACATTTTTCTTGGGGTAAGAAAAGCAGCACAAGGAAGACATTGCGTTAGGCAATACTACACAAAAGTTGCATGGATTTAGAATCACTTTTGTTTTAAAACCATACATTATAATTTCCAGTTCTGTTTGTTTTGTTCTTTAATAGCCCCACTGGCAGGTGAGCCTGAACACATCTATCATTTTCTTGTAAGCTTCATCTGATGGCAGTGATTATAACTTTATAAACTCCATCACTAGATCCTCCCCGCAAGACCTAGACACTAATGTGAGATTTATGAAGCATTTAAGTTCTTGGTCTAGAACCGAGATCCAACAGCCACCCTTCATCTGCTGATTTTTTGGCTGAAGCTTCCCCAGACATCTAAAGATCTGCAGAAGCCTCTTGCTATTCTTGAAAGATGTACCTGGCTCAAAGTGGAGATAAAACTCCCCCAGCATTATGAAACACATAAAAATGGGATCACACCGTTATAAAGCACACAGGTACTGGGATCTTGCCAGTAACTGTTTCATCTGCCCCTTCTCCCACAAAAAGCGGTGATTTTCTCCAACAGTCCTGTAATCTAGGAACAGTTACATTTGAATTCATAGTTCAAGTTTTATTTATTCCATGTGTATCTATGTTATTTTACAGAGGTTTTAGGAGGCCATAGATAAAGGTGCATAGTCTCCTGCAGGATTGCAAAATTTTTTTAAGCTGGTAAAAATTCAGGTCAGGTGTGATTAAAGAGGAGCAGAGTTCAGGTCAGCTGTGATTAATCAGGTGCCTCCTTGTTGGACTTAATGGAAAACACCTGAGCCCTGTAAGGATTCAGAAGGCAAAGACTGAAAAAGCAAAGCAGCAGCTTTTGTGGTGTTATAAGAAGCAGCACATTTTGGGATCCAGTGTGGGAAGAATGGATAATCAGAGATATGGAGCTGTGCAGAATGATCAGGGTGAGTAGCAGAAGCTTAATGATATTAGGTGAAAAGTGTAGATGAGGTTCTTAGGGATGTGGTTTAGTGACTGTTGGGATAGTGGTTGGGCTTGATGTTCTTAAAGGTCTTTTCTAGCCAAAGTGTCTGTGATTTAGATACAGTTTTGGGGGTGAAAGGAGCTGGCTGTCTTAACTAAGGGTAGCTTAGGGTCTGGTTAGAGAGTGTTGTTTTTTATGCTTGGTGAGGATCAGGCTGGTAAGTAAGAGTGGGGAAGGATACTTCTCTACAGAGGGGTTGGGGCAGTGATTACACTGAAAGAACAGTATGTTTTTTGAAAATATGAAAGGTAAGAAAGGGAATGTTGTCTCTGGGGTAGGTCTCCAGCATTCCTGCCCTAGGGCCAAGGGGCTCTGGTGATCTCAGGTGTGGAGGTTGTTCTGCGGAGAATTTAGTGTGCTGATATTGCCTATGTGATAAATTTTTCTTGAAAATAGGTCCTGGGGAAGAACAAAGATTATTTTCAGTAACTTATTCAGATCTGTGGGTAGGAGAAATTTGCTATTTGCTGACTCAAGGTCCAGAAGACAGAAAATGCATGGAGGGGGTGAGATGGAGTGAAGGCACAAGGGAATGGTGTATTTTTATGGAAGACCTGTGCAAGCAAGTTTAGATACACTATGTGACTGTTTTGCTGTTTTGTAATATTAGCCATAGTTGATCTGTGACTTTTGAGTGCTGCACAGAAGCATAGCAGCATAGTAACAACTGGAGACACCTAAATATGCAAAAGGGAAAAGAAAAAGCCTGCCCAGATGTCACTGGGGAAACTTGGACTAGAGCTGGTGTTGATCCTGGCTTATGTAAGTGGCTTACAAAGCCTCGCAGAGCTGATTAGTTTTGCAACCTCAGAAATGCTTCTTGATGGTTCCTTTGAAGTCAGCTGTTATAGCACGGTGGATTTTGTATGACATGGAACTGGCTCTGAAGTTTACTTGTGTATTGATAAGGCTGCTTATGGAAAAAAAAATGCTGTCTGTCACTTGGAACGAACTGTATAAAACATGATTTTTAGAGTGACTTGTATTGAAAAATACCCGTCCGTGTTGTTCTGCTGTGTCAGAGCGTTTTTTCCAAGCCAGCCTATATCCCTGGTCAAAGCAGAGGAGAATCATTTATGTTCGTGGATGTAAATGGATAGAGAAATGTGATCGACTGTCTACTTGGGAGTGATTTGTGTGTCTGGGTTGTATCAATTCTCTGTTTCCTGAGGCTTCATGCAGCCACTTTGAAAAGCAAAGATAGATTATTTCTTCAGGCACAGTACGCTGTATCTGCACACCTAGATAATAACTACACAAATTTCCAGTGAATGTCTAGCTCATATTTCCTTTTATTTTGGAGTAGAGGGAAAGTGGAAGGCAAAGAAGATGCTGAAATAGCATCATTTAGTCAATCTGGAACACACATTGGGCCTGATCCTGAATTTTGGAGTAAATCATGTTGACTCCCATGGCTGAATATTTTGGTTGACAGCTGAACTGCCTGTATTTCCCTGCACTGTGTATATCCCTGCATGCTGAGTCTATTTGTTGTGTAATTTTTTTTTCAAGGTCAAACTTAAATTTGCCCAGTTACTTATTCTGTTATATTAAAATAAACATCCTGGCAATGTCAATAAAACAAATCAGTCTAATCAGCATCACGGGGTGGATCCCTTCTTAATATGAACAGAGAAGCACTGTCTGGTGTTTGGGGCTGACTGACAGCCACAGTGATAATGTGCAATTTGAAAGCCCTGGGTTAATGTCTGGGGATGTTGTCACATTCCCTGGAGTCCCAGAACTGTCTAAATTGCTCTTCTCTTTTTCTATCTCTGCTATTCAGTGCTGAGCCTTGTAGGTTGGGGCTAATCAAAAATGTGTTTGTCCAAGGGAGAAAGTGAGGTTTGTATTGAGCATTTCCTTCCTTTTTAAGCAAATTCAACTGTTTAAATATTGAGATGTGTATATATATACACACAAGTAATTGAGCATTCCTTCACCAAAATATCTGAAAACTTGTAAAGTATTTTATTTTGTGCACTGTTGACAAAGAAATATCCTTCAAATATAGTTGTATCTTTAGTTCAAAAACAGAGTTTATTACACTTTCAAACCCCAGTTTTCAGTAGATGGAAACATAAATACTTAAATTTTAGGCAACCCCCCAATGCTTTCCATGTACTTTAATTTGAAGTAGCCTGATTTCTTAGGCCGCATCTGACTTTACTTATCTGATGTGATTAGTATAAGTGATGTGCCCAAGAAAACCAAGGTGGAGCACTAAAAGTGAAAAAGGATTGCTCCAATTTGTGCAAAAACAGTTGTTGTGGAGGATGTGACAACCACCTTAGAGATCTGTAGAGATTATTGGGAGTCTCCCAGAGAAGGCCCATGTCTCTAATTAGCTGTTAATTAAAATCCTGATTATCTGGTCTGTATCCAGTGGCATTTACAACCAGGATGATAACATGTAATTCTGTTATGTTAGAAAGCTTTAACTAGATTTCCTACCAGCTAAACTGCTACATCAAGTTTTAAAAATTTGTTTTGTAAAAGACAGTTATGAAAAGGCCAGGTGAGATATGGTTTAAAAAAACCCAAACAGAATGGGTAAAATGGTCCCAAGATCATTGTACCAATGCAATAGTTTTGCCTTTGCTTCTCTTGGAGTTGTTTGTTTCTTGCGTGTGCGATAAGCCTATTAGCAAATGAAAAATATTAAGGTTTTGAATTCAGAATCCTGACGCTTCAGCTGCAGAGCTCATGTAACAAGAGGCTGGTGGTGGGGAATAATCCGGACCTCCCTATACATTGGACTTGATCTTGCTGTCGTTTAAGATGCTGTTTCCCTCCTCATAACCTTTGTCCCTGAGTTGCGGAGCTGTTGTGGAAGCTGTTTTAATTTTTTTTTAATTTGTATACTGTATTTGTTGAGTTTTATTCCATTACTGTTTGCTATTGCTAGCGTTTAACTCCTTTTAATGCCTGAAAGAACTAATCAAGTATCTCTTTTTGTAAAAAGTCCATAAATGTCATGCGTAAGTGATTTGTTCCCTTCCATCTTTAACAGAAGATTATTTTTTGTGGCAATTAATTCTTGGTGATTTCTCCAGATAGGTTTCACAGGTTTATTAAACTTTTCCATTAACTTTTTTCAGGGACGTGTGAGCATCCTCCTGGCAAGATGAGAAAGAGGTGTAATTGGAAAGCATGTGGGACTCTTCAGTGTAGCTGTAGGGTCATTTTTATTGATGTTCAGTAATTCTTCAAAGCAAAATTGTCTGAGCACCCCTAAACAGAGGCCAGAGCCCGGTCCTGGTAGTTGGTTTGGGGTCTGACAGGCTCCTTGGTGCAAGTGTTCCTTTTTCATACAGGGAAGCTGGTGTCACCAGTGATGTGGTTTCACAGGAGAGTTGAAGAGTCACTAGCCAAGAGTTCTAGTTTGGGTGCTGTCCTGGGAGATGGAAGTTTTGAGTTAAGCATCCTCTTCTGGTGAAGAGTGTGAGATATGTCAGCGGCTTTGATGTATATACTCTAAGGCAGGTGTGTCAAACTCATTTTCACCAGGGGCCACATTGGCCCCGTGGTTGCCTTCACAGGGCCTCCTCTAATTTTAGGACTGTATGTACTCCTACATTTGCAGAGTAATTTTAGTCCTAAAATCACATATGGCAACCATGAGGCTGATGTTTCCCCCAGTGAAAGTGAGTTTGACACTCCTGCTCTTGGTGTTTGACTTTATAGATATGTTCCTTCTGCATGGTTTGAAAGGACAGCAGTAGAGCTTTTTTGTTACTTGTCTAATGGATATTGATATGTTGATGATGATGATCCTTAAGCAGAGGGCTCCAGTCTGTGGCTCTTGTGCAGATGGAGGCCCATACCAATGTGCTCAATCGGAAGGGTTGGGACTTCAAGCCCACATGGGCAGTATTTCTCATGAACCCCGCCCTAGGCTGGTCTTTCTGCAGTGTGCAGACCTTTTGAGCACCAGTGTTGGAGCTGTTCTAGTGTTCCTGTATCTGGATCTCCACTGCTCTACACCCTTTTTGCAGTTCCCCTTGTATCACTAGCAGAGACTGAGATGGCAAAATGTCATCTTGAGCAAAGCTCCTAGCTTATTTTATGCTAATCTTATGCAAGTTTTATAAGAGTAATAACTCTCTGGTTCTTTTATGTGTAATTTTGCCAAGGGGAAGATCCCAACCCTTTTGAAGTTGGTGGCAAAATGCCATTGACTTGTTCAGCCTTTAAATCTTCCGTGTATCAACAAGACTGTTGAAGTAAATAACCTTTTTCTGTGACTTTGACTAAACCTCACTACGCACACAAGTTTTGGGCAAAATGTAGCACATGTACTACTTATACGGTGAAGGATTCCGATTTTCTTCAGAGCCAGATCTTGTGCCGTATCATACAATTACTTTCACCTGCTTATACACTTTTACTTCCAGGACTTGCCTTAAATGTGTTTAAAAGATAGGAAGGAATTTCTACCAGGAGAGAGCATGAAAGATCAAATGTTTTCCCTGTCTTCATTTTCTTTATCTCCTTAGAAGGCTTAGAGACAGCAGCAGGTAATTTGGGGTCTACATTTTTGAAGAACTTCAGCCCCTAGCTGTTCCCATTACCAAACTGAGCCTTCAGAAAAACATGGTCACTTCATAAGGATGTCTAACGAGAGCTGGCTTTTTTTGAAATAATAATAATAAAAAACCTTAGCCTCTATTTGAATAAAAACTGAAATAACCTAAAAAGAGGAAAAGCAAGAAGGGAATAATATTCAGCAAACACGGAATATATATGATAAGGGAAGTAGCCCCTCTGGTAGGATTATATTAATAAAAAAGAGAGGAAAACATGTTTTTGCATGGCTTTGTCCTTGTGCACTTGAGTAATTAAAAGCGGGGGCAGGCTTGGGTTTGGCAAATGGGAGGAATGCGTGCTAGCAGCACTGTGGGGGTTTAATCCTTTTTTTATAGTTCATGAAAGTCCCTTCCTGAGTCTGCTCTGAGAAAACATTACGCGATCCCTTTGGTGGCTCATGACAAATGGCTGCAATTGCAAACAGGTCATCAGTTGTTTAAAAACAAGACATGAAGTTTGCGTGGGGCAGAAATAGCGAGTGTCTGCTGGATTGTGAAAATTGAGTTTGGAGGGAAGTGAGGTTTTTCACTCTGAATGTGTTCTCACGCTGAATTTATTGCATACCACGTTCCTCCTCTTCATCCTCCCCTTCATCTCTTCTCTCAATGATGCTAAACAAAATGCCATCAACATTTCTTAGAACTAAAACTGTTTGCCACCACTCTAGCATTTTACTTAAACAAGAAAAGAGTTTTAATTTCTTTAGATGGAGGACTTGTTTCCTTGCATATAGCTCTTAAATTTTCCTGTGTTTTTTTAGAACCTATTAAAAATTAAGTTGGCTTTTTAAAAAGGCAATCTAGCGTTTCATAGCTGTGTTCCCTAAATCCATCCTCTTTGCTCAGCAGCCCCAGCCTTGCCTTGGTGGCCTCTACTCCTGGGCTGTATGGTGCTGTGTCCATTTGGAAAAGCAGAATAATAAATAGATTTAATTCCAATTCTCTCGCTTTGAGCTTATTTGTGTCTTCTTTATTTCCCCACATGGCTTTGCATAGTATCTGCCCCATGAAGTGTTGTCTAATAAAGCCATTAGGTTCATTTATATTCACTGAGGATATTAAATGTGTAAGTTTGAAGCTGGCGAGAGGAAGAGTGAGTGAGGTTTAACTTTTCTCCTCTTTTTTCTGAAGTGGCACTGCTCACAATTTCCAGAAGGCTTAGGGAGGAAGTTAATGTTTTAATTGCCTTGTCTTTCTCCAGCTGAGATTAATAGCGCTGTCAGTGCATGAGATGATGTGAAGCTGAAATATATGCAGTAAAATGCATGGCAAGAAATACAAAGCCTCACTGATTCACTCAAAAGGGCCAAATCCTGCTCCTTTGAGGACGACACTGGCTGTGCATTGCAGAGATTTAAGGCCAGCTGGTCGTGGTCTTGTTATGCTGCAGTTGGATGAGAGGATGGTTGTAGGTCCCTTCCAAATGAACTATGTCACCTCCCTCAGCTCTAATATAAATGTGTGTATATATGTAAATACAAGAACTTGCTCAGTAATTCCTAGTGGACAATCCATAACTCCTGTGGAAAGAAAACAGATTTGAGTGGGTCTGTGTGGCTGAGTTGTCTGCAGGGCACTGAGGAGATGGGGAGCTGCTGGCTGAGGAGCTTCACCTGTGGTTTCAGGTGGATTTGGGGTGTCTTCTGGTTTTTACTTGTAATCCTACAGCTGGTTTTAAAATCTGGTGCCTCCATTTCTTATAGTGAATGGTTTCCCTGCCTCTAGTTGCTGGTCTGCACGGATATACATCATTACTTATGTTGTAAACCTGAAGGACATCACAGCTAAATGGGAAGGTATGCTTTGGTATGCTTGCTTTCTTTTTCTCTGCTCTAATATGGGTACAAATTCTTCATGTTGACTCTTCAGCCTACACTGGGAATAAAAAAAAAAAACCCATAAACCTATTGTGAGGGAAGAAATATTAATAAGAGGGAAAGAAAGCATCAGAATTTGCTGTTTGCACCTCTGAGCATTTCTAAGGTTTGTCAGCTGGCAGAGGGTGTTCAGCCTGAACAGATGTCCCTTTGCTCAACTGGAGACTGAAAGCAGAGGGACAAAATGGATTTTTTCATTGCTCATATTTCTCACGAGAGAGAAAGTGATGCGAAACTCGGTTTCTACATTACCAGGGAGAAAACAGCTGTTTATGCGAGCTTCGAATGTGGATTTCCAGCCTTTCTGCTTAGCGCTGGATCTGAGCTGTGCTGGTGGATTGTACCGCGCAGGGTACATGCAGAAGGACATGGCAGAGAAGTGAGGAGAAATGGCATTTGTGGGTCTTATACCCTCAACACAGGATATTAGTTTTGTGTAGTTAAGGGGTTTTGTAAATTGAACATACACTGGAGGTAGGGCTCATCTCCAAGTCTCTAGCAAATCTGTAAGAGTTGGAGGTTTTAATGATACATGCAATTAATTTGCATCTCTTATTCAAAGGATTAAGCAGGCATAAGATATGGTACAAACATTTCCTATACTTGCTTTTGGAAATGGAATTTGTCAAAGGTCTCTTGGAAAGAAAAGGAGGAAAACACAGGCTACTTAGAAATAATGAAATATAGCTATGTTTGTATTTTATTTGTCACTTTAAGAGATGAAAGGATGAATCTGCAGAATCATATACATTATTGTGAAGAAGTTCCAGTTATGATCTCTTGTTTTTTGCAGTAGGAGAGATGGATGTGAGCTCAGTCTCCTGGTTTTATTTACCCTGGTGAAATCCAGTTGTGATTCATTCTCACTGATCAGATCAGAGCAGGAGAGTTCCTATTGCACTAACATGCTACCTCAAAGACATTAATTGCTTCTTCAAAAATATGTACATATTTGTGTTGGCAAACCCATAGAACTTCATTTTGTTTTTGCAGGTCCTTAACCAACCTTTGAGCTTGAAAAACACACTATTTTATTGCACTTCATACCGAATGAATGGATGAGAGATTACTCTTTAGTAATTATGCTGGAGCGAACCTTGCAGGAGGTGGCTCTGCATGAGTGTAGCCAAAAATCAGTTCTAGGTTGGGCATGGGAGCTGATATAGGAAATGCTGATAGAGATAAGGGTGAACTTTTATCTTCTAGCTTGAGAAATTGATAGGGCAGTAGAGATGGTGTTCTACAGGGGCTTAAATAGGATTGGCACTGAAAAAGTGTTCGCAACTTCTGATGAATTCACATGTACCTTTGTGAGATGCCTTCCAGTTCATCTAAATTGGTTCTTGCTGTTACGTAAATTGGAAGGGTTGACCTACAGGGCAATTATTTTCTTGAATTTAAGCAATCTGGATTGTGGATGATGTTGTACTCAAAATACAGAGGTGAAAAAAAAAAAGGCAGGCTGGTCTAGTTCATAATGCAAGTTAAATTCCAGCAGGTGTGTATTGCAGGTGTAGATGATCAGTGCTTTATGACAACCCTGTTTTCAATTTTTCTCTAATTTCCTTGATTACTTATGAGTTAATTGTGTGTGTGTAATGAGAGAAAGACTTCAGAATGCTGCTTCATCAGTTAAGAATAAATAAACACATTTTTAAAAGGTGGTAAAATAGTTTTAGACTTAGGTTTTGTTGAGTGGTAACTGCTTTTTAGAATTTCTTCTGAACTCAGTGCTCTGCTAACCTGATGTGTAATTGGCTACTGAGTTGGAAGTTAGCATGCTAACAATTGTTGAATCAGTTAATTAAGAGGTACTTTAATATTTTAAAATCCCTCAAACACCTTTGCACTACTTGTGTAAAGAATGCTGGGACTGAGTGATGCTCTGGTTTTAGTTCACTAAGGAATTTACATGAGTGTAAACATAATTGCACCTCTTTTTGCCAATTGCTTTTATTACGGTGCTTAATGGTTTGTTGAATAGTTTATAGGATAATGAATGTCATTTCCTTGTATTATACTATAAATAACTTGGCAAATTTTTAATTAGGATAGTCATGGTAGCTTTCTCTATTGCTGTAATCAAGCTTTGCTTTTTGCATCCAAGAACTAATGTACATCTATATCAAGTTAAACCAATTATGTTTTTCTAGAGAGTACAAGTTTTTGTTGACTGTATGTTTGGATTTTAATAGCACTTCCCTTCTTGAATCTTGGCTCTGCTTCTGTTGAGATGATAATTACCTCCATTGGATGAGTTTTAATTACTTTAATATTCTGATCAGAAGGATGCAGAGGACAGAAATTTTGTCCCATGAAAGACTTTTGAGGTTTGACTTTCTGTAGCACTTGAATAAAATCAGGCATTTCCTAGTTTAATGTATAAAGAAATATTTAAAAGCTCTGGTAAAGGTAAGTGCTTAGTTTGATTTCAATTGTAGTCTTAAAGCCTATTAGCAGTGCTAAAAAAAAAATACAGAAGAAGAGAAGCAATTTGAGCAGCAGTTTGCAAGTTCTTCAAGTACCGCGTGGAGCCATCTCTTGCATGGAGGAACTCGATGACCAAGCCCATATCCCCAATACAGCTTAGGGATCCCTGAGAGTCCACAGCTCCAAAGGGTTGGCCAAACAGCATTCCAAGCCTACATGCCCCCCACTTTGGGAAGCATTTCCATAGCCACAGCACTATATGTTGTGAGGGAATAGTTTTGTATGACCAGTTTTTATGTAAAGGGTTTAGTACCATGGTAGTTCTGAGGATCTTGACCTCAGGTTGAACCAGAGAAAGTTCATATTGGATATTAGGAAACATTTCTTGATGGAGAGGGTTGTCAGGCATTGGGACAGGCTGCCCAGGGAAGTGGTGGAGTCACCATCCCTGTGGAGGTTTAAAAGATGTACAGATGAGGTTCTTAGGGACATGGTTTAGTGCTAGAGTTAGGTTATGGTTGGACTTGGTGATTTTTGAGGGTCTCTTCCAGCTGAAATGATTCTATGACCTTACACTGACAAGAGAGTCACCCAGATGGGAGTCATGCCCAAGTAAATTTTACTGATGTATACAGGCACTTCATTTTCATTACTTCATTTTTGTGTGGTATTGTGCACTGTTGGGTTCAGTGGGATCCCTCTTTGGTCAGGCCAGGATTTCAGCAGTGTGGCACCAGCGGATCTGAACTGAGCTGCTGCATGGGGAGTGGATGGAGCTTTGAAGTCAGTGGGAGATAATGTGCAGCTGCAGGAGAGGGTTTCACTTAGTGCCTCTGTTTTAGTTACTTTCTTCTGCTTTCATAGTTTGGAGATCAACCTGAAGAGGGAAGATGCTCAGGGTTTCTTCAGTGCCATGAAAATACTAAATTTGCATCCTCAGCTGAGATTGTCAAGAGCAGAAATCTTTAGGAAGCTGTGTTGTGATTCAAGAGTGAAATATTGCCCTGCATCTGATGACTTGTTATCTTCTGGAGCTCTTCTGAAGGAATGATATAATGAGCTGCACATGAGACAGCAGGACAGATGCAGTTACTGTTAAATACCCCCTGCCCTGTGTCCATCTCATGCTGCTGCTCCTGGAGCATGTTATCTTTTGAGTGTTTCAGAAATTGCTGCTTGGAAATCTTTTCAATTAAGTAGACTTAATCAGAAAAAAGCACTGTTGGTCAAAAAGTGAAATCTTGAATGTGTGTGGAAAGCCTACCACTTGTGGTGAAACTTTTAATGAAGAAGAGGGTCCTTGGGTTCATGGAGCAACTCTTGATGAGAAAAAAAGATTCTAACTCTGATTTCGCTCTTTTGAGCAAGAATTGGTTTTCTACCACCTACAACTTCATGAAACATTCATGAAGTTTCTCTTATCATATTGCTGTATTGTAAACGACTATGGATCTACAGAAAGGCCAACACCTCTTCTTTGCAGAAATCAGAATTTTAGATTCAAATTTACCATTTTCTCTAATACTTTTGTAAAAGTAATGGAGGGGGAGCTTATATGAAGGGGTGCCAGGTCTTAGGCTTCTACTGTAGCTGACAATATAAATACCCATTTTATTGCAAAGATTTGGAAGTTGTTACTGTGGCTTTTACTGCATTGCAGAGGGTTTCTTCACCTCTGCGGCCACAGCACAGCGAACATGCAGAGCTCGAGCTGCTTGCTCGCTGCCGTTTTGCCATTATGTCATCAAATACAAATCTAAACATATGGTCATTTCTATAAAATACGGAGCCTGAGAAAACTGGAGAGAGCAATGATGAGTTGGAAAAAAGATCCAGTGGAAATACAGAGTTAAATGTCAATGTCTGCATTGTGCCTAGTTAGTATTTCACAGGAATGCCATCAACTTGTTATAGAGCCCAAAGGATTTCTACATTTTTCTGACAGATGATCATGATTCCCATCAGCACACTTAATGCCAACATCTGTAGGGCTCCACCTAATTTGAGAAACAAATATATTCTGCCCTCGTCAGAAAAGAATACTTTGTGTGATCCAGGAAATGCTTATTACTTTGGGGTCATTGCACTTTAGTGTAGGACAGAGATTTTTTTTAAAGGGGTACAGCATGGTAACATTACACTTTCTTTTTGGCTGCTGTTTTTACGTGCCGGTTTATGGATGTCAGCTTCTGGTGTTCATAACACACTGAAAAAAGCTATTGATAAAAGCTCTGAATAAACAAAATATAAATATGCTCACTAGTATGGACTATGGTGAGTATTGGTCATACTGTCTGGTTTATGGATTAATAATGTTGGGAACCTATCTTATGTAACAGCTTTATATCCCATTCAGAACTTTCTTTAAGCTCTACTTTAAATTTTTTTATTTTTTACTTTTTACCTTTATTGGTCCCTAAGGAAAGTCTCTCAAAATCTAGCTTTTCTGACCCTCTTTACATTAAATCACGTTCAGTCTAGATTCTAATGCAGAAGGACACCTGCATAAACATTCCTTTTTCCGGGGGTTCTTCTAACATCTTCATAGATGGTGAACATATTCCCTCCAGCGTTTTTGTTCTGCTGAATAAATACATTTCACTTGATCTCTTCTCTTGGTGATCTTTATTCCCCAGATTGTATTTCAGCAGGCTGGAATTCTTAATTATTTATGTGGGTGTACTAATACTCAAAGAGAAGGTTATACTTCATGTTGTGCATGAATTAGTTTTGTATATACGAATACATTTGTATGATACCAAACCAACATTACTGCACGGGGAAACAGAGCTTACTGTTCTCATGTCCTTCTGTGGAAAGCACACCAGAAGACTCATGGAAAGTGTCTGTCTAGGTTAATGATATAATTGCATGCCTAGAAGGGGAAAAGCCTGACCAAAAATTATAACCAAAGTTCTCATGAACTATTGAAAAATAACAGAAAATGCAGAAAGTGGGAGATGTTTGCTTGTATCCAGCAACACAAAAATAGAAACGCAACTTTATACCAACAGGTTGTTACTTTTGGAACATTCATAAAATGACTTTTCCTATCATCTGTGTAGTTCTGCAGATTTGTTTTATTCAGCACCTCTAAGTTATGTAAAGTAGCTATCTAGGTTAAGTTGAGTGTTGTGTAATTTTAATTTATGCAGTGCTTAAAGCAGTTACCTTCAGGGATGGGGGAAAAATAGGAATTTTTCATGAAGTGGTCTCTTTTATGTTGGCGATGTTTGACCAAAACATGACTAGAAAAACTTAAAAGGATTTTTACCTGCCATAGCATGCTAGTTGGGATATTTTTCAAATAAAATGTTTGCTTTTGAGTGATAAATGTTCTATTCTGTACTAAAATGTCAGCCTTGAGATTGTCTTTGTCCTGTGTTCTTTCGACAAGATGAGGAAGCACAACGGTGTCTATCAGTGAATCTGATCGGAATAAAAATGAGCTTGTAACCCAATAAAGTGAGTCTAAAACACTTTATTAGAAGCAGCATTGAGTTAAACAGCAGTGATACTGCATTTGGTTTTGAATGATGAACAGGACATGAGTTTCAAAGGTTTTTTGTCTATTTGATGCAAACTTAGTGTAGCACTGATGACAAGTTCCTTCTGACTCACCCAGTTCCTCTGTGGATTTTGGATGTACAGAGGTCCGGTTTCTATGTGTACGGAAGATGTTTCACACAAATTAGTAACTCCTTGGGCTACCCTTTGTTTTGCCTTCATCCTGATGACTTTTAGTGTGTGTTTGTTGTTGTTGTGTGTGTGTGTGTGTTGTGTTTTTTTGTTTGTTTGTTTTGGGTTTTTTTTTGTTTGTTTGTTTGTTTTTTTAGTTGTTTCTGTTTTCATCTATTTCTTGTCTTTGTCTCCAACATAATTTTATCTTGGTTTTACTTCCTTAACAGCAATCCCATGATACTGTTGGCCTTTTCTGTTTTCAAGTGAGACTCTTTTCCTCCTGATGCCTTTTCTGGGGCATCATTAAGTCCCATCACTTGGTAGAAATGGAAGGGGAGATGGTGTCCAGTGACATGTTTGGGTCAATACAGTAAACCACAAGGACCAAACAGCATCTTTGTCCTTGCTGGGCTCAGGCATGGTGGAGGACTGAATGCTTGAGAAGTGGTTCTCATCCAAGTGTCCGGTTAAAGCCTTAAAGACCTGTTTTTTCTGGGGCAAAATTAGTGGAGTTTGGAATCTCTGTGGAAGCATGGACTTGTAGCTTGTTCATCTTTGTGATAAGTGAGAGATTTAATTCTTCTTCCCTAGTTCTCATGAACACAAAAGTATTTCTGCTGCAGGCAGTGAAATACATTTGCAATGGCAAGTAAAACTCTGTGGGAGGTTAAACCCTCACATGTCTGCCAAAAAGAGGGAAACCGTGGACCTGGCTCTACCTCCTTGTTCTTCAGACTGCGTTGTATTGTGCCCCTTCTAGCTCAAATGGATTCTCAGTGTGATATTTCTGATTGAAGGAAGGTGAGGACAAGTGCTGCCCAAGCTCTGGGCTGAGGTAAACACACCAGGAGATGGAAAGAGGAGTGATCTGACTGGAAGATGTAGGCCCATGGCCAAGATGGTTTAAAGAATTATTTATTTTGTGTGCAGAGATCTGAACAGAACCTTGAGTCTTCAGGGACTTGGCTGTGGGATGGAGATGACCTGGCACATCCTTGTTCTGTCCCCTCCAGCCACTGCTCAAAACACATTCGTGTTCCCAGCTGAAGATTTTTGGGAAAGTCATGACCGATGATATTTGACTTGCCATCTTCTCTGTTATATTCTAATAATAATGATTAAAGAAAATCCTCATTCCATATAGTAAAGCATTGTACAACTAGGGCATTTTATCTTATTTTTAATCTGATTTTTATCCTGGTCTTAAAAATTATGTATGTTTTGATCAACTGTTTGCAGTATTATGGTGTCATCTTCTTTCTATATCCTCCAATGGCAGATTTCCAAAATACTTCAAGTACCCAGTCATTTTAATGCATGTCTCAGGGGATCATAAAAATAACTTAATACAGGTGGTGTGAGTTTAAAAAAATAACTTCCCTTGTGTATTCAGCTGCATTCATCATCTTAGGTCTTCAATATTCATGTCTCCTACCTGGAATACTATTTTTATCCTTGGTGATAACATGTGATTTTCTTCACAATGAAACATATGGTATATTTCTCTATTCAAATTGCCCTTAAAATCTCTTGGATTTTTTTTCTGGTATTTGTACCTTCCGGGATTTGAACACTTGTTTTGGTTTCCTTATATTTGACAGTGATCATTACTAGGTAGCAAAAAACAGAAAAAGAGATTCTTTGTGCACTTGCACAAAGCAACTTTGAAAGCATCCTGTGTATGTTATTGAATTTTATCTAATGTTTCCTGCTAATCTGTCGTTTATTACTTCAGTCTCATAATTTGGTCTTCAGAAATCTGTTCAAAACCATTGCTTGTTTTCTTTAATACTGTTTTTAAATGTGAAATAAAAAAATTGCTTAAAAATGTGTGCTTGAAACAGAGTGGGATTGGATGGAGGAAAAAAATAGTCTTGTATTGTTATCACTCAAATGGAAGGAAAAAAACAAAATATATAAAAAAGTTAATTTACTAATTCCTAAGACTCAGTTTAATTAGACTTGATTCAATCAATATCAGTCCTGGTATCTGAACTTGTTTGTATATAGTTTAAAGAAACTATTGCAACGTAATAATTGTTCTTTACACTAATCAGCCTACAGTGACTTAATGAGAAATGTATTTGAATAACTTAAAACTGTCATTGGAACAAAAGTCGCAAGCCATGTGAGGGAAAGTGTGGACTTCTGGTGAGAGGATTTAATTTCTCTGCTGATCTCATGGTGGAGATGGAAGAAAATCGGGGCTGAGATGGGAAGGAAGGAGTTTGTTCCAACCATGATGGTCTGTAGGTGCCACCGTTCTCCTACAGGTGTGTTTGCTGTGAAATGACACTTTAAATCTACTTGAGCATCGTTATTGAGGAGACTCAAACAGTTTAGATCTTAATTGATATTAATAGGGATAACCCTCAATGATGTGAACTTGGCAAACCAAGAATTGCAGCTGTTCTCAGCAGTAGTGGCAGTAACAAAGATAATTAATTGTTTTTCCCTGGGAGATATATTTGGATTGTACAATCTAAATATTCCATTCCATGAGCCCAAATTCAGGCTGGTATTTGTTCTGCAAATACAGTAAGTGAAACTAAAACTAATGTTTTTTGACTGCTGTACCATAATATGAGCTATTATGATTATTTTTAAGAAATAAATTATTTTAAATATTTATTGCACAAGCCCTCAAATGATGGCTTAGAGTGTTAATACTGTACATGATTTTATTAGCATAAAGTAAGTACTGTTTAAAAAAATTTGTAAGAGCTGATTTATAAGAGCCACTACTTGGAACTGTCCCCAGTAGTAACGTACAAAGGTTATAATACTGAATATAGCACAGCATGTGTACCTGAGCAGAGTTTTAGGCAAAAAATATTAAGTGAGCACACCTTAATTTTCTAAAAACTCTGTCAGTGTTATAATCCCTCTGGATTATTAAAGAACATGTCAAGGTTCAGTCCTGCAGCGTCAAACTGTATAAGGATGCATTAATGGCCTTGTAAAATGGTGAGGACCATCGTGCAAGAGAGCTCCACTTGGGGTGTTTATTTCCAGGCTTCAAATTCTGTATGTTTTGCCTAAAATGTTGTTCTGAGTGGTAAGGAATCTTCATGGGTGCTTCCCCTGAAGATAACCCCAAACTCCAAGCCACTGAAGCTCCAGCAAACACCTCTTGTGTCCCCTTCATCATGGGTCTTCTCCTGGAATTGTTGTGTGCTTGGAGGTGGTTACTTCTGGTCCTGGTTCTCAAAGCCATAATAGATACACCTGCAGGAGTGTATATTCACGTGCTTTAAGTGTGTGGGTTTTATTAATGCTTATTTTAATAGGGGTTGTACAACTCATGCACTTAGATGCTGCTCTGTATAGTGATGTTCTCAGCGAGGGTTTCTTTCACCAGTTATTTATTTCTACAATACAAAGTCTCTAGTCTAGGTTTAATGTTGTCTACGCCAACAGCATCCAGCCTGAAAATGCACAGGATGCTCTATTGCTTGCTACAACAGTAATTTCCTACTACAGGGTTAAAATCTTTATATCTTAAAAACTAGAAAGCAGCCCCTGGGTTGGAGCTGCCATTGTCCTTGCTGAGTTGGTGCTGCTGTGGTGGGTTCTTACTGAGGCAAAGCAGTTCCATAGACTCCTCCCTTCATAGTCAACATATGAGGCTTTATTTGCCCCATAACTAATACAGCACTAAACCACCAAACCAAACATTTACCTTTGTGATGTAAATATTTCCTAAGCTGAGCTTCTATCAGTTTCTGCATTTATTTGCACCGCTCACTGAGAGATACAGACTTTGCAGCAGGAAACTCTGTCGTTTATGAATAAGATGAAGCTCTTTATTCACTTGCATTTAAATGAAATCTAAATTATACGTCATGCTTTGCATACACAAAAGTGATAGGTATAATGAAAAAATGATCGTGTGTGATCAATATTAGTAATGATTTGAATGTTTTGTGCTTTATCTTTCCTTCAGCCCTGTGCCCAGAAAAACTGCTTTGTTAGTGTATTGAATGAAGTTGTTTGAGTTCATCAGTCAAGATATTCCACATCCTCATTCATCTGGATCTCCCTGTATTATTTTGACCATTGTATGGCTGGAATATCAGTTGCTTAGGATGCATATTAAAAATATTGCACAATCTAGATTGGCATTTAGTTCTGCATCTTTTCAGCAGCAGTGGATTCAAGAGGTAAAACTTCTTTTGCTGGTGTCCTGAAGTACCACGAGCTGCTCTTCATGAATCTCCAGCTGGCAGAAACGTAGAAACATGTTGCACTGTTACTACTGTGATCATAGGTTGGACCAAACCAGCTCTTTGTGCAATGTGCATAGATATACTTATGTTTCTGAGGAATCATAAAGATTGCGTCTACTTTGGTGGTTTAGCTCAGTTGCTGAGGTTCTATAGAGCATCTGCAAAGAGTAACTAGTGCAGCACCAGAAAAACAACCTTCTCAGTAATTCCCCGACTTGAAATCACTCGCAAGTGAAATTGTTCTGCTGCAAAGCTCCAAAGCTGCATCTGTCTTCTGGGGAGAGTTGCCTGGTCGTATGGTTCTGCACCTCTTTCTTTCCTGCTGCTAGAATATAATTAAAGTTGCTAAAAATACGTGCTTCCTAATACTGTTTTTTTTTTCTGTGTAGGCATCTGCTATTATTCTATCCTCAAGGGAGGAGATGGTCTAAAGATGAATGCTGCTGAACTCTTGTTAGGTCGTCCATGCTACACAACATATGAGAGCTCCTGTTTAGGGCCTGATTCAAAGTTTCTTGAAGTCTTTAAATAAATATATTCAGGGGAACCTGCTGACTTCCTTAGTTTTATGGGGGTATTTGTACCCATCAGAAGAGAGGAGACTTCCGAACTGTGAACGACCAGTTTCATGCTGGCCAGTGAGAGTTTACATTTTTAGTGCTAAGGAAATTAAGAGAACAAATGGGGGCATAATTACTGTGCTTTTACAGTCCTGACATCATACCTAATTATGGTTTAATCTACAGAACATACTGTTTGTTTAATAAGTCCCAGCAGAGAGAGTTCAAGCATATGTTTGCGCATCACCTGGAGGTAGCTGGGAATAACTGTGGCAACACTGTCAAGAAAGTGGCAGATTACAAGGCTTTACTTATTTTACAGTATACGGCACAGCTCCCCTTCGATATGCATGAAATCACTTGAAGATAAGAAGTAATAAGGATCTAGATCCAAAGTAGCTCAATGCAAAGAGAGTCTTTGTTCCCCTTTTTGTGCATTAAAACCAAGGCGTAATTTCCTTAGCGCAATCTCAGCAGCCAGCAAAGCCGGGAATAAAATCCTTGGCACCCCTCCTGCTGAAGTGAGATCTGCTTGTTGCTAACGAAGGTGAAGCATTGATTGACCTGCTAAAATGATGAGGTTTCATCCTGTGCTTACTATCTGATGATGTATTTTGATTTTTATTTGAAGCTGCCCATGTTTTCCTGAATTTGAAGCTCTCGATTACTGCCTCCTCAGTCATCATTTTTGTCTTAATTATTGTTCGCCATATTTGGGAAGTCTCAAAAGTGACTTTAAGATTTTTTGGACAGAAGAGATTGGGAACAGAGAGGAGCCTGTGTTTATAATTGTGGTGCTTTCCTTGAGCCTGTTTTGTTGTTAGACCTTCCCCCGCGAAACCTGTGGAATGTCCTATTTATTCAGGTGTCTGCTAACTCCTTATTCAGCACATCAGGTTTATGAGCTTGATTTCTGTGACTGCAGTGGAACTTCTTAAAGTTAGGGTTGCCTTAACCACCCTTCAGTCCTTAGATATTGTGACAGTTTGAATAAAGCAGTCATGTTAAAAATGAAGTTATTTCATCCTTGTTTTTTTGTACAGCTAAAACCTTTTGCGTGTATGTGGGATTCTGCATCCCATTGTCACATTGATTCTTTTCTTGATGCTGTCTTTAGTTTTGTAGTTGACTGTTTCCATTCTCTTGACCATCCTGTGTGACACAAATAGCCCCAAGGATGGCAGGGATCTAAAAAAGCAATAGCTAATGTGAGCCTTCACACAGGAACAGTGCCTTTGAGTTAGATGTTTCTCCATAAGGATGGAGGGCTCTTTTTACTCTTTTTGTTTGTGGAGTGTCTATATGTGGTGGCAACGAACTTTTAAAAATTATATCTCCAACGTTGCTTGATAATATTGTATCAAAAATTGTCTTTATATCCCCTTATATCTCTCTTGATACGTCTTTCTACATTTTTTAATACAAACACTTAGGCATGACAATAGAATTTGACCTTAATAAGCTAAAGAAATAATTATCTAGACTGATAGTTCTTTGGTTTTGGTTTGCCCTTAAATAATTCAATACTTAAATTATATAAACGATTGATGTAAAAAAAAAAAAAAGTTAATATCCCAAAACATTCAATAAATAGATTCTTAGTTTTTTTTTTGGTATAACATAAGTAATTCAGAGTGACAGCACTTGTTTTTCCTTGCATGATGAACTGATGATGATCCTAGAATGAAACCCAAGACATGACCTCTCATCAGAGGTGGGTGATTCTTCGCTTCCCTTTTATCCTGCTTAGATAGTCACATTCAAGACATACTGACAGCAGCAGCCAAAGGCACAATATGTTGTTCTCTAGTGGTGTGAAAATTATTATTCAAGGAATACATTTCAGAATTATACCTTAAATTATCAGTCTTGGATCACGCTATCAAAAAAAGTCAGACCTGAACTGCAGAAGATCACAATTTGAACTACTTTCCAGACTGTTAAATTGCAATTAAGCCTATATAAGGTGACCCTTTGGTGCGCTATTGACTTAATTCTTACAGTTTAGCTTAGAACTGTTGATTGGATTTTATTTTAAATAAAGGCTGTGACTTCTAGTGGGGTCTAGCATAAATATGGAGCCATTTGTAGGACTGGAGTCAATTTTATAATAATTTATGTGTTGTTTTTTTAAATTGTAAGTTTCTAGTATTACTACCACATTTTTAGTATTTGTTTTGGGTTTTTTTTGGTATTGAAGTTATGCAGTATCCAATTTGAATTCAATACTGAACTCTGGTAATAAGACTCTCCCTCTAGCTGTTTATGTTGACTGTATTTAGAAAGGAGCTTTAGCTTGCTTTTCTCCTAGTTCTTTCATCCTTCTAATCATTGAGTTTAGTATAAGGATTTCTTACAGTCTTTAACCCTGTTTCCCTGTAGATTAATTATTCCAATATAAAATGAACACGTATTAAACATATGTAGTTGCTTACAGTAGCAGATTTAGCTGTTTCATTTCATATAAATCTCTCGTTGCACAAAACAAAACCTTCCTTTTTTTTAAGGCTTCTGCGGTCATTAAAGTTGAATTATGTAATAGACTTCCATCTGCTATGGAAACCTGTTCATCATCATTTCATGTCATTTTAAGCAGGATCATTCTGAGATACGCTCAGTGACAGCAGGCTCGCCGCTCCTGACGATGGGAGCACAGCAGGACAAGGCTTCCTGCAAAAATATCTTAATGCTTATTGTATTCTGATTATATTTTCTCCAAGAGTTGGGTTCTCTTTTGTGCCTTGCCTTCTTCTGTGTCATCAGGTACTTTATTCATGAACTTAAATTGCGTGTAAGTCGTGGATTCTCCCTTAAGTCTCGCCCAGCCCGTCACGTTAATCGCTGTGTGATAGAAACCAGCTTTGTTATCCATCAGGCTCGGCCCCATCTCCGTGACACCGATCGCGGTTTGCAGGGCAGTTAGTGCTAAATGATTGGCAATGTAACGATGGAGAAGATGCATAGCCCCATGATCCTGCGCTCAAATGTGAGCCGTTTGGAGCTGGGTAAACATTATTTGGTTGCTGTAATGACAGCTGGGCTGCCCGTTACGGGAAATACAAGAGGAGCTGAGGACTGGAATGGATGAGCTAAGGAGGACAGAAGTTTTGCTGCAGGATTTAAGAACTGTGTTGAGAACTCTGCTGGATGGGCACTGGGAAATGAGGCTGTGGTTTGCTGGGAAGGGGCTGGATGGGGTGATCTGGTGTGTTTGGAGGGTCTCCAAAGTCATTGGTGACTCCCCATTGCTCCTTAGGCTCGTGGGTGGGAGCGGAGAAATGCCTACTGAATCCAGAAGTTATAGTATGTGAGTTAATGGGATTTCTCTTGAACAAACTGTTTATTTGCCTGAAGACTGTACAGTTCTGGTACAAGATTGTTCCTTTTGCCAAAAATTAGATTTTCACAATTTATCCTTGGTGGCTGATTTGTTTGGTTTAAGACTCAATGATAATGTAGCCTCAACATCCTCCTCCAGGGAAATAAAAAGAAAGCAAAGAAGATGGTTCAATCCAGTCCAGCTACCCTATAGTTTCTTCTATACTGCTTTAGGTTTTTTTCTTCCTTTAAGATAACTTATTGTTCTTCAAAGTATAACTTTCTTTTTCCATTACAGAGTCATCTGAATTAACTACATCTTACCTGGCCATAGCTTTCCTTCATGAAGGCACCTCCACTTTAAACGAAAATGTAAACTTTACTTTTATTTGAAGTGATGATAAGCAGAGCAGGGGTTTTTTTATTCCCACCATGTTCCCACTATGAAAAAATATTGCAGCAGCTTAGTACATGCTTTTCCTTCCTTGGTTGGGCAGATGTCATTCTGTTAGAGTTTTAAAAATTGGAAGGAAATGGGTTTGTTATGGTAATAAATGGTAATAAAACTACTGAATTAAAACAATTACATCATTGATTACCCTTTGATATATTAAATTTATCTATATTAATCATCTTTCAGTATTGGCTAAAAATGTTAGCATGTGAAAATTCAGCATCATAGAACATCTGCGCAACGCGGGACTTATCAGAGGTATTGTAATAAGCTAGGTAATGAATGTTTTCAGCTTTCAAAAGAGAAAACATTGTGTGCGGCATTTATGTTAATAGTTTGTCTCAAGTCAGGATCTCCATCCTACTTTAAGAAAAAGAAGCAGTTTGCCCTGAAAACATTACAATTTAATTTGGAAGCTTTACAGCTAGTGAAATTAGGAGTGTAACTTGGAAATGTGTAAGTTGAAACAGCTAACACAGATAGTAGATGAAAAAGACTCATTTGAAGTCCTGCTTGGAGGCTCAGTAAGTGGCACATTGTGTCAAACTGGGTTTGAAATGGGCTCGAGGTGACTTATTCTCAGTCCCAATCCTTCTGCTCATTCCTTCTGCTTTTCAGGAGTTTGTCTTTCAGACCTGTTTGAGATTTGATCCTGGGAGTAGCTGAAAGCCTTTGTCTTTGCTCCATTGATCTTACTGAAGAAGCAGAAAGCATGAATGTGTACAGCAAATGTATTCTGCAAGTTCTCTCCTTGAATTTTTTTACGTGTGAAAGTTTGTTGCTTATCAAGGCATGTATTTGGACTAGGAAGGACATAGTGTATGGGGTATCCTCTAGAGGTTCCTTCCAAGATCTTCACCATTCCTTGTAAAGACTAATTTTTTTATTTATGTACATTTTTTAAAGTATTCTCTTGCAACCATTTCCTCTTGATGAGAAGATTTACACCGGAGCAAATTAAATGATAATATTAAAAATACACTACAATAAACAGAACAAGGTAGAGAGGCTCAGAGGTTTTCACATTCCATAGAAATGGTTTCTTCAAAGATACTTTCTTCTGTAATGTGGGAAAGAGAGAAGACGTGTTTCAGTGGAAACCTCTGAGGGTTTTCCACAAATAAGACTGGTTTTGCTCGTGTTCACCCTGGCGTTGACTCGCTGTCAGCAGCTGAAAGAACACGATGTTGACTCTGTCACGGGGCTTGTCATTCCTCATCCATAGGGGAACAGGAGATGGTCACTTTGACCCTCCGTCCTGACATTATCATTCAGTTGAAGACTGGCTGTTGGGAGAGAAGGACAGCTTCACCCTGCACAGCTTGGGTTGCATGTTCCCTCCAGTTTTCAAGGAGGTAAAAAGATAATTGTGAGGAACTGGCTTGTAGCAAGCTTGTTGGGACTTCAACTTGTGTTCTGTATAGGGCTACCAGGAGCAGGGATTAGCAAATAACAAGATTACAGGTAATGTTTTTCTATTAGGGTATCACTCTATTGTGTTAGAGGCAGCACCTGGCTATTCTGTAGTATTTTTGTGTTATTAGAGAACATGGGTATCTCTGCAAACTATGAAATGACATGATACATATTATTGTATGACCCACCACTGATTAGGTCTGTGAATTACCAGATAATGAGAAAGACTCGGAAATATTTGGGTCTTTCTCATTATCTGAATATTTCTTAGACTTCTCTGTCCATAAAGTGTGGCAAATTAAGGCTGAATAACAACCTTCTCTGGTTCAAATCTACAGGAGAGGACTCAGGGTCAGCCCCCTTAGTGGAAATACTTTTTTTTTGTCGAAGAAAGAGTAAAAATGATAAGAACAAGGCTGCCCCTGGACTTGCCCCCTACCCACCTCCAAAAGTACTTCTTAATTCGTACAAAGCAATGTGTGTTTCTAGTCTTCTTGTTAATATTCATCTCTAATAGTATTTACTCAGCCTGATCCATAAGTTACATTAGCGCTGAGGAAGTCTGAAAGATATGAAGAATTATTGTAGTTGTGTGATGTAAATAAGGAATTTGGCTGTGAATATTTATGGAGTGGATGATGGGCTGAGAAGTAGAATGTCTGATGTCAATCAAGAGACTGACCAGACTATCAACAAGTTGTCTGTGACCTTGCTGGGGAAAAGATGTGCGGACAGAGTGAAGATTTGCATGTGGTATTTAAGGATATGTAGCCTAAACTGGACATATGGTGCTTTTAGTGACTGGTGCCTTTTCATGTGCTTTGCCTATGGATGAAGTAATTAGTTGATCAGTAACTGTGGAGTCAGCGATAATTAATACCCCAGGAACTGAATAAATGCACATAAACCATATATATATACCTGTTTAGGAATTCTGTATACATTTGAATGTATACACAACTGGTTAAGCCCCTTTGAACCCCAGAAGTGCAAATCAGGGTCTGGTAGATCTTGAAGAGAGATTTTTGGATCCTGTGAATAAAACTCTTCTCCCTGACTTAGAACACAGTGTGTTGTACTAGATAGGACAGAAATAAAAGTTTATTTTTTATAGTCTGAATGTAAAACTCTAGTTTTCTCTTTTCCAAGATGTGTTTCAAGGATTTTTGTCTGTAGTTTAGTGTGGCCAAAATGTAAATGTTATAGGGTATGCTGGGCACTAAAAATGTAGATTTAACTCTAAACCTGTACAAGATTGGAGAAGGATTAAATTAAAGTCTGAAAAGTCATAAGTATGAAGAGGTGTGCATGCTTTTTCTTCCCCATCTTCCTTTCAGTTACAGTAATTAAAGTTTTAGCATATGATGAATTCTATCATAAATTACTACTGGAATATACTTCTCAACTTTTGAGCAAATTTTGCAGACACTAATCTGCAAACCTTTCCATGTTTCAGTGAGAGATCAAAGAAAATCCCAAATGGAAAACGTCCTTTTGAGAGGAGGGGGAAAAAAATTCTGAGCTTTTAAGCTCTTGTAATGAAGATAACTCAATTAAAATCTAAGCAAATCTAACTAAGAACTTAAAGTACAAGTTTTTAGTTGCATAATGTCCCTGAAACATGGCAGAATGGGTTTATCATTGCTAGAAGTTCCTGGTTGTGTGGACAGGTGATGCCATCACCAGTGGATCCAGATGGAAATGTTCAGCTCAGTCACAGTTTTCTGACCACCTGTATTGGCCTTGCTGCTGTTTCTTAGTCTTCCTGCTATTTTACTTTTGAGAAAATTGCAGTTTTGGCAGGAAATTCCCCTCTTTCCTGGGAGTTTTGTCTGGGTATGTAGTTGGAGACAAACCAGTTGAACACTTGTGTGCGTTTATATTTTCATGGTTCTTTCCTTGATCTTGCCATTCCCAAATTGAAAAGGAGAGCATATTTACACCCCCACACACACTATTTTATGTATGCCTTTTCTTGCCCTTTTCCTTTCTTAAAAAGGAGAAGTTTTCCTTTCTTAAAAAGGAGAAGAAATTGAAAACTTCAAAGTTTTTGTTTCACTTGAACCATGGTAGTAATATCTCTTATTTTTTGAGTGCAAAATTGTATAATGAAACATGATTTCTTCAAGTTAATCTTAACCTACTTATAAGAGCTTTTAAAAATTGGTTGCGATGATCTTTTACCCATAAACATTAATTCATATAGTGCTATATCACATTCAAAGGCCTCTGTTTGAATGCGGTTTTTTGCTTAGTTTGCACATGTGGTTTCTATGAATTTTTAGCGAAAGCCTAATGAGCACACTCCCTGCTACAACAGATCAAGACTTTATTTGACCAAGCTTTCTTCACTTTGAAGAGCATTTGCCATATGGGAGGTTCATGTTTTGGGGCTCTCAGGTGCTCTCAGCAGATGGAGATGGAAGTTCTCTGAAGGTGGCACATGGAGCAACTGCTGAGTGGGCACTGGGTCACCTGGCAGATCCATTGAGAGCCCAAGCGATGGGCTTCTCAAAGTGAGGACAGTGCTGGTGTCTGCAGGTGAAAAACAAATCTAGAAGTGCAACCGCTTCTCTGGGCACCTGGTTCCTTGATGAAGGCAGATATTAATTAGATTCACAGTGAACGATTTGCATTTTCATGATAGAACTGAAGAAGTACTCAGCTATATAAATGGCATCTCCTTTATCGTTCAAGAACCCTGTTGACCTGCTTTTCGTAATTGGCTTTGCTAAAACAGAGAGGGCTGAGGAGGGATCTCAATGTTTATACATATCTCAGGGGTGGGTGTCAAGAGGATGGACCAGACTCCTGTCAGTGGTGCCCAATGACAGGATGAGGGGCAACGGGCAAGGACTGAAGCACAGGAGGTTCCATCTGAATATGAGGAGAAACTTCTTTCCTGTGAGGTGCCAGGGCCTGGAACAGGCTGCCCAGAGAGGCTGTGGAGTCTCCTTCTCTGGAGACATTCAAACCCGCCTGGACACCTTCCTGTGTGATCTGCTCTGGTGAACCTGCTTTAGCAGGTGGGTTGGACTGGATGGTCTCCAGAGGTCCCTTCAACCCCCACCACTCTGTGATTCTGTAAAAACAAGAAAGTTCCAGATACGTTTAGCCTCTACCCATCAACGTGGTGACTGATGGTCACCTTTATCTCTCATCATTCCGGAGCTCAATGCGTGTTTGCAGAGTCATCTGCCTGATTAAACCAGGAGTATTCCTCTTGTAGGCAGACACTGGCTGCTGCCTTATATGCCCCTGTTCCTTTCTTTTTTTCTTGTTAGTAGTTTGCCTTTTAGTTCCGCCTTGTCCTTTAACAACAAAATGGAATTTTGTTTTTCCAAGTTTAGCATAGTTGCATAAATTATAATTGCATTTAGTGTTTTTAATGGAGATTTTGAGCTTTCTCCTCTTAAAAATATGCATGTTTTTGGAAAAAAATAAAACAAGAACTTGGCTCTGGAAATGTTGCCTTTAAAACAAAGGCACCAGCTATTTTCTGAAACTTTCCTTCTAAGAGGCATTGCCAGGTGCTTGCAACACAGGGTGGGTTTGCTATCCTTAGGGAGGCAAAGCTTTCATTTACCCATAGAGAGATGATTTCCAACCATCTGCTCTGTATCTCAAAGAATTGGTATGTTAAAAATGTGAGTTTTCTCATCCGCTGGGAGCCTGTGCAGCGCACATAATACAGAAGGAAGCAGCGTGCGGAGAGGTGTCACTGGAATAAAAAAACCCACACTAATTAGTGTATGTTTATGATTAACTGGTCCAGTTCATTTTGTGGTGATAACAGCTGAAAATAAGAGAATTCTATAGATACACAAAAGAAAACTGTTTGAAAAAGCAGTTTGAGGCAGTAAAACCCTGAGCTAATGTTAAGCTGCTTTATTCTGAACGAGATCTTTTTTCAAAGTGTTTTATAAGTAAGTGTTTTCTTCACTCTCTTAGGTTTTCCTTGAGGGGCGGGGGGTACAAAAAGCTTAGAGCTCCATAATTTCTGTGTTGTTGCATAAGATAAAAACCAAGCTTTTAATTGCTTGGAAATAGGTAAATTATTTCATTTTTTTTTTAAAAAAATGAAGTAGAAAACAAACCTCATATAGTGTGCTTGCTGCAGTACATCATTAGACTTGAAGCACTACATTTTAGCATAAATGGCAACATCGATTTCTCCTTTTGTCCAATTATTGATGAGACTTAGGAAATAAACAAGATTTCTTTTTCTGTGGGTATTTTGCATGTAGGTGATTGAGTAGGTTCATGTAGAACCAGTCACTTGTGTAAACTTGCCTGTGTGTTTTCACAACTTTACATTTTTATATTCAATTTTTATTTGCTTGATTGTCAGTTCAGAAATCTTTAAAAAATGACATTTAGAAAAAAATCTAATTTGATACAGTTTAATTTTATGAACCTTAATTCAGGACATTAGCCATTTCAACTGTTTTATTAATTCTTCAGTGTGATAAGTGGATGTGGTAGATAACTGGTTTTGTGCTTGTTTTAATGTTCTCAAGTCTGTTACAAACATATATGTCATACACAGAAAATCACGGTTAACACTGAAGTTTTCTATAAACAGCAATTTTTTTGTGGATTTCAAGAATGTTATAAAAACAAAGATTAAACAGTTCTTGATGCAGCCTTTGCTCATCCCATTGTAGATATTTGAGATGTTGAAACTTGCCAAACTCCCTTGCTCTTTTTAACTTAAAGATGTTTTTGAGAAGCACTATCAAAGCAGGACCTTTAATCATCTCCATGAAAGATAAGAAAACCACGTGTGTGTGTGTGTGTGTGTGTGTGTGTGTGTCAACTTACACTTTTAGTTACACAGTCACTTGTTTTTTACAAAGACAAACAGCTGAAATGACTGAGCGCTCTTGGCTGTTGTGGTAAATGCAAGGAATTGGAATATAACCAAACGTGCTTTGATTCCTCCAATTATATAAGCTGTGTTGTAGCTGCATTAAGCAATATGAAACGTATCTACATAATAGTTGTAACTTTGATTCATTTGGAACTTTAGTCATTAATAGTTTTAGCAGCTGATCCTGAGGATGAGGTGTAAACCTACAAAATAGTAGGTTAAATCATTTTAACAATGAGTTGCCATTGTTGTATCCTAGATTAATAAATGTCACAAAAACTGTGCAGTAAGAGTTTTGCTTGGAAACTCGAATCAGCTTTACAAGCATGTCCAGAAACACATCTTAAAGTCACTAAGCAATGCCATTTCTCTATAGTAAAACAGTTATTTTGTTCAGGAGGGCAGTTGAGTTGTTTCAAGGATCAGTGTGGGTATTTTATAGTGCTAATTGCTTAAGGCTTATTTTTGACACATATGTTGCTCTTTTTCTCTCGTTCCAAGTACTTCCATTTTTAGATGTTTGTGCATTTGAATAATGAGAGTGACATTATTGGACCAAAGTAATCCAATAAAAGCAGATCTTTCTTAATTGTCTTAAATTGAAGCTGTTATGTCTGACGAGGTTCTTAGGGATGTGGGTTAGTGCCAGTGTTAGGTTATGGTTGGACTCGATGATCTTGAGGGTCTCTTCCAACCAAAGTGATTCTATGATTCCTATGATCCTATGACATATCAGACCAAGAAATTAATATTGTGCTTCTTGAAAAGCTCATGGTGATAAGAAGAAAAATTACAGCATCTGTTTGCTTTTGATATGAACTAAACTGATGTGCAGGTCTACAAGTGCAACTGGGCTTAATTCTCTCCTTATTTATACCTGGTTTAATATCTTTGTGACAGTGTTGGCACCACTTATTTCTCACTTGTATCAGTGTAAAAATATTCAAGAAACTCAGTGATCTGCAGTGCAGCTTTATGGAAGGCACTAGTGTAATTTATATATTGATAAAATGAATCTAATATATTGCATAGAGGCTTTGAGCTTTAATTAATGCTAGAATAGTTTTACATTAATTAATGATGGAATAGTCTTGAGTTAATTAAGTCTGGATCTCAAGGACATCAGGCTTTGGTAGTTGAATCCAGTAGATCGGGTGTGCCAGGCTTCAAAAATTGCCATAGTTTTAAGGCTGTTGTTTTCAAGGTACCTCACATAACAAAAGAGTTTGTTTGCAACTTTGTCTCATTAAATATAAAAATTCTTATATAAATCTGAGATAAGATGTGGTTATTAAAAATATGTGCCTAGAGAAAAGTATATATGTTTATTTAAAAAGACCTTTGACTGTTTATGAAAATACATTCTTAGAAAATCTAGTTACTTGAAACAACAATTAGAAAGTATTTGCTGGGGCGGAAGAGGAGAATGAGGTATCTCCCTGCTGATAATACAAAATGAAAGCTTGTTCATTTCTATCTGGTAGATAACTAGCTTCATGGTAAAATAGTTGGACAAAACCAGAATTTCTTAAAATTCTGTTTTGTAGAGGTAGTTAACACTAATGCTGTTCATGTCTAGTTGGAACTGTTATGGGATGCTCCTGCTGAAACACAGCAGCTGTTGGGGCTTTAGGTATCATTGACTTATCACTTCATATTGATTCCGGATTTCAAAATCACTTTATTTCCCCATTTCATTTTCATTTTGCCACTTTATTTTCCTTCATTTTTTAATCACTTCATTCTAACCCATTCTCATTTTCAGAAGAACATCAGTTGTGTGATGTAGGAGAGTTTCTGTGCCGCGATGGCGTGAGTTGCATCTCCCAGCGCTGGCTGTGCGATGGAGAGCCGGATTGTCCCGACGATTCAGATGAGTCCTTAGACACGTGTAAGTAAAGAAGGACACGATCTTATTTTATCTTCCTTTGAACTGTAATGTTTCTAGTTGTACTAACTATACAATCGAAAGGATGGAATCTTGTCTTTTTTTATATATATAAATCCTGAGTGAAACTTCATATCAAGGGAGACAGGTTATATTCCCTGTGTAGGTGAGAGACAAGAGAGATGGAAGGTGTTTTGTTCATGTGCCACTTTGTAATGAATGCTGTCGCCAAAGCATCTGTTCCCTCTCTGGCGGAGCTGTCGATGAGCCGTAGAGGGCAGAGGCAAAGTCAGACGCAGGAAAAAGTGTGTTCCTCTGGAACAGGGGGAGGTGTGGTGGAAATGAATAGTGCAAAATGTGTTCAATGGAAGTATGAAAAGCAAGCAAACATCAAAGGGAGCAAAGAAAGAAGATGTAAAAACTATGAGAGGGAAAGAAGCAAAGAAAGGAAAATGAGGGAAACCTTTAAACCATGTTCAAAAATAATACAAGACCTTGTTGGTGTGTTGTTTTTTGATGTGGCTAAGAGCTTCTGAAGACCAGAGTAGCAACCTTACAGACTTATTCTTATCAGCCTTGCAGACTACTGATGAGGTGATATTAAATCTTAATGTTCCCTTGTTTCCTCCATTCTGAGAAAAATGAGGGAATTTCCTGGTTTTTATCCCTGGGATAATCAATGTAAGAGAAGCACCATGTATTTTATATCAAAGCAGTTCGGTCAATCAGAAGGCTGGAAATGTGGTTTACTGCTAATAGGAAATAAAATACCGAACATCAGACAGTATTTAGGAGTCTGATATTTAAAATGAGGAACAGAAAGTTGAGATGTCTGGAAAGCATTTCTGCCTGGGCAAACATTGCACCGATTATTTCAGCCTTCCTGCTCCACCGTTTGTTCTCGGGAACAGACAGGAAAGTTGTTTCCGGGGCTGTGGTGAGGGTGCTCTGATTAACCACCTTTGAAAACACTTCAGGGTTCTCAAAAACAAAGTACCGTAGTTGGGAGGCATCAAATACAGTAAAGATTTTATTATGGCACTAATGATTGATCACTGTCTTCTCGAATATAATATTTTCAAGCATATTGTTAGTATCTAAAGTTCAAAGTTTTTCGATTAACTAATGAATGTTGTGATAAGAGCACAAAAAATGGTGACATGCAGAGGTTTTAATTTGCCTCCTGATATTTAGCACAGTGGCTTGCTGGATGCCTAGATATTTTCCTCTCAAGATCTTTGCATGTTTATTGTTCTGGACCAGACAATCTGTGTTCAGTAATGTCATTCAAAGTCACAGCATATTAAAAACATAACCTTTGAAATTGATCAATGGCTTGAAGAAAGGGGAATGGGGTGGGGAAGGAACCCTACGCTTTTCTTGACATCAGCCAGCCTGGTCCTCTTGGAAACACCTTGCTCTATGCAAACGCTAATGGTTTCTTCAAGATGCATTGCTTAGGCTTGTCCTAAGTCAAAGGTAGGGATTAGCATTTTGTTGGGACTGATGTTCGGTCTGGTGCCCCATCTCATCCTTTCAGGTCAGCATGAAAACCAAGTGACAGCACTGGGATGCCGGGTGCAACTTTCTTGTGTATTTGCTCACGATTATGTTTTGGTCTTGATGGTTCTGTGTGTAGTCAACATAATGTATGTCAAATATAGTATTTATTGAAATATGTGTAGGAACTCCAGCTTCATCAGGTTGTGTCTTATTAGAGATGAATATAATGTTCCTGAATTTTCTTGCTGATGCTTTGCATCACAGTCTCTGTAAGGAATTATATATTGCCTTAAAAATACTCTTATGAAATATTTGAGGAGTCTGTGGTTTTTATGTCAGGGATGCAGCACCTTCCAATTTTAGTGCACAGAATTGTCTGTTTGTAGATGAATGCAGCCTCTATTTGTGAGCTCTTTGCTGGGCTTATGTAGGATGAATTGTTTGCTGTAGCCTGACAGACATTGCCAGTTGTTCCTATAGCCATAAACAAATGAAGTTTGATTTTTCTGTGGATTTGTGCCTAGTAATAGGGTTTTCTGGGCTCTAATAACATGCAAACATTGATCAAAACTTTTCTTGCAAGTAGAAGTTCTCTTCTGTGGGGATTTCAAGGTGTGTAAAAGGAGAGAAACTCCCATTCTGCAGCTTTTCCCATGGTGAGAATATGGAAAGTGTTATTAGTCTCATCACTCAACCGTCTGTTTGCAGAAAACTTCTAGGAACTAAATATCTTTGTGGCCTCTCTCCTCGTGTCATTTTAACCAGGTTTTATGATAGAATTTGAAAGTTATTGACCTGTACAAACATGTATAATATGGCTGTTATCAGCTAATTTCCTCAGGAATCCCTCTGAAACTGTACAGTCTAGTCCCTTTATTATGGAAGTGCCCTGTCACTGCCTGTTTTCTTCTGAGTGGACCAACAGTTCCAGCACCAGCCTGTTCCCTTTTTACTTCCCGTCTTCCACTAAATGGTCTCACGAATCGCTTTGTCAAACCAGAAGTGAATTCCTGTGGCGCCCATACCTGTGTTCTCTTGTTTCTTAGCAGCTGTAATTCTTTCTGCTCTCAGTGGAACTGCTGCTTTTTATATCGCCAAAGAACCTGGCTCGGTAATTTGTGATGAATAATTTAGTGAACAAATTTTGTTGCTTTTCTGTTAGTGAGTTGTTTGTGAGAAAACTGATTAAAAAAAAAAAAAATAATAACCCCCTTGACCAAGTAATTTCTGCCCTTTCTTGGATTGTAAGTCTCTAGGTTGTTCATAAGGATTTGCAAATAGTCAGGATTCAAAAATCAATTTATTTAACCTAAGCGGATGATGGTTGGTTCTTAAGCAGGCTACATCAGCAAGCTCACTTGGAATCAATAGAACTCTATCAGACGCCCCAGAATCTGGCCAGACATGTTTGACTTGTACAGATAGCTGCTGGTCTGGAGGTTGATGCAAATATTTAGAGGACTTCCTTATGTAAAAAGAAAAAACTGAACCAAACACAACTGTAGGCTCATCTGCCCAACTGTTTTGATGGGATAATTAGAAAAGTTTAAACGTACTGCTGAAAAGCATAGAGTTCAAAAAACAAAAACAGTGGTAACCTTGTCTAACTAGTGTCTGTTCACTATTGTGTGATTTAGGGACTCAGTATTTGGAAGCATCTGATTAATACGGTTGCGTGTGTGGTGGATTTTGTTGGTGTGTTTTTTGTTTTGGGTTTTTTGCTAATTTTGCAACTCATATTGTTCTTAGGCTGTAAGCATTTACCTATCTCAGCAACTTTTATAGGGGTTTAAGTAGGGAATATGTCACTAATTGTATCTCAAAGATCCAATTTATAATGCTGTCATTTTGACATACCAGCGTATGTTGTGTTCCACAGTTCTACCTCTGAATAACATATTCATCTAAATAAACCATGTGTTTGCCTAAGGAATATCGATGGCTTCTGGAATGTAGACATTTGATTTGATGTACTATTGTCTGGCTTCCTCCTCAACCTCCTCCTAACAGGGTTGAGATCTAAAAGTTATATTGGCAAATGACTCCATCCATTTAGTACTTACAGACTTCTTTTTTGTTTTCCATGTTTGCAGCCTCAGGATTTGTCTGGCTTGCATGTTGTTTTCTAATCTCAGTTGACAAACCCCTCTCTGTCGGAAAGGGTTGCGCTAAGGCAAGGTGAAACAGAGGAGGAGCAGGACAAGAAATGGCTTATTTTCTGTAGCTTCTTTCTGGACCTGCACACACTGATTCTGTTCGTTTTTTGCAATGCTTGGTGCAGCAGCAGTTCCAGCAAGGGCTGGTTTATTGTCTCTTTGCCACAAAGTAGAGAGAGATGTGGTAACACTCCCTGATATTTCCCCTATGAAGAGAGACTTGGTCTGGCACGAGTAGACCCTGAGCTCTTTTTGTGCCATTCTGTGGGACATTGCAGGCAGCACAGCTTTGTTACAGCACACAGAACCATCCGTGACTGTGAGTATTACTTGAGTATCGCAAATATCTTATGAGGGGAAAAAAAAACAAACCACAGTACAATTTGAGATCTCCTACAACCAATATGTAAAAGCACTTGACATTTGGTTGTTTTAGCAGCATAAAGTTCTGAAAAGAAGTTACTTCACACTGCCAGGCTGCGATTCTGTCTCATTGTCCACAACTGCACTTTGTGTTATCTTGGCACTGTTTTTCTTGTATTTGAACTTTCTTAAATGGCATCCAAAGGACTGTTTGCTTACATGCCACACCACAATGTATTTGTAGCTGACTGGTGCTGAATGGAAAGAACTCCAGTTTCCCTTGGCAAATCATCAAATTTGCATGGTCCCTGTCTCTAAGTTTTAGTAGATGTCAACTTATCATAATGTGCTGAAATTATCTCTGATGATAATATTTCTCTGGGATTTTGAGAGAATATTGTCTTCTAGAATTGTGATTTAACTCAAGTTGGAGGAGCAAAAGAAAGGCAGCAACCAGAAATAACTTGTTTAAAAGCTTGAGTCTCACTTTGTTTGCTAAAATAGCTTGTTTCATTCTATGTGCTAATTATGTGAGACTAATTTCACAAGCTTAAAAATTGTTAATTGAGTACCTCAATTGTAGTTCTTTTACCAGCAAAGGATAAGATAATTGGATGGTATCTTGCTCCTGTGTTATGAAACAATAAAGATAAAATTTTCTAAAGCTTGTAATTCTTTTAGGAGTAGGTCCATTGAAATTCAGTAGAAGCTGGGTTTCCAAACACCTCCTAAGTATATTTGGAAAATCCCAGATCAATAAATAACTTAGATACATCGAAGATGAGCTGCCATGAGGCTGTTGAAGGTGAATAATGAAAACTCTGGACATGAGGGAAAAATGTGGTCTCGTGTTTTCATTTGTTTATAATTTTGCTGTATGCAGTTACTAATGAACAAGGAATCTGCTAAAACAAAATAGCTGCTCACACCTATTCTTCAGCAAGACCTTGGTGGTGGTCATATTAATTTAAACCGATTTGAGGTGATGAATGTGTGCTCACTTTTTCTCTCTGAATCGGGATCTTTCACACCAGTGATGTAAAACTTAACTTCTATAAATCTAGTAGGAAATGAACCACAACAAAATGATGAATGTCAAGAAATTTTAGGAAACTGCTGCTGGTTTACATAATATTAAGTTAAATGCTTAATGCAGCAAAACAATATTGCCACACTTTTATGTTAGCTGGTGAAAAGTGCCTTTGACAGAGCAAGATGTATATTTTGAAGCAGGGTTAATATGCTTGATATTGTTTTTTGCAGATGTGAAAGAAAACATGCTTCCTGTTGAAGGATCTACTTGTGGTTTACCCTGGCTAAGATACTGTGTTTGGTAACCGCTGGTAAAGAAAAGATCTATGAAGATGTGTTTGTTATAGCTAGTGTTTTTGTTTTCTGGCTTATAGCCAGTCACGTCTGCTGTGCTTGATCCTGTTTTCTGTTCTCTGCCCTTTTTTCCCATGGAACATCTGCATGACTGCTACCTGGGCTTCAGCTTCTCACCTCTGCTTTCTCCTTATGTCGTTTGGGAAAACTACCATGGAAAGGTTGTTTTGCTCGGCTGATGGGCTTGCTGATGTTCTGGTAGTTAGCGGAATATTAGAGCAAACAATCTGGAAAGGATGGATGTTGATGGTGCACATACCCTCCAAGCCGTTTGGAAAGGTTATGGAGTAGCACCCCATGGAGACCAACCCTGCCTTGTGGTTGATCTGGAGGAGTTCAGGTTGTTCCACTGTGGTGTTTGGAATGGGTATTGATGGGCCCCGTTGTCTTCCTGAGCAGGTTTGTACTTTGGGGATGTTCCTGTGTCTCTCACCATTAATTCTGCTCTTTTCCCTCTGGGCTGCCCTATTCTTGGGTGCAAGGGAGCATTTGTCTTGGAGCAGGGAATAACCTTTATGTTTTTGCACAGCCAGCGAATAAGCGATGTTATTGAGGCCCTAGAGAACATTTAGAGGCAATTCCTTTTTATAATTTCCCAACGGACAGTAATACTACTTCTGAGACATAAGCACATTGTCACATTACTGGAATACGTGCCTTATCCTTCTTTGAATAAAACTAGTCGGTTCATTTCGTGTATGTGTGACTTTGAATATGTGGTGTGATTAAACATCTGGCTGTGGCCCTGCCATGAAATTTCTTCCTAATGTTATTTGGACTTGTACGGGCTGGTGGTGATCCTGGTGGCACCCCTGGGAAAAGCATATTTAAGGAAGGGTAAAACACTGCTGGGCACTGAGGAGTGAGGGAAGAAACAGCCCTCTGAACTCCCAGGATGGAGGAGGAGGAGAAGCAGGTGGACATTTCCTGAGGGAACTGTGGCCCAAGCTGGAGCAGGTTCTTCTGACAGGTCCTGCAGTCTGGCTCTGAATTAGTCTGCCCAAATTGGAGTGTGTTTTGCCTGTAACTGGGGAGTCATCTTCTTATGTTAATCTCGAGCGATGAGCTTTGCCATCTTATTTTGTCCCATGTGCTGTTGAGGAGGGCGAGCGGCTGGGTGGGCATCTGGCAACAGCCAACCCACCAAAGGACTGTATCTGACCCTAGTATTGTATGGGCTGTGTCTGTACAGCCCATATACAGCTCTAAGCTTGCAGGGGATGAAAACCAAGTAAAGTGCTGGTGTAACACTGAGTGCTGGTATAGTGCTGAACACAAGTCCCACCAGAAGGAGGTTCTAAGTCTCTTGCTTAGAGCTGCATTGCATTCTGTCATCTGAAATATGGAATGACTAAGCTTGGACCACCTTTTTTTAATTGTTTTATATGTTTTTAGTAATAAAAGCTGACTCTGTGTCCATGATAACTGTGGGAACTGGAGTAGGACAGGAAGATCGGATCTAGAAGAAGTAATGGAAAGGATAGATAACAAAGTGCTTAAGCAATGCCATGGTACATAGAACACTTATTGTATGTATTGTATACCCGGTCAGCTGGGTAACACTGCAGGAATTTAAAATCTGCACTGTACTGAACACAAGGATCTTGCAAGAGCAAGGTGTGAGTCTGTCCAGCTGTATCAGCGTTATAGTGAGTCTCATTTCTGGTGACATTATCGGTGGTGCTGCTGATCTGTAAGGGGTTGGCAACAGGGGCTTGGCTTCCAGCACTGTTTGTTTTGTAGGGGCACATTTGCAATTTCAATTTTGTGAATAAAAAATGTTTTCGTAAGTGATCAGTTATGCTACATGACGTGCTGCAGTCAGGTAAACATCAGAATTTGCTGGGGAATAGAATTATTTCTGTTATTTTTTAAAAATTTTATTTAAATCATTTTAAAGACTTAAAAGCATTCAATAACTTGTTTGTTTTCAACAGTTTATTTTCTATTCTGTGTATTCATTTCTCCTCTGGTTTCTAGTCTGAATATTCTTTAACATTGTCTTTTAGATAGTCCATACACCCAATCCTGTTTGAGCCCAACATAATTGCCTTAAAAGGAACTTGAAGACTTTGTGATAGATTTTGATTATCATAATGAACTTAGTGTAAGTATTATATATGCAGATATTTAAACAAGTATTTAGAAGTTACCAATATAAACAGTTACATTAACTTTTATTGTCGATCAATAGGTTTTTGTAAGGCTCGCTCATTTCTGGTTTACTAGTAAAGATTCATTCCTTGTGCACAGAAAGTTTAAGAAAGTAGAATTATTTTGTTTTTTTTTAAAGTTGTAGAGCTCATAATATGAAAAGATGTTTAGACAAGATTTTCCCTTTGCTCAGGAAAGCGCTACAGTGCATGTGACCATCTGAGTACATAAAAGGCAGCATTAAATTTATTTTGCCTTTCCACATGGGGCAAAGTTTTTAAAATGTTTATATTTATGAATTTGAGGTTGGGGAGGGTGGTGTCAAAATTGCAGAGTTTCTGGTCTGTGTTGTTATTGGACAAACTCAGCATCCCTGGCAAGAGGTCCGGGTTCAAATTGGTAAAATATCTGTAGCTCTCTGGCTGCGTATTTTCTTTTGGAATAAAATATGCAACAAGACATTCAGTATCAAAGGACTTAAAGGTCACTGTGTCTCTCAGTGACATGTCATTAGAAATACTACCTTTTTGGTCCATAGCTGATCATCTTGTGCAGGATTTTTCCAAAAGTGGTTCATGGGGAATTCAATTAAATGATTGCTGACAAAGTGAGACTCTTTTAAGGTCTGTGGAAACATGTAGGTATAATACAGGGCCAGGACAGAGCTTTTGAAGGATGATGCCCAATACCTAAAACTCTGAAACAGCTCATTTATGGATTAATTGCTTGCTAAAATTGCATTTCCTACACAGAAGCAGATCTAATGGGATATATACTCATAAGACAAGAAAATGAAAAGATCAATCTTTCGAAAAACCTATAAAAGTAATTCATACTTTGACCAAGACTTTGTTTTCAAGTTTTTAACCCAAAGCAATTTTATTTTCATAGCTAAGCTATAAATTACTCTCAGAAAAAAGATGCACACGTGGCAAGAAGAGATGGAAAGAATTGGCACAGTTTCTCTTTCATGAGGTTTTGCTGCCTATTAAGCCTAACCTAATGCCTTATTTTTTTTCTAGCATTGACTTTCTTGATAGTATTTGACCACAAATAAGACACCGGTTTTTGTTTTGTTTTAGAAGCTCTTAATTTGGCTTGAGATGTACTTTATTTAGTTTGGTGTATACTGATTTGAACTTTTTTCCATGATGTTTTTTGTTCTTATTTCCATGTGCATTTATTTGTAATCCATTTAATTTGCATTCTCTCTTACAACTTAGCAATTTTATTACTTAATTTATTTTCTTTCAAAGTCCTTGAAACTCTTTCAGTGCTTTCTGTACTTCAGTTGTCTCTTTCACTCCAGCTCTGCACTGTCACACAGTTTGTTTGTTTAGCCCTAATCCTCACTGTTGCTTTATTGACTATTTTCTCACTTTTTTTCTCACCTTTTTCTTCTGCTGACAAAACTAAACCTACTATGAAAAGTATTTTTCATCCCCTGTGTTCCTTTATTTTTCCTCAGTCATCATCCTAAACAGATTCCCTTTCCCTTCTCATAGGTTTCATCCTTATCACTGATATCCTAATTCTTATTCTTTCCTTTTCTCTCTTCTATTAATAGTTCTTGGTCTCTTGCTGTCTTGTCCTGCTACTGCTTTGCCATAGTCAGCATCAGGGAAAGAGTATTTTGGGGAATGCACCTTAAGCAGGGTAATTCAGCTGAATTTTAAGATGATTGTGAGAAGGATTGTTAGGCTGTTGTTGCACTTTCTACCAGGACTAGCTTTGCTAAAAGTGAGGAAATCACTATATCTCAGCATTGTGTATTGATTAGGCATTGATAAAAATTAAAAACATATTCAGAAAAAAGATGTGAGTACATAAAAGCATCAAAAGCCTCTTTAGCTTTGCTGGTATAAAAAGGTAAATTTTGATAATGCAGGGGTTTATAAATTACAGTGTTCTTATGTATGAAATTTCTTGTTAAAATATTTTTATCTGAGGTGATGCTACTTCACTGTCGGCTCAATTTCATGGAGACTCATTACGAATGTTTATAATTAGAATGTTACATCTGGCCTGTGGATCCTGTATGGTGAGAAACGTAGTGTATTTCAATAGTGGGCTGGATGGTATTCTTTATTTGTCACTTAAGTGCTAAAGTGTAATAACCATTTTTCTTCTCAAAATTACTGATGAAAACAACTCTCATTAGCAAGCAGATGGCTTTCTGGGGGAAAAGTAGAATTGCTCTTTTTGAAAATAGGGCTGTGATTTGAAATAAGAACTTAGATGTGTTATTAGCGAAAAAATGCACGGTAGTTTTAGTCAGCAGAGAAGCCGCTTTGCTATGGATGGAGAAATAACGCAAGGCAAAACCCTCTGCTCACAAATAATGATGTGTAACTATGACAAAGGAGCGTAACTTGCCGGAGCCAGCAGTCTGGGTTCAGCTCTGCTACGTTTGAGCCTTTTAATAAAGCAGAAAAGGAAATGACGGGAAAGATTTAATTTCGAAAAGTATCCTTCAGGATTTAGTTTAACTTACAGCTGTACAATCTAATCTAGAAAGTCCATGTTTTGGCAGCTCTAATTCATGCCCGGTACTTCTGGGTGAACCTTCAATGAGACATTTTAAAGTCCACGTTGCTCAATGCCTTCATCTCGCATTACTCAAAGATGCAGCAGCATCCGTGTGAGCTTTGTCCTCAAGAAGTAGGTCTTAAATTGTATATAGAACTTGGATGTGCCCAGGATGAAATAATTCTGAGTTAGTTCTACTCATGAGAGCAGGCATTTATAGGTTAGGACCTGAGTTTGTGTATATATTTCCTCACGGAGAATGCTAAATGAATTTTTACCATCTGACATTTATAACCTCATTAAAGGCACAGCGTCTTGGAAGATATAGCTGTGAATGGTGTATTTGCAATAACATGAGTTACTTCAAAGTAAAGATGTGGTAAGCTTGTTTTTCATTATGTAGGTGTTGAAACAAGATCTAGGTGGATTTTTTTTTTGGTCATAATAAAATTACACCTTCAATGTTTCTTCTTTAGCATTCATAAGTATGTCAAGGCTACTAGGAGTGTCTTTTGCTGCCTTTACATTCGAGTTATAGAGAATATTGAGATGGTATTTTCTAACTCATTCTGACTTTTTCTGCTCTACTTATATACTGGCCTATTTGATATTTTAGGGAGATTTTTAAAGTATTGCATGTAAAGTTGTCTGAGGTATATCTCTGTGCTGCCGTCTTCAGTTTTCTAGCTTTTTGTTGTAAGAGGCAATTTAGTTTACAATTGTGCTTCATAACCTAAAGCGAACAGTAGATTCAAGTACAAAAACCGGGTACAAATAATGGATAGTATAAATAGGTATGTGCTTGACTATTAAGAGAGAAGGATATGGTATAATACCTGTTCAGTACAATAACAAAGATACATTATTCTTACTGAACTCTATCTTCTCGGACTATATTTCCAGTAAAATAAATAGCATCTGTCTTGTCTTTCGTCTAAGTTGTCCCCACGTTCCAGCAGCACACATGGTGAGCTGGGACCGCAGGGGCAGCGTAAAAAATTAATAAAGGAACTTCCACAGCCGTTGCTTTTTCCATAACAACAAAGACTTCGTTTCATTTCTTTGCAATTCCCTGTTCAAAATGAGACAGTTCAGTTTAATAACAGACTTACTTTTGCAGTTGGGTTTTTCTTCAGTAACGCAGTACTAAAATTCTCTATACAAGATAGTGAACTGTCTTCTCTCTTTCCACCTTACCTGAAGCTGGGTTTTTAGTTTTTTTTATTATTATTTATTTATTTCCATGACCCACATGCAGATGTAAGTGTACTGAAGGCTGACAGGTTTACTCATTAGGCTCCTATAACACCAAATCTCATTTCACTTTGGCCACACCAGAGATGTCTCTGAGGTCAGCCAGGTCAAAGCCGCTGTTGCTGCAAGTAGCAATATAATTTCTTCCCTGCTAACAGTCCTGGGGATTTGAGTGCATCTGAATAAGGTCAGTTGAACTGAACTGGTTTTGTATTTATGAAATTATTTAATTTGCCTTGTTCTTACCTTCCTTTGCAGTGACTTTGGCCTGGCCTTCCGCCCCAGTCACTTATTGGTGTGTAGTGGATTTCATGGATATCCTGACTATGGGACTTCATAGCAGGAGGAGGAAGTTACAAGATCATCATTACAGTGTGAAATTAAATTCTTAAAGATGAAACAACTAAAATAGCTAAAACATTACCCCCAAAACAAACAGTGCAATTGATCCTCCTTAATTACAAGCCTAATAATTTTATACCAATGTAAAGCACATTGGCGATGTACTAATCCATTTCATATTCACTGCCACCACAGATTTCCTCCTTCTTATTTGCTTTGGCTCTCATCATTATCATGCACATAAAACTAGTATTCTTAGAATTTTTATAGTATTATTTCCATATAAAATGAGGAAAAGTCTAATATGAGAATACTAAACAGCTCATTAACATGGTTTGTAATATATCTGCTCATTATAAAAGCAGCTGAGAAATGCTGATATAAAATAGTACTTCAGTCCCTGAGTATATCTAAGATTAGAAGAATCGTGCCTTGGATAATACATACTTTGGGGAAAACAGGAAATCTTAAATACAAATAACATCAAAAAAGAGCTTTGTATGCTTAATTAAACACATTAACAGATGCACTTATTTCATTTAAATAATTAATATATTACTAGTACTGTCAGCAAGGAATTTTGTGATTTTAAAAAAATGACCTGAAAAGGTTTTAATGTTGAGAGAAAAAAATGCTGCCATTAAAAGACATTAAGAACATTTTATCTGGGACTGCATGAAGGTTTGGTCCTTGAAGTTATTGTCTGTGGCACTTGAGCTGTGTTGGGGCCACAGGAACAGGCTGCTGTGAATTACCCATCCAAAACTGCCCCAAGGTTGTGTGAGACAGAAAAATTCTACAATCATGGTGAGTGTGTGTTAGAGGTTGGAGCTGAAATTTTAGAGTATATATTGCAGGATTAAGTTATGTGTTTGGGGGTTATCATTAATTTATGTTTTGATATAGATTCAGCTATGTGCTTTGTCCTGTTCTGCAAGCTTTTTGTACTGACCAAAACCAGAGTTTTTTGCTACTGTTCTGTTGCACTTGAGCTGTAACAATTCAGCTTAAGTTTCATATTCAACCCCAGGATTCTAACTTATGAAGAAAAGTTGCTGACAGCTTAAAAAGAGGCCAGGCATGGTCTTTAACCTTTGCTCACATACCAAATCATACTAAATATAAATAAGATCAAGTAATAGCAATGTTTGGTCATCTGAATTGTCAATAAATAAATATCCTACAAATTGTTTCTATTAGAAATGCTTCTACTGTTGTTGGCAGAAAATATTATTCAGTGCATTTTCTACACTTTGAAATATTGACCCCCAAATTCTAAAAGTCCCACTGATTTTTTTTTTTTGTTTTAAGATGAGAATTTCCCTTGCAGTTTGCAGCTTGGTTTATTGGGGACAAGTCACCAAAGCAGCAAAAATGGGAGATCGCTGAGAGGGAGAATGAATTCATATAATAAGCAAGGTAGAATGCATACTAGTGCAGAAGATGAGTACAAAGACCATTCATAATGACTTTTTTGCTTGCGAAAGAACGAGCACAGTCCTGGTGCTGGGTTTGGGCACAGGGCTGCCTTCCAAGCATCACTTTCATTGTTCATGAGCATTGTTCACAATAATCATACAGATAAGCAAGAATATTAAAAGAAGCTGTTTCATAGCACTATTATTTTCTGTCAGAAAAGGAGCTGAAAAGCACTTAACAATACTCAGTGACTAAGCGTCTGGAAGAAGTGACTTGGCTATTTCACTGTTTCTAAAAAGTATGGTGGTATTTGGTTCAAGTATGTATATCGATTTAAACATTTTATTGAACATTTCCCTAGAAGTACTGGAAAGATGTGAAAGAGATAAATGTTTCTCAATAAGTTAGAACAAGGTTAACTTCAACTAAGCTAAGCTTAAAGAAAAAGGGGTTTGGTGGTTGGCTTTTTTTTTTTATTTGTTGAGCTGGTGATAGGTTGAAATGATTCATATAATATTCCTTGACCTTTAAGACCCGGTCTCTTTGGTTTTTGGCTTGTTGCGGTCAGAAATGGTTCCCAGAAAGATGAGATCACACAGTAGCTGCACAGGCAGCATCTGTAACCCTCGGTACCATCAGCAGCACTGGTGATGCTGGTGCGAGGATCTGCTGCTGGTGTGAAAAATGGGACAAATGGCTGAGGAAAAGCCCTTGGCCTCGTGTGGGGAAGCTGTAGCTGGAGGAGCAACAGGATCTAATCAGTTCCTGAGTCTTCCAGCAGCCTCCACAGGTCGGGGCGAAGCGCCCGACCTTGACAGCTCAGCCCGGATTTCCAAACAGTGACACACACACTTGTGATTCACCTGCCCTTACCTGATCTGCCAGGTGCTTAGTCACTGAGTATTAAGCGCTTTTCAGCTCCTTTTCTTACGAACAGCTTTATCTTGTGGTCCTGTTTGCATTGTACGCTTTTTTTTTAAGATTACTTTGTTTTTAAAGAAATAACAATACTTTGTTCTAATTGGGAGTGATCCAAGCCTTGGAAAGAAGATAAAATTGCAGTGATCCAGGCAGCTCAGTTGCTTTTCTGTGGCAAATCATAAAACCATAAATCACAGCATGTTTATTCTGTTTTTCCATGACTCAGCTGTATTTGTGGCTGCATTTTAGTTGCCAGCAGGCTTAAAATTTTGAATGCATAAAAAGTACTCTGAGATTCTTTAAGAGAATTTGACTTTTTTTTTTTAAATCTGATTTGTCTATGACAACAAATAGCTGAAGAACTTCAGTCAAGGGGAATATTCCTTTTCAATTGTGCAGAAGAATGCTGAGAGATGTATAAAACTGCAGCTGAAGAGTCAATTGTGTAGAAAAAGCAGTGAGGCGGCTCCCATAATTACGTCAAACTTATTTTTTTTTTTTTTTTTTAAATCCAAATTTGGACTTCTTGTGTGTGTGACTCTCACTGGAAGGGCTTGGTAACTTACTAATAAAGCTCCTAGTGCTTGAAAAAAATCAATGTAGAAGTTACTCAAAGCAGAAGGAGGTGTTGGATTTAAGGTGCTTCTCAATGGCTGTCTCTGCTGGGGACTGTTTTGTGATTGAACTCCTGTGTATTTCTGGCTGCGTGGGGGAGCACTACATCAGACATACTTTTATTTATGTTTGAGTTTGAAGTTTGCTTTCTGTTGGCAGAGCAGTGGGAAAGAACCTTCTCATAAATGTGTGTGTGTGGGTTGTGTGTTTATATAACATTCCTACTTTGTATATAGCACATAAGCAGCTCTTTACTTGTAAATGCACAATAAGCGCCTGGGTTCAGTCTAAGCCTGAAGAGCTGGACCAAAACTGAATCCCATCTCTCAGGAAGCACGTCTTGGTTAATGCTATATATGTACATGAACCATCTATAGCACTGCAGGTCGGTTGAGTACTAACCTGGTACGACTCTGATGTGGTGCTGTACGTACTTCTAAAGGCTTAGATCAGAGGGTTTGCTCAGGTAATGCTGTTTCAGTGCACAGGGGTGGGCAGGAATCCTTCTCAGGCACAGGCTTATTATTGGTACGATATAATGACAGTGAGATGTTGAATGGATTTTGTCTTCTACCAAATATATGCATCAAGTTGACAGTAAGATCTTTTTTAGCAACTGGAATTGCCAGAACGAAAAGTATATGCAAAACCCCCAACCATTATCAGCATCAAAACAAGCCAAGCACCAAAGCTAATTCCCACCACCCTGTGATGGCCTTGGTAAACATATTACACCATGTGCCCACTTTACTGTCACTTATTTATGATGAGAGATTATTTTTAGCAAGATGTTTTTAGCTTGTTAAAACTGCATTAGTTAGTCTGCAGCTAGCAGTAATATTGGGACAATGATCCATGCCCACCCAATGAAGTGCTCACAAGGTGATGATCTTTGATGTGGGCCCCTGTGCACAGCTGTGCTGACCCCATTAAGATGTCTTAGCCTTGTAGAAGGCATCATCTGTATTAAGTACGGAGTTCTGGTAATAAAACCAAATGCAGCATGGCATGGAAATACATTAACATCCCCTGGTTCACTGTAGCGTCGTGTTTTCAGGGAAACAAACAAAAGCGATGTAATAACCTGTGCTGGCATCAGCCCCAGTTACTCTTGGTGAGCTGTAATGGCTTTCACAGAGTTCAGGGTTGGGTCTTCTGCATCATTAATATTCCTCTGAAAGTGTGTGGGATCTTTGGTGTTGAAATAAGGGGTGAATAAAATAAAAATTAGAAATCCTTGAGGGCTGTCCACGACCTTTTACTGGTGTATTTACTGGGAGATGTTTAAAGAAATAAAAAGCTCGGGAGCACCGGCAGCACAGCCTGTCACCGATGCCACCGTAGGGCTTACTGTGCTGCCGCTACTTGTTATGAATAACTATTTAGACATGAGTTAAACCCAGTCACTTTTGCATGTCTGCTTTGCTCAGTGTCCGAGTGCTCCCTGTGCCTCACTAATAAACTGTGTAACAGCAGTTGTATGTGGCCAAAACATCCCAAATTAATAGTTCTTGGTCTCATATTTTGCTATGCAAATGCAGTGGTCATGGGACAAATGAGGAGCAGCGTGGCTCGTGCAAACTAATGATTTCTCATTAATCTACACGGCACCCTTCAGTGCCACCTGGGTGGCAGATCCATCCTCTGCAGCAGCTCCGGCCATCGCTGCCTGCTCTTTAGCTGGCGTTGGAAAAGGTTTTGCATGGATGTGGACTCTATGAATCCCTTGTCCGCACAGCTCAAGTGCTCAATTCAGTGTTTTTGAAGTTAGGTTCCTAAATCTGCTGGCTTTTTTGTTATTTTCCTCCCTCTCTCCTTCTCCAGAGGGGCTTTTGCAAGGCTGTTCTAGCGAGGATGGTATGAGGTTGATTGTGAAGTGCAGCTAATTCTGGCATCTTGTAAATATCAAAACAACACATTTTGGTTTTTATGCTAATGTGCTGAGGTCAAAATTTCCTTTCTATTTGAAGAGATAAGCACTTCATCTTTGATAATATCTACAACTTAAAAGCTACAGGAAGAAAACAGGAGTTTTTAATACTGATATGTTGATGTTTCAGCTTTCTCTCTGAGGAAAACTTCTGAAGACAAAAATATAAAATGAAGATAGAGTATTCTGGTGCATGCCAGCTCAGTTCAACTGCTGTGTATGGGGAGATATATGCTGCTTTCTGCCTATGGAGCTGTATTAGGATGAGTCGGTGCTTTTTCTAGAGGTGTTCTCAGCTCTGTGCTTATTCTTGTTTCAGGATTGTTGTCTCTTTTAATTAAATCCCTTCAGTTTGCAAACTGTCTTTTGAGATTGGAGTCTGTCTGTTGGACCTTTCTGAACAGCAGCTTTTTCACATTGCTGACTCAGTTGGCATTATTCCCCCAGCATCATCGTATCTTATTTACTTTATGTGTGCATCTATTTAGATCTCCTGCTCCCTCAGGGCACACAAGACCACTAATCTAAGTCCTCAGTTGCAGCTCACTGTTCCTTATTCTTCCAGTTTGATGTGCAGTATAAATATCATTGTTGCTTGAGCACTAATGTACAATTTAAAAACAATAAATACCTCATTTGCTGAAGGCTAATAGTCTATTCATTTTGTGCTGTAATATCGCCTCTTACTTCTGTGAAGAATTTGTCTTCTGAGGAGGTGAGGCTGTGATCTTTACTGTGCCCTGCAAACTCCTGCAAAGCCATGCAATTTCAGTTATTTTCTTTTTTCTTTTTTCAACTATTTTTTGCAAAAAGGCTTTGGGCACACAGGCTTTGCCTTACACTCAGTGTAGCTTGATTTAATGTTATATCACCTCCAGTTAATCAGTGCTGTCTTAAATCATAAATAAATACAAAGAACTGTGAACTGTAGTCACTAAGTTTGGCATAGTTTTGTTTATATTTATTTGTTTATTTATGATTTAAGGGCTAAAACTCATGAGGAGTGTGGTTCCTCATTTCAGTCGTGCATTACCTTGAATCTCTTCTATTGTTATATATATTTTTTTTTTGTATTCCACAAGACAGGAGAAATATAGCTCACTATTTTTTCATATTTAAGTAGAATGCAGTGGTCCTTGAGTTCCATGGTTTGTTTTTCTAATGTGAGTCACCTGGAAACTTTTTGCTGTTTTAACAGAATTTTCATCCTGTATTTGGAGACAGTATAGCCTGTAACAGACTCTATTTCAGCTCTGTTGTTAAAAATAAGCAATGCAGTGACAAATGTTATTCTTTAATCACTCAGACGTTATGGTTCTGAGGAAAGGTTGGTCATGTGTGGCCATAAAAATGTGACCAGTATATTGCAATATTAGCTTTGGCAAAACATAACAACCACTTTCACACTCTTTCCAGAGGCTTTCGAATACAGAGATTCTCACATGCTAAGGCCACTATGACACATGTTGTAACACGGGTAGGAAACAAGAAAGGTAAAAAGATGCAGTAAAATAACTTTTGCTTGATTTTTAAAATGCAAAGTGCACATCAAGAATACAGGTCTAGCTAGAAGGGAAGTTTTTAAGAGCGATATGATAGTTCATTATTTCCAGGATTGTCTTCATTCAATCTTGTTGTTGTTTGCATTTCTTGTTGGCTTTTCTTTGTTTTAAAGAATAAGGTGAAATAAAGAATAACATCAGCTTTTGTGGTGAGTAGTGAGATGATCAGTTTATCAGCATATCAACACTTGATAAATAACTATGGGAGAAGATATACATATATGAAAAGATTCTCATATTAAATAAAAACTGTAGTTATATTAACCCCTGGAGTTCTGTCTGTCACAGATATCACGTGGTAGATGTAGCTAAAAGGTAAAGAATTTTAACTGATTTTTAAAGGCGATAATGCAGATGAAGATCAACATATATATATATATGCACATATACACAGCACTATACATATATATGTATATAAAAATAACTTTTGTAGGGGAAGGATGATTCTGCAGAAGGTTTATAACGGTACCACAAGTGAAGTACATAGTCAATGTTGTGGGTAGAAAAATAAAATGTGCTTTGAGTAGTGTGAGAGCACAGTTGTGGTGGAACACCAAGAAGAAAGCATGGAGTAAAACCCATGCTGAGCTCCCACTGAGGTTTAAAGCAGCTCCTGAGCTTGAATCTGTGGACTAACAGCTTGGAGAACTTTATCTCTTGGTGAACAGTTATTTTGCAAGTAGGTCACAATCACTTAATTGTTTGAACAAATTAGATATTTGAGGATTTTAAGAGATGAAATTATTTGCCCATCCCCATAGCCTGGGTGAGCATCGCAGCTCTGGAGGGAGCTCTGAGGTCTGAGAACCCAGGCAGGGAAATCAGCAGTGAAAATGTGCCCTTTTCTTAACAAATGGGGACGATTTCCATTCCTTGTACAGGGTTCTTGTACAAAGGTATCTTGCTCCTATACTGTTGCTGTAAGCAGTGCTACTCTTTAAGGCTTTTTCCCTGAAAATTTAATAAATAGTCAATAAAACAGTTAGCTAGTGTTTTTCCAGTAAGTATTTTTATTTCACACTTTTAATTAAAAGGTTACAGTCATACCTTATAAAGTGCCCTATAAATCAGTATTCAGAATGTTCCAAACACGTGTAGAAAGAGAACAAAGTATACTGAGCGTCAAAAATAGTGGGCAGAAGTAGTGCCTGTGAGTTCATATTTGTCAGGTGTCTATCTCATCTATGTTTGTTTATACGTTTACATAAACGTTGGGTTTCTTTTTCTGGATATCAAATCTGTGTTGATTCTGGAACAGCAATTAGTTAGATGATGGCTTTGTGACTGCCAGGCTTCTGTCATGTTCATGACAGAATGATATAATAATTACACTTTTGATAATATGAGGAATTCAGTCACAATTTAGTAGACTTTATTCACTAATATTCCAGTCAACATATTTCTTTCCCTCTTGTAATCATTATGTACTTCAAGATTCACATGACAGTTCTTGGGATACAGGGTTGTTAAAACTGTTGACTAAGAATTGCTGCTTTAATTAGACTGTTGGAAAACAGAGTCTGTAAAAGGTAAGAAATTAGTTTCCCTACTAACTTGAACAACTCCTTCCTCTCTGTAAAAGAGCATGAGTGACCTACATGATATATTGTACAGACTCTATTGGAAGAGTCTGATGCATGGTTGGTTAACATGTTATAGAGTATGAGGACCATTAATGATAATGATTTAATTGTAATGGTTATTACTGGTGCGCGTAAATTGCTAATGAACCAGAGGGCACACACTTAAGCTTTCAGAAGCTCTTTAGGAAGTATTTTATTTACAAGGTAGCAAACATAGATGAATGCGTTTCTTTCACTGATCACAGCAGCATAAAATTATTAAAAGAAGCTGTTGCAATGTTTCTGGTGGCCTGCAGGCAAACTGATGCAAAAAGGTGCAAGACTCGTGCTATAGTTATTGGCCAAAAGAGAAAGATGTGGAGGTGAGTTTTGAAACCTACACAGGAAAAATATGATGGATTTGAGTTTAGGAAAGGGAAGAACAGACCAAAGCTTCGATGGTGTCCCTTGAATCTGACCGTGGGACTCTTTGTGTTTGGGTATTCGGAGTGCTGGAGCAGCGTTGTGCGGGGCACATTGAATTGGCTTTTTGGTACAGTTGTATATTTGTCTTAATTTCCCCTTGCATATGACAGCAGAGGACTTGTCTCCTTAGTGTCCTAGATAGAGACAGTAGTGTCCTTACTTGTGTGTTTCTCAGGTAGACAATCTATAAAAACATCTTCCAGAAAGGAAGCAAGAGAACTTTAGATAGTTATGGCATTACTCGGTGGTGGTAACAATGCTGAGCTATCTTTAAAGGCTTTTATAACACCTTAGGTATTTTCCATATAAAATATAGTTTTGCTGTTTGTTTACCTTTTTAAATTGTGTTTTTCACACTAAACCTCTTAAATGCCATTTTCAGCTTCTGTAAAATATAATTAATTAAGTTGGAGACTTAATCTACAAATCCCTTTATCATGTCCTGTGGTAAAAAAGATGAGCAGAAGGTAGTTAAAGCTATTAATCACAGCATACTTGGCAAGTCTGGGATTTGTTAAGTTAGATAAATTGGCAACTACTTTTTCTCCATTCTTTATCTTATAAGACAGAACAAAAGCCAACTGAAGCACAGAGCTTTCTTGCTTTAGCAAGATGCTGGAGGTTACTACTGTATTTTTTTGACTATTATTTATTAAACTCAGGAACTATTAGACAGAACATAGGAGACTATGGCTTTGCTTCTATCAGAAGTTATCTTCTGTATAGTACCTTTATTTAACAAGTATAATTTACCTTTCAAAGTGATTTTTTTTGTTTTGTTTTTAACTCTGTCTGTCAGGAAATTAGTACTTATACCTGGTCACTTCAACCACTTACAGTGCGTGCTAAATACACTCAACAAGCATTTCATTTAACATTAATGGAATAATTATTGTATATGAAATACTGATTTATGGTAAAAGACACACTTACCAGGATCTGACATTTGTTCAATTCATTACTTCTGGTAGATAGCAATTAAACTTTACAAGGTTATTTTAAATTGATCGGTTCAGAATTTTTGTAACAATAGTTACTATAATCCATGTACAGTGATACATCATCTACAGCTACAGTGCCATGTTAACTAAGCATTAATTTTGACTCATATCTAGACATTCATCTGCTAATTATAGCTTCTCATTGTTTACAATATGTTGTAGCATAGAAGGTGGTGTATTGTTATCAAGTATAATAGGTACTTTGTCCAGTAATGGTTTTGAACTAAGTTCTATTGAAACCAGTGACATGGTGTGTTTGGATCTCTTAATTATGTAGCAAATTGCACACAAAAGCTATGTAGTAGAATGGAAAATACACGAGAAATTTTGATTCTCTGAGTAACTGTGCAGATAGACACAAAGCCTGCTGGTTTTCGTGAAAAGCACTTTTAATACCTCCAGCTTTAGTCTTCTGTTTCCTCAATCTCCTCGACTTTTTGGGAGAGCCTTGGGGAGTACCATTTAATTCTAAAATTCCTGTTAAATAATATGTCCCATGAAAAGTCAGAGGAAGTGAACACTAAGTTTCATTTCAAGAATAAGGACAGGAAGCTGACCTTGGTTTCCCGTCACAGGCAATGTTCTCAGCATTCCCATAGAGAGGAGTAATATTGCACGGAGCGGGGGATATTGAGCTTGGACAAGGGAGGCTGATGCACAATTGTGTAGCTGGTATGTGGCTCCCTAGCTGCCTCTGTAGCTCCTGCCAAGATTTAATGTCTTTGAGTGCCCTGTGGCTTGGAGCACCTCAAGAGAATGTGCAGCTTCAGGTTCCCCATCACTGCCGGCTGCCTCAGCAAATTCTTGCTCTTCAAACCAACAGCAACAACAGTTTGTCCTGAGGAGCTGGGGAGCCAAATACTAAAACTTTCAGATTGTTGCTTGCTTTTTATTTCATGTGCTTAGTAACTGTTGAAGTTCCACTGCTGCCTTGCTTTATTTTTTTATTTTTCCTCTAAAAAAATAGAGGTATTAAAAGAACAGGATGCTGAAATGGGAGGATACTCCAGAGCCTAGAAAAGAGAAAAAAAGGAACCCAGCTTTGGGAAGGAGTTGAAAGAAAAAAGTCTTCAATGCAACATGAAGTTAAGGCTGTGAATTCAGAAAACTGGTATTTCCAAGGCTTTGAAGTCTGTTTCTTACCAAGGATGACTTCCTTCTGCCAAGAGAATTGCTCTTTATTAGAAAATAAGAGCAGGAGGATTTACAGTATTTGGTTGAGGAGCCAAAAATGTATATTTGTGTGCAATGGTGTGGATAACCTTTAGTTAGCTGGCAACTCTGGTATCTAAAGGAAATCACTCTTACATAAGCTGGTATTATGACTGATTAGTAGCAGTGGTATGAGCCTACAAATTTTTGCAGACTTGTGGAAAACATGAAAATAACAACAGGTACTTAACCATAATTAGCAGGTGATTTGGGGGGGGGGAAACGTTTTTTGGGGGGACAGTAGATTGGAGGAATAAACCCACACATTAGCCCTGAGTATATACAGAAGAACAGCGAAGTGCAGCATGTTCGTAAGAAATGGGTCTGGTAGAGCATCTTTATGTAAAGCACCCAGGTTAATTCTGCAAGTGAAAAGGGAGGACTGGGAAGGAAAGTGGTTGTCATCAGAAAACTTGGATATTGAGGTTAATTCCTTCAATCACGTTTCATTTTCAGATGTCCTATTAGAATAATTCAACAAAATACTTGGGACTAGATTCTTACATATGGTATAAATTCTTTACCATTACTATGGCTGACCCTTCATATCGCTGTGGGTCTTTAGTAACATTTGCCATCATACTTGGTGGCAATTTTTTTGTAAACATGATGATGTCTAATAGATTAAGATTAAAAAAGCCCAAACCAATCAATCAAACAAACAAAAACAACAAACAAACAAACTGATCAAAACAAACCCTAGAAGGTGAAGGTGCATTTAACTCTGTGCACAATACATTCAAGGGTAGTGCAAATATTTACAAATTCTAAGCATTAGAAGGATTTGTTTTAAGTGATGATTTTCTGCATCCTATGAAAGACTGTATGCCCATGGTTTAGTGTGCTATGGTGTGCTAACTTTCTTATAATAAGTTATTTGTCTTCTAAAATCTCCCGGGATTAAAAAAAGTCTTTAGTCAAAGGTGATTTCCCACAACTTTTATGTATTAGAAAGCTTCATCTTTTCAAGCACTTGGCAATTGGGGAAAAGTCTTGTAGAGAAGAACTCATCTCTTGCTCTGATTTATGTAACATATAAAATGTATCTATTCTTTTTAAACTTCCAATTAAATAGATTCTCACTCATTGTTACACTGTTCCAAGAAGGAAGAAAATGAAATCGTATGGAAAAAGAAGAAAAACTTTTTTCAGAAAGAGACTTCTCACTGCTCTTAGAATTGGCAAGTTGGATTTCATGTAACAGCCAGTGACTGAAACGTCAATTCGGAAACTAAAACTCTTCTGTGTTTTTGAAATGTGTCATCAACTTTGCCGTCATTTCTGGTTCAATGTTCTTGTGATTCCAGAAAGGGAAGAAAAGAGTTTATCACAAGAAGACCACTGTATATTTGTTTTTCTCTCTGATGCAAGCAGACAACCCAAATTACCTGTGTTGATTAAGAAAATGAAACAAAACACAAGAAACAAAACACATTGTCAGCTTTTTGTCTTTGGTTCTTTTTTTAACGTTTAGTATAGAAAATGCTTAATGGTACTTGAAAGTGACAACACAGAACACTTTGGATACAGCAAGATGAAACATCTCAAGTGTTTGGAGCACCCGAAACCCTTGAACTTGTGCATTGGATTCTACCTGGCATTAACTCCTGGCTGTGAATTTTTTCCTTGTTTTCCAAATAATTTTTGTCTGAAATTCCTTTCAGTTATCAAACTACAACTTGTTCTCATCATTATTTCTATCCCAGCAATATATTAGTCAGAAGAACAAGTATATGCAGGGTTTGTGCCTCTTAAGTTTGGAAATAGGCGTCTGTCCTACACCCATGTGATATCATAAGAGTAGATATTCTTAATATAAAGCCACAACAAATTATGAGCAGGTTTGATGAGCTAAAATGGAAAAAAAAAAACAACGCTGAGAAATCAGAGTAAAAAAGGGCAGATATCTACTTTTCTATTTTTTTTTTTTTCAGGTTTTCAGCACCTTGAGTAACTCTATGTAGGCCACATGATTCAGTGGAATTAAACGCAGCATTTCCTCCCTTATTTACATATTTTTACCTTTGAAATCTTATCTCGTATATCTGTAGAACTTTCTAACGTAATAGGCTCAGATGAATTTTTGTAGCTATAGCGTATTTGATTGCATAGGTACTTTTGGAATGATTAGACTCTAAGCAATTTCTAAAAAATGAAGCATTAGTTAAATTGGGAAAAAAAGGGCATAATTCTGACTTTCTATTAGCCAATCCATTTGTTTAACTAAGTGGAGAGAAATTAAATGCCCCAAAGTATGTCTTTTACAGAGGATTACTCCCACAACATTATTTAATTTTGTCTGTTTGTATGTATCCTACTGAAATTGCTCTTATTCTTTCTTTCTCTATTCATGTTCGTACATAAGGAATCATATTAGCACATCAGTAATTTGCAATCCAAATTCCCTTGAGGGACTTTATTTTTCCTACACTTTTTGTGCAGATCTCCCAGGTGTTGGTGTTCAAAGTACAATGAAGAAACCTCAGGTTCGCAAAATAAATTGGCTTGTATCATCAAGGCACTCACTCTTCTTCTGCTGAAGAAAAACAAAGGCTGATGTAATTGAAAAGAAAGTTATTGCAGAAGTTGCCTTTTATTATGAGCTGTGTCCTGACTCCAGAATAGCAGATTGAAATGGGAAAAGCGATGTTTTGCTTGTAGCATGAGACCATAATGGGCTGTAGGATTTAAGTGTCCTGACATGTTTGCATTCTGTACATTTACCTTCAGGTTTTTAGCACATTTCTCTTTCTTATGTTGTGTTAAGACGTTCCTTATCTCCCTAGCTATAAAAGGGGAGCAGTAGGGAGAGCATTATGTCCAGAGAAGAGCTTTTGGGTTTGTTTTCCTACCAGAACTGCAATTTGAGCTGTTCCTCTGCTTCTAGTAGAGACCATCCCACCTCCTGAGGGCACTGACAGGATTAGCTTTTTATGTTGTGTACAGCTTAACAATTGAAGCTGGCACTGAAGTCCTCTGTTTCATGCTCGGCAAGCCGTGCTTTGCAATGTCATCCCTATCACCAACTCCTCATGTACAGCTTGGCGTTCGGTGGCAACGTGCTGTGGTTGAGCAGGACGTTTACACGGCCGTTTTCGTGTCCGCTTGGGCTGCCAGGCAGCGGAACAATTAAAAGGCTGCATCCACAGAGTTAAAACAGATGCCTGTCACTTAAGGAGCGCAAGTCCGGGCTTTAGATGTTCAACAAGCAGCTCAGCTGCCACTCAGTCTGGCAGCTTCCACCAGCCGCTCATGCGTTCCAAGAAATCGTGCTTTGCCGTGCGGGGTGTGCGTGACGGATCGGGTTAGGTGGGCAATCCTGGTGGCAGCTGTAGATTAAGTAGTTGGTGTTTGCTGGGACAGGACTGCAAGTGAAGCAGTTGCTGTTGGCTCCACGTCCTGACCGGCTGGTTCTCAAATACAGTTTTTGACTCAAAATGTTCCTCTGACTCTCACCCAATGGATATTATATGTATAAAATGGAGCAGTGCCGGCCAGCAGAATGAGCTTGCCTGCTGCACCTGGCTCAAAGATGCTGCATAAGGCAGCACGTGAGTGGGAGAAATGGGAGATGCTTGTTTTAGATCCTTCTGAGATGGTCTGGGACCGTTTTTCAAAGAGAAGTCACTGCGGAGGTGTGGTTAGGGCACGGAATTGTGAATGAAAGCAGTAACACGATTTCATCTTAATCCCATAAAGTAAAGGACTGTATTTCATATCTGCTTTTTTTGTGTTTTAATTAACGACATAGAAAGATGAAAAATACAAGATCTTATTAATCATAAATGGCCTTTCACCCGCTCCAGCACCTCGGTTCATTTTCTGCTGTTTTTCTTTCAGGCTATGACAGACTTAGCATCTTTTAACTTTAAATGAAGATATTTTTTGATTCAGCCTTCCCCCTTCATCCTGCCAGGGTGAGGGGTTGGGAATGGACCAAAGGGAGATGTGAACTTCAGCTGCTCACAAATAGTTTGGGCAGCACAGCTGCTGCTTGGGGAGCCCTGTGGAGGCTGCGGTGCCACTGTGGACCCCGACAGCATCTCTGTTGGGGGCAATTGCTAGTGGGCAGCAGGTCCCAGTGGCCTCTGAGCCTGAAAACCCAAGTCCTGCTTTCCTAATGACTGTGGGTCATATGGTTTTATTGTTGGATGCGGGAGGAAAAAAAAACGGAGAATAAAGTATAGCAGGTTCCACTCTCTGTTCTTTCTTAGCTGCTGTCCACAGAGGCCTGGGAAAGCTTTAATGCTACTTGAAAACACTGGCTGCTGAAAGGCAAAGTAAAGCAGGGAAAGCTGTGGAATAACAGTAGGAAGGCTGATGCTGCTTTCAAACGTAGAGATTTGATACACTGCACGTTAGGAACAGCCACCCTTGTGTTGTAATGTATTCGGAATTTGTGATTCACTGAGGAGGACCACTGGAGAGACAGTGGTGGAAATAAGCAGAGTGGAGTGAAATCTTAAATTATTTTGTTTCCAGAAAAATATTAATTTGCCCCTTTGCCCTGGAGGTGAGACCAGCACCATGCTGGTTTGCTTGAGCCTTCCCAACCTACTGCCAGTTGGCAACTGGTCTTGTGTTCAAGTGTCATTCCAGAGATGGTAGAATGGAATTGTTTTGCAAACAGTGCCTTTGTATGTGATGTTAATGATAAGTCTGCAACATCTGGCTGTCATTTTTGGAATCAGAGTTCATACATTTGCGTGCCTTGGTCCTTCTAGAAATTATTATGCTCTTGGAGGGTGAACAGTGGACTTTGTATAAACACGACATCCATGGTTCATATGATCGCCTCTTTTGGTTGTTTCGTAGCACCCCATACAGATATTTTGGAATTGCTTAGGAACGTGTTAATTTTAAAATAGTTTGCTGGAAATTTCTTTACTTAATTGCGCATGAGGTTGGTGATTTTTGCTGGTATCTTGCACCTGCTTCATCAGCTTCTTGTTATTGTTTCAACCAGCTCTGTTCCACCAGCCCGTGGGGCACTGCAGCCTTTTCCATGCAAACCTGGGATGCCAAGGGCTGTGCTGAACAGAGCTGACCTGAAATGTGGACGCACGCACACACACATCCCTTCCAACCCAAACTAGTCTATGATTCTATGATTGCACTTTTGGGAAGAGGCTGGAGACTGTATGGGAGGGAACAGTTCGGCTTGGGATGGCTGTTGTGCAGTGCTGGGGTTTCATTGTTCGGTTGTTTGTCTTTTTCTTTTGAAATAGCACTTTTCCCTGTTCTGAGTGTGGATCTGGAATAGCCTTTATTTCAACTTCTTTTTGCAGTGACAGAAAATCAGAAACTGATAAAACACAATGGTACAGTAAATATAATTTCCATCGACGGATGGAGCACTGATAGGTGTAGAACTCTCCTGTAATGACCAAGGGCTTCCAATGGCCGTCTGTGCAATGTGAATTACAGTTCTTGTCCAGTGCAGTGTTAACTTTATTGTCAGTGGGCATTTCCTAAGAGTCTGTGCCCAGTTTGTTTCCCTTTGGAGTTTGAAATCTGGAAATGATCTTCTTTAGAAGTGCAAGGGCTGCCAGTCCTGTGGTGATGGTCCAAAATAGCTCCAACTGCACCACAATTTGTCCCCAGGAATCAAGTAAGAGAATAAAGTGGATTCACTGAGAGAGGCAACAAAAGCAACAAGCTCATCCATATGGTTTGTTTCAGTGGCAGCCATGTGTTCAGAAAATAACTGAGTCACAGTTGAACCAACACTTGTACAAGGAAGAGCAAGAGATGGATTGTACAGTCATTATGCTGGGGGAAAAAAAGTGTAACAGTTCTGGTAGTAGGGCTGGAAGGGACCAGTGGTTTCTTTATGGACAACACTAAACTAAGTCTTTCAAGAACATGCTAATGTATGGGAGATCCAGAATAAAAATAAATCCTCTAAAAGGCACTTCTTAAAATTGCCCATCTAGCATCAAATATAACTTCTGAACTTTTGTGATAGATCGTCAGATTGATGTCATTGATCACCAGGTCAATGAATCATTCCTTATTTACTGAATCACCTGATTTTCTTTGTTTATGCTAGCACATGTAGCTTTGTTTTTAAACATTCTGTAGTTTCTTCACTTAAAACTACAACAGGAGTGCCATATCCTGGATTTGACAGGACGTTTGCAGCTCACAGCTCTGTGATTTTTACCGAGTCAAACTACCAAGCATGAAGAACCACATGGTGTGATACACGAGGAGCGTGTCATTTATGGTTGGCTTTCCACCCCTGTCATCGCTTCAGCCCTAAGAAACCCCCATTGCAGGCCTGGGAGCTTTGGTGTCTGACCAGCAGCTCCAACAGATAGATTTTGCAGTTTGCTGTCACTGTGATTCACGGTAAAGGGTTCATTGATTCCAGTGGACCAGCATCAATTAGTCTTCAATTAGGACATGACCTTTGTACTCCTCCTTTAATCAGCGTTTCCCTGTTAACACGGGTGCTGTTTGGCAGGGTCCTCACTCCAGCCTGAGTCATTTTTGTTTTGATGGATCCACATTGCTGCTTTTAGATTGAAGTCAAGTAAATTGAAGTACATGTCTTCGTTTGCTTTATGATTGTAGCAATGCAAATCTTTTATGTAAAGCAACCTTTTAGTTGTCGTTCTCATCTATTATCCATTTTTTTTTTTTCTTTAATATAGAAGCTATAGATGTGTTTCATTAGTCTTTCAGTTTTGGTATAGATCTGATAGTAATTCTTAAAAAAAATAAAAAAATAAAAATAAAGAAGATAATGTAAAATGTACACAGGCAAATACAGCAGTTGTTAATCCCATGAAATTTATTTATTGCCCTTTAAGAAGCAGAACTGCACATTTCCATAAACTCTTTAAATATTCTAGCTAATTGGTATGTGATCTTTCCTAAATGTGCCAGATCACTTAAGCCTGAGTGCCATTCACTGTTGTAAATTTTGTTTTCTGACTCTTAATCGTTAGCAGTTATTCCCCTGATGATCTTATTAGCCTTGAGTACAAATACTTCATATATCCCACTGAATAACTAAAAGTTTGTGGAACTTCTTAAATATGTATGTTTATCCAGAGATATTTTTAGTCTTCTTTTTTTCTTCACAAGAAGGAAAATGAAGCGACACTGTCACTATATATTACATATATATTGGTTGTTGCACCTTATAGATATTTTTATATACATGTGTAAACTATATATAAATATATAGTTTATTGCATTTCCCCCCCCCAAATTATATTGACTAGTCCAGTAAAAGATATGGCATCTCCATACATATTTTGTCTCTCAAGTCTTTAGAATGTACCATGTACCATTCCTTGTAACTGCTGTTCTAGCAAGGGCTGAGCATGGTCCAGGGACACTTTATGTATCATTATCTGTCATGACAGATCAATAATAATGTATTATATAAAAATGATAAATTAGAACATACAAGTGTTATGTGGATGATGATACTTCTATATAGAGACTTTACATTTGAAAAGCGAGGTGGTGAGCTAGAGTTTTGGTAGAACTTTTCTGTATTTCTTCTGTCTGGTCTCAGACGTTCATAATTTCTGTCTCTGTGTGTGTATGTGAAAATGGTTTCATCCTCCAGTGATCCTTTTTTGTAGGTTTTTAATCCTAGTGTTTTAGATTCTGCCATTTACAGTGACTGTGAACTGCTAGTAACTTGATGGTAATGACAAATGTTAACTGACCTTAGAGTATGAGAGGAAATGTGAAATTTCTTTGGCATATCTATACAAATATGTTTTTTTTTAAATTTTATGAAGCTAGCCTATAAAGATTAAAGTATTTTTTGGCTTTAAGTTTATATTTTTCTTTTGCTGTTGTTTTGTGTTTTATTATTCCTCTATAACAGAGCAGAAAAATCACTAAATCTATGACCAATTTGAACCCATCTGCTTCTAATGGGACACAGGACAGAATGGAGGAGCTGGGACCTGAGACAAGAAAACAGCAGTAGGGATTTTATTAAAAGATTTAAGTGTAAGGTCACATCAGGGAAGGTGCCGGTTCCTGAGCTGTTTGTTTTAACTGCCAGCTGCTTTTTCTCGTGCTTTCTGAGGATTTCAAGGCACTGAAGTCTCCCAGTATACTTCAAAGTTTTATAAACACTTATTATCCTTGGTTTTTTCAGCTGATATGCTGAGGCACAACGGGGTTATGTGGTTTCTCCAGTGAAAATGAGAATAATGGAACATAGGAGTCCTGTTTTTTAGCACTAAATAGATGTACAGTATGTATGTGTGTCTCTCTATATAGTGCTTATATGTATGTAGTGGTAAAAATATATGTTTTATATATACTATTTTTTCCCAGTTGTCTTGTTTTCTTGATGACAGGTTTAATTTGATTTTTTTTTTAACCTACTTTAAACTCAGCCTTTCCTCAAATATTGCCAAATACTATAAAACATTTGTAGCTGTCCTAATTCTGGCTCATAAGTCCTGCTAAAAATTCCTCTTTCAATTGACAGCTTTCTTTGCTAGATTACAATATTCCCAGCTGATTAGTTATCTGAACCGCAGGGCTTTTTCTGAAAAGTACAATTAGCAGGATTTGTTTCAAGCTACTCCGAGCAGTTTGCTGTAGAATGTAATTTCTTTAATGTTTTCCGAGCAATGAATGTTATTTATGTATTTTTTTTGAAAAATCTCTTGCTAAGAATATATTTTTCATCCCTTTCATTTCTTTCCTCCTCCTCCAGTGCCAAGAAATAAAAATTAAAGTCGCGAGTAAATCCATAATGAAGACCAACCCTGATATTTAACCGTGTGGGGTTCTGGATGCGCAGCAGTGCTTAGTGTTGAAATACAACTATTTGCATAAATAACACCATGTGGAGAGGTAGCTGGGAGGGGAGGGGGAAAACAGGAGGATTAGGGGCTTTCAGGAGCATGGAGTTGGGGATTTCTGTGCCCTGAGATGGTTCAGAAGAGTTTTACACCTTGTAGTTGAGACAAGGGTAGTGAGAAACGCAGGTTGTGCCCTTCGCCAACACGGCCATTTCATTTTCATTCATTAGAAGATTCAGAGGCTGCGAGCAGTTGTTTTATACCTCTTTATTTATCAGCGCTGATTGAAAAGGCAGACAGCAATCTGGGATGTAGCTTTTATAGAACTTTATGAAGATAAAAAGCCTATAATATATCCTTCAGTTCTCATACGGCAGCTGACATTTGCTGAATGTCTGCTGAAGTGTGATTAAATTCTTGGGGAAGAAAAAAAAGTTACTGCAAAGAGCTGTTAAAAAAGCATAAAAAGAAATAAATGCTGAAGACTGGACATGTCTGGTTGGCAGATAGAAGCAGAAAGAGGATGCAAGATGAGAATAGAACTTGTCCCAAATTTCACACTGTCGTGGTCTGGCTCTTTTGCAAAGGTTTTTTTGGAAGTTGAACGAAAATTTGAAGAAGTGATATAAAAAACCAACCAACCAACCAAGCAAAACCCTACAAGTGTCTCAATGTATATTATGCATCCCATGTGTTTTTAAATCAGAGCCATGGACTACTGTGGTGAGAAAGATACGGACAGGCTTTCTGGTGCTCAGAACTGGGAAAAACTGTCTACTTCTGTTTATATTTAATTCTTCTCACTTCTGTTTCATTCAAACAGTGCGAAGGCTGGAATGATACATGGGTACCTTGGAAAATGCTGTAGCTTACTCTTTTAGCTGCATAGAAAATCTGATTTTTTTTTTAAGATGTTGTTACATTTTTAAGTTACATTATTAAAAGATCTGAATCTACTATTATTGTAAACTTTCCATTTTACAAATCTCTTCCACAGGTTCATTGAATTTGAATATATTGCAATAGACATTAAATGAGAAGCTGGATTGAGTATTTACAAGACATAGATAGAATTTGCATAGAATAGGGAAGTGTCAGTTGTGCACTATAAGACCATTAATGATAATTTTCACCATTTTCACATTTACGAATTAGGGGAAGGCAATATAGCTATTTGAACTCAGGATACTATTTATTTTTAGTTGAATGGTGATTTTCAAACTCAAGTCATAGGAGATTGCAGCCTGCTTCTCTCTTTGTTTCTTTCATTTCTTCCTTTTTGTTTGCTTTTAAAAAGAGATTTACATTGACCAGAGTTTAATTTGTATTGACATTTATATCTTACCTCTGAGGTTTAGAAAAAAAATGGAATCAAATTAGGTCAGACACATACAAATGAGAAGATATTGCTTAGAGCTGTGAGAGCAGTGAAACACCTAAATCCGACTTAAACAAAAGTGAGCTGGAAACTCAGCCCAACGTGCGAGACGTGGTCTGGCAGCTACAGAAATTGCTTTATGTTTTACTGAGTTTTTACTGAAGGCATAAAACTCTGGGTTGGACGGAAAGTATTCAGAATAGCAAATGTCTTTTAATAATAATGTCATCAAACTGATATTCTTTTTCTATACAAATATTATCTGCCATCCTGTAGATGATAAGGAACGTGCAAACTGAACTGGTTTGCAATAGCAATTCTGCTGTTCTTGGTCATCCCACACAATTTAGCACAGCATGTGATCAAAGGGTTTTTTTTATTACAAAATAAACTTGGCTTTAGAGGATTATAACTTGTATATAGGACAAACATGCTATATAAGGAAGTCGTAAGACCATACACTGAGTTCTTTTCCCGTTCTAAATTATGATTGATTTTTCTTCTTTAAGAAATGATTTGCATTTTATGAAAAATTAATCATACTGGTCGATTATTAATGCAATATATTTTGTAATGCTGCCTTACCTGATTTTTTGATCAGACCTTCATGAAACAAATGTTAAGGTAAAAGCAAAATGGATTTATTTGTTTTGTTTGTAAAGTAGATGCATAGATATCCCAAGATATCCTTTACTTTCACCCTGCTATCTGCCAGTTTATGGTATATGTTGAGTTTTCTCAAACGCTTTTTTATACTTGCTTTGTGATTGTGTATTTGGTACAGAAGCACTTATTTGCAGCATATGCTTAAAGTGGACCAAAGGGAATATCAACTGAATTTTCAGTTACAGGGAGAAATTTCAGAACTTGGCTTTCTCCTAACTATAAATTTCCACATGGAGTCTTTTATTCCCAAGAACTTTGCGTTCATATCAAGGGGAATAAATGCTTTCCTGCTTACATATTAATAATTTACTGATGCTTGGTGTTATTAACAAAAGCTGCATTTTAGATGTTCTGTGGCAAGGATGTTGTTGATCATTGGGCAGCTGTTGTGATGATGCTACATGGAACAGGGGAGTCATCTCCAGCCAAAGCAGCATAAGATGTTGGTCAAAGGAGATATTGTTGAAATCGCCCTGATGGCTGATGATGTTTTCAAATCACTATTGAAAAGCTGGTTGTGATAATAGGAGTTCTTGGCCAGTGGACCCTGACCCTTCTGACCCAGGCTGTGCTACCTCCAGGTGTTGGTTTTCTGTACAATGTACTGCTGGAAAATGTTGAATTTAGGTACAGTGTAGTGGAGATTTTTGGGACGTGAAAAGGTGCTTAGAGATCTATTTAAATAACTTGGCCTTCTTTAATAGGATGTAGCTTGAATCAAATCCCTTACATTTCAGTATTAATGACCCTAAAAGTAAAATTACATTTTTTTTATGAGCATTTATATCAATATAATTGAGAGCTCATCCAAAACTGCACAGCTGTGCAGTTTCCTGCACATCCAGGGAAACAACGTTGATGTAAAGCATCATAATGTGTGAGCATTCGTCCTCTCCCTCCTTCCAGTGATGTTTGAGCGTAATAAAATGTGGCAGTATGACAGATACCTTTTGGGAGCACTTAGCGCTTAAAATGGACTCTCTGTGTTGCAATGCTAAATTGTAGAGTTACTAGCATAAAACACCCCAATAGATTTACGTTTAAATTGTAACAGAACAAGCGAGATAATGTCACAATGAGGCAACAAAATAGGAAAGCAAGTCCCAATGTACATCAGCTCCTTATTTCAGTCTCCATTTAGTCGGGGAGTTAGGAACTTGGTTTTGAGTCGCACCTTGCCAAGAAATGAATAAATACATTAAATTGTTCCTCTGAAGCTCTTCAGCCTCACGGATCAGCCATCTCCAATGGCAGTGTTGGCCCAGGGTGAGGTGTTAGGACAGATTTTGGTGGCTCAGTCTGGTCTCTCAAAGCTCTGTCTTCTGTTTCCACCTCATTTAGACTCTACTTTTTATAGTTTTTTATTATTCATTATTTCTTCAGGTTGAAGGAAGAATGCAAGTGCAGCCTGGCTCCCTTGGTACTGTGGGTGTATTAGTGTAAAAGTGGGGTGTAAAGAACTGGTTCTTGAGAATACAGGGTAGAATATAACTGATTTTTTCCTTTAGTCCATAGTACCAGAGTGGATTAAGGCAACTCCTAATAGTGAATGGAGTGATAGTGATTTTTCGGCAGCTCATCGTTGCGACATGGCATAAATATTCAAAGGTATCAGTGGAACATTTTTTTTTGAGTTAACTCTGAGTGGAGTGGAGGGTTGATCTCAGAAATGTGTTTTGTGGGGATGGATCTTCTCTTGCTTCTTAAACAACTTGTGTGTTAGTCAAACTTGTGCAGATAAATTCTGCTTTAGCAAAAAATCATGGCTTTCCTGCACTTGAAAAAAACCCCCACATTTTCATTGCTTGAATCTGTGGGTTTTCCTGAAGTCTAGTTGATTCACTTAGAAAACTTCCTAGGTAGCTTGCGATTTATGAATGTACTGAATTTTGATTTTAATATAAGGGCTTTTTTTAATACTAAGAAAATAAAAGATATGTTTTAAAAGGAGCTAACCTGTAACAGTTTTTTCTGTGACTTACATAAAGTATTTGTCTTAATAAAAACAACATTGATTTTTATAGCTCTTATAACTACAAAAATAATTAAGAGCATGTCACTGAACTAAAGACGGATGTTTCCTATTCACTTGAGATTCAATTTCAATTACAAATGAAATAAGGAAAAAGTGCCCTAAAAACTGTTGTGTACATATTCGTAGCAGAGTGAACAGATAGCAATTAGTGATAAGTGATTTGCCTCAAAGTTGCTTTGAATAACAGATGATGCAAAGCTCAATACATAGCAAATAAGCTTAGTGTTGCTGGAGAGAAGACAGATCTTCCCCCCAGGGCAATAACGTTCCAGGTGATATATTTACAATGGATTTTGTCACATTGTGTTTTAATGCTCCCAAACAATAGGTTGTCACTTCTTTTATTCCTTAGAAGGTTCTTTCACTGATGATACATTTAGCAAGGCTGAGACTTACCTTGGAAGGGTGTGTGTTTTCTTTCCAAATGAGTCGATAACATCAATTAGGATTGATTAGTAAAGTCAAACTTGGTGTTGCACCAGAGGGAAGTGTCACCAGAGAAGGTGGTGGCACCAGCGCCTGGTATTGACCCATTGAACTGTCTTAGTGGGCATTAAAAACAATTCCTGCATCTGGAGACAACCAAAATACACATTGCAGAGCGAAAATGTGTGGAAAAGCCAGGAAGTGACCCAGAATTCAGTCCATCTGAATTGGAGACTCCTAAGAAAGAGTGTTCTCTTCACAGCTGATTGTTGATGAAATAAATAATTCTCTAACTGATAGCTGAAGGGCATTGTGGTGTCTGTAATGAAATCTCATTTATTTTGCTTCTCCTAGTATGTACAAATAACTAAATTTGTTTACTGACTATATAAATTTTTTATATTGTTCTGTCAAATTAACCACCCTTAGTGGTGATAACTTAACTCTTTTAGGGATTAATATAGATGTCTAAACTTATACCACATTTTACTGAGCAACCTGTCTCAATTATATTTCATGTCAGAGAATTATTTAATGTATATGGTTTTTTTTTCAATCTGTGGTGTTTTATCCTCTTCGGTGATTTCTTATTCTTGTTTTTGGTTTTGATTATTTGGTTTGCTTCCTGAAAATTACACGGTACAATTTGACATTACCCAGCAGAAATCTGTTTGAAGGCAGATCTTCTTTTCCTTTGCATTCTGGTTTGGCAGAAGTAGGAACACTGCACGTCTGAATTTCCCCGAATATGTTTATTTTCCTGATGAATATCTTCTCTGGCTGAGCTGGAAAACTTCAGACCAGACATCCTGTAGAGTTGTCAGAGCCAGTGCTTTGCTTAGACTGGAAAAACCCAGGTCTGCTCTTGAACGACCGTGGGTCAACAGATCAGCTCTTGTGCTCCATGGTAAGCCCAGACAAATAAAATACACTCAATATGACATATGCAGGTGTGTATGTATTTGTGTTGAGGTAATCCAAGACAGAAATATGAGAGTCTTAATGACATGGTAAAAATAAAAATAGCCGGAGGCCTTAAAGGATTTATTTTCCACCAAGTCTTTCCTCAGGAGCAACTTTTATTCGCCCCGTTATTTATATGACTGATTTCTTTGCTGCATTTCTTTCACACAGAGGAAGACAGGGTGGTGAAGACTCTTGGCAGGTGAATTTAAACATTGTGGGTAGTATAGGTGACTCTGTTGTGTGCCCTTAAATTGTTGGTTGCCTCTCAGAGGCTTCCATGTCCTCTCCAGTGTGGTTATGGCTTGGTGTTTTCAATCAATCCACCTGAAATCAATGGGGAATTGCTGTGCAAAAAATCAGTGGCAAGGTCAGGTCTTCACACTGAATGGCAAATGTGAGAGAAACTTTTAAAAAAGGCAGAAAACCAGAGTATGGCTTTATTCCAGTCTATGTCTTGGTACAGAAGGTCCTACAGGATGCTGAAGTAGTCACTTAGGCAGCCGGTGCCAGCTTGTTTATAAATCAACACGGCAAATTTGGGCAACTTATAAATCCCCCTACCCCTTCAGGGTCTACCAAGGGTATTTGCTGGATGCCAGATATGTACAGCCTCATTAAACCAGAAATTACTGGCGCTGATTGTTTATGATGTTGGGATTCATTTCAAAAACTTGAGATGTTCCTCTGGTTTGGAAGTTGAATAAAAGGACTTCAAAATTATGAAGTAAAAACCCTGTAAAACTCCTGGAGTGCACTGGCAATCAGAAAATACTGGCAACTTTCCAGGATCTGTACTAGTATTGGAATAAATGCAAATCATCTTTGGGCTGAAATTTGCGCATGTGAGAACTTTTAATTTTGTTAAAATGAATTACCTATAATTATCTATGTTAATACATAGAAGTAGACTGCTAAAATACATTGAATATTCACAGTAATTTGCCATTAATCAAGGAGAAAAAAAAAAACACCTCGAAAGACAGGTTAAAATCACATTACTGCAAAAGCAGCTTACATCTTACATTAGTAATTTGCTGTGTAAAATTCAAAACAGAAATAACAGCAGTGTGTGAGACTTGTTTGTTGACAGGGTTTGTATGCAGGTGTTCCTTACAGCAATACGAGGTTAGAGAGGTACTTTGCGAGCAAGCGTAAGTCAAAAGAAATAGTTGTCCCAAAATGTCTGTAATCCAACTGGCGTATAAGAAAAATGGTTGTGCTAAGAGTTGTGCCCCCTCTCGGGGCTGCTCATTGTTCCCATGGGGTTTGCAGGCTGTTTTTCCAGGAGGTTGATATAAATTAACTAGAGGTGCTGTGGCAAAAAGTGGGGTCCTGCATCCATCTTCCCTCTTTTTGGTGCCTTTATTCCAAAAACAGGAGAGCAAATGTGAATCACGGGTGCATTACGGTATCATGGCCAACCGATCTTTCACTATAGGTTTAGTTTACACATCATTTTTATTTACGTTTCCCCCTTCCTTTGCCAGTTGATAGTCTGGACTTGGTCCGTACTCTGCCTGGAGCTGCCTACTGGGAGCAATGTGGTGCTGATGCTTAGTGTTGTGTGCTGCGTATTATCAGGTTAACCTTGTTTTTTGAGCTATAATTATTACATAGAAGAGTGAAATTTTGCCAGGAAGGTTGACTTTATTCTAATGAGCACACTTCTGTAAATATTCTCATTATGTTTATATTCATTCTTGTGATTTATTAACAACACAAAGAGCAACCGTAGTAACCCCTACAGCTGTAATTACAACAAACATATATCAAGTTTCCATGAAAAGCCAAAACTTCAAATTTGCCGTATTTTCAAACTGAGGCAACCTTTCCACTGGGTATCTTGAAGGTAACTGTCTTTACCTGCCTCTTTACATCTATTACTGCAAATGATGGTTGATACTGGTATTAACAGTAATCCCTTGGGAGTTACTTAGTGAACCCAGATGTGCTTCAAGTTTTTCATGTGCTGAAATAGGTGTTTATTTATTATATTGTTTGTTTGTGTTGTTTTTTGGTTTTTGTTTTTTTTTAATGAGGTTCACAGTGAAAAAGAGAAGTAAATTCTTTAAAGTCTGGTAAGCAAATTAAAACAACACGACGATTAGAGCACTGCTGCAAGAATGCAGGTGCATACCATCATGGGTAGGTGTTCAATAAGCACATTAACACCGAGGATTTACCCGCTGGCATCACTAAAAAGCGAAGGTGTAGGCTCCTAAATCATTCTAGGGCTCCTATAGGCATTGCTGTATAAGCTGCTGTGACTTTTGATAGCCCCCTATCATTTTCCTCCACTTTATATGTTGCCGTGAAGCTTTGATGTTTGTACGAAGCTGACAAGTGATGAGAAGGTTTCTGGAGTTGTAGTCTATTCGTGTGGTTTATCCTGTCAAGTTAGCAGCAAACCAACAAATACTCTGCTCAGTCAGATTAATTTCACAGGTAGGATTGGGTTATTCTAGCAAATGCTGTTCTGTGATTTCGCCTTAGCAGTTTCTCAAGTCCTTCAGTGTTTCTCATTGTGATTTTTTTTTTTTTTAGAGAGAACAAAAGCAGAAACACAGTTTTTAATCTGATAATGTGCAGGAATGTTTCATAAATTATATATGAGTGTCGCTATATGAATGTGCACACTAAATTGATGGAAGATCTTGAAATATTCCACATGTTAGCATATAACGTTAATTTCTCATTTTTAGAGTTTCAGATTAGGTGATCACTTATAATCAAAACTGATTTAAAAATATTGTCATGAAGATAACTTATGTTTTTATTCACTATGAGTATATGGGAGCTGCCACTTAGTATAACCTAACATATATGGGATTTCAGGTGCTGGCCTACTCCTCTTTCATCTGAAGTCATTAATACATTTTCTTGACGAACTTGGGTCAATACTGAGAGTTTATAAAAATTCTTACAATTTACTATGTATCTAAAGGTAGATCATTGAAAAAATTCACGCATGGCAACTCTTTGGAAAGTGTTTTATCACTGTTACATGCCACTGGGTTAGGGAGGGGCAATATCTACTAATTCACATACACATGCTCAAATTCGTTCACTCACACAGCCTGGTGTGTTATCTTTTCTGTCGATCAAAATGAAATATTTTGAGGCTTGATTAATCAAGTAAACTCATCCAAATTAGTTTAATTTACATGAAAATCTCTGTCAAGACACATGTATCCATGTGATCTCACTGTTTTTTACCAGGAAGGGAAAATCTAGATGAAAATCAAAACTGCTGATTCTTCTCTTAAAGATCAGAACTGAAACCTAAATGTTTCTCTCTGTGGTCCCTGAAAGATGTGAAGCCAAATGGGTAACATGCTTCACAGTCAAAGGAGCAGAAGCGTTTTGGTTATTTATGCTCATTTTCCTTTTGCTTTCACTCTTCCAGATGTAATTTTTTCCCTCCAGGTTAGCATATTTCTCCTTATAAAAATACACTTTGTTAGAACATATGGGTTACGTGTACCACAGCATGGCGTAGGAAAATTCAAACGGACATAATTAATCAGAATGCTTGGAAACAGCATGTTCCCGAACCACAGTAAAATATGATATAATCATTTTATCCTAATTTGTTTCAACGGTTTTGAAAGATAAAGTTGATTGTGAGAGCAGCTGGACCTTGAACTCTTATCCTTAAGACATTTTTGAGGATTTATTGTGGAAAATGAAAGAAGGAAAATATAAATCAGTTTTGTAGTTTAGGCTCTAGGAAATACATACATCAAGGCTGAAAGCATTCACAGGTATTGCACTTTATATTCTGACTGCTTTATTGGCAAGCGTTGAGTTGTGTTGCTTATACAGCTGACCATTCTGAGCAAACACACAGATCAAATTTACTTCAAAGAACTTTATAATTATTTTATTATTTATTGTGCCACATGGATATTTCATTTAAAATTTGCATTTCAATTAACTTTATTTAGATAGAGGAGAGGCCATACTCACATGGTGAAATTTGGTTGTGGGTTTTAAAACAGATTGGTGGTGTCTGTTTTATGCTAGCAGTGAATGTTTAGGAGTATCAGTGTTGTGTATCAATTTGGCTGGTTCTGAAGAATTTTCATTTTCTGTTCACAAATGTAATTGATGTTGAAGTACTTATTACCTTCTGTTGGACTCTGAGTAAGAGGTTTGTGTGAATCAGTGTATCGGTTCTGCTATTTTGCATCATGTTGCTAACCAGTAAAAAACAAACAGACAACAACAAAATTGCTCCACGTTTTTAAGAGCAGTCTTCCAGGAAAGTTCGATCAAACTCCTAATTTTCAGAAATAATTCCTCTAATTCCTCACATCAGTCCAAATGAGATATACCATGTTTCTTCTCTCTTTTACTGTCTCATCTTTAGTGCCAGAATTATCTGTTTCAAGGTAGAGGTTTTTCTCTTTCTTTCCACCATTCTTCTTGGTTTTGTTCTTTATTGTTGATGCTGATAAAATTGTATCATTTTGTCCAAGTTGGAAAAGTTACTCCCATCTGCAGGTTCACTTTATTGAAAGGCATTTTTAGATCTACACTATAAACCTTAACAATTCTTTTGTTAGATTTTTATATGGAATACCATTAAAAAGAAAAGAAAAACAACAACAGAGAGTAAGACCAGGGGCACAGGAAGAGGGTTTTTTTTTTTATAGGCTCTATCCTGCTCTAAAAGACTGACCTGTATTAAAAGTAGAAAAAGATTATATTTTGGATCTTATAGTCAGTTTAGCACAACTGTTTTGTTCACAACATTTGATAACTTGCAGCAAATAGAAAGGAAAGCTTTTGAAATGCATAAAAGGGGGAGTATTTTGAGTATCAGGAGTGCGTTCCCTGAATGTCTTCAGTATCGGAATGTTTTTGAGTGGTATAAATCCAGTTCCTACACCTTTCTTACCAAACCTAATGGGAGAAGAGTTGAGTTTCATGAGGGATTACAATGATTTACCCACATTCTTTTCTACAATGAGTCTTCAGCCTGCAGTAACATCTACATTGACTAAATAAAGGGCTACAGGAAAGCTTCTACCACTCCTTTTTGGTCTGTTTTAACTAATTTTTTTTCCTTCAGTTATAAGCAATGTCAAAAAATTTTATGTGATATAATGTCCATGAGCCAGGAACTGTTTCTACCATGCTGATGGTGACTCAGTGAGTTCTTAAATTTGAGCTCTTAAAACTGACCTTTAAATCGGGAACCAGCTGGTATGAGAAAACGTGGCCCTAGGGTGACCTGCTTGCAAGAGTGTGGAACTTTGGCTGTCATAACTATATTTATAGTTATTGGTAACTTAATACGGGAAATGATTCACCTATCAAATCTATTAAGTAATTTTTTTGTGAGCTACTGGGTAGCGAGCTTGTTGGCATTAAAAAGCATCTGTTCCCATGCCTTAGTAATGTAAGTAAAAATGAGTTTGCCAAAACCCAGTTTCTTTCTCTGTACTTTGTCATAATCTTTCTCAGGAGTCTTTTTGCTTTCTCAAGTAGAACTTTGAGAACCCTGAGCCCTTAGAGGGCTAAATGTGCCCCTTCTCTGATCCTTGGAGGCTTAGGCAGTTTAGGACTTACATGTGGTAAAGCAAAATGCACCGGAGAATCATCAGGATTTCTGAGGTTTTGTAGACCTTTTTTCATACGACTGGTTTCTTGACTTTGACCATGACTCTGCCAAATGGCTTCAGAAATCGTGTTTCTTGTGTCAGCAAGTTTCCTATCTCAGTTTTCCACAAATGCTGCTTTTATTGCCGGGGAGAGCGCCACGCTGCTCATGAGCGCCCATGTGCCTGCATTTCAGAGCCCAACAGGACACATCCTCCATGAACCTCCCATGGAAGTCCACCAGACAGCAGCTTTTATCCAGAGCTGGATCCCATTCGGATTCCTTGGGACCAAAAGCCCCTTCTCCAAGCAAAGATTGATGTACCGAGGACCATTTCCACCTTGTCCCTTGTCCCCAATGCTGGGTTTCTTTTTACCTTTTCAGTAGAGATCTGTGACATAACAGCTCAAAGTAGCTGCAGAGAAGGTGGGCCGGGTCCTTTCATGGAAAATCAGCTCTCTCCTCAGTGAAGAAAATGGTTTGCTGAAAAGGAGGATTATAAAATAAGGTTACTGGTTTCCTTACTCTCTCTGCCTCCTCCAGATTAAAATCTGATTAAAGGACTGAGGAGACATTGTCCTTACCTGGTCTGTGACATGTTCGGGATGGCTTTGGGATATGCTACTAGATAAAACTACTGCCATAGTACTTGGATGACGTTTCTTAAAGCAGCACAATTATGAGTAGACAACAAGGCTTTCTGTCTAGAAAAGATATTTTTGGTAAGCTATATATTATGAGCTGTTAAGTAAGAACAATAGCTGGTGGCTGAGAATTTGTTTTTGAGATGGTTATTGGCTAAAGCACAGTAACAGGCTCTGGCAGAAATGAATGAACCCCCCACTTGAATTTCACTATACCCAATTGAAATTAGAGACATTACAATTACCAACCTTGAATCAAGGGTTAGGAAAATGTCTACCTTTCTGGTCGTGCTTGTGAGGCAGGTTTTTGTAAACGTGAACTCTAGGTAGTAATGATGATTAATGAAGTCTTAGTTGGGGTAAAAGCAAGTACAAGGTGTCTTTCTGACCGCGGCTGACAAGCAGCCGAGGGCTCCGGAGTGATGAGGGATCTGTACGTTTAACTTCGTGCCAGGATGCTTAATCATGGGGTGAAGGGCTAACAGGGCAGGCCAGGCCCTTTGCAAGTGACTGATCTCACTTGGCAGCGGCTTTTCCTGCTGTTTTCTCCTTTCTCCAGAGCACAGGGTGTGCAGAAGGTCTTTTGATTTGCAGCTTTATCCATGGAGAGCTGCTGGTGAAGGGGGCCAGGGGGGTTTGGAGATGTCAGAGCAGCCGCTGCTCACTTGCTGCTCCTCTCTGCATTTTACTCTTGATGAGTGGGTGTATCAGACTCTATAAAATAACAGCATATGCAAATGAACAAACAAGTCAATTATCAAGAACTATCAGTTGGGAACGGAAAAAAAAGTCAAGTATCTTATCTTTCCTGGAGACATATGCTACGGCCAGATAAGCAGTTCATCTTCCCAGGTATATTCCATAAAGTATATTATCCAATCAACTAGGATGTATAAGACATATTGCAACTCTAATCTCCTCAGGCAAGTGGTATTCAATTATACTTACCATTTTAAAAAGAGAAATATCCTGAGTGTTTAGAGTGTTTGCATTTTTGGCACTTGGTCTTGTTATGTGAAGGCTAATAAAGGACATTCCAACTAAGAAGGCATAGGACAGGCAGATGAAATATTGAAGAAAGTAATATTATGTAAGTCCTGAAGTGGAAACATTCACTGTCCCTCAAAGTGGTTTTCTGACATCTTATCTAATGTTTTGAAATTAGGTCAAGGATGCAGAATGAGAGAGAATTGCCATCCATTTATATGCCTATGGTGTATGTTTTGTGTATATAGTTATAATTAAAATAGACATGCTGCTGAATACTTTGTTTGCAAGTGCCCTTTCTGTTTTAAAAGTACATTCAATGATGTACTTTGTTTTGTTATGTAAATTACTCTTCAGACAGACCAATTTTCCTGTTACTGTTCTAAGCAAAAATTAGAGATGTCAGAAGTCTCTGTCACAGCTCCTGCTCTGCTCTACTGCATGAGATGCAGCACATCAGCAGATAAGTTCAGGCACAAACAGGTTCACAGTTTGCTGGGAGGCTACTACTTGTATTGGTTTGACTTTAAACTAATCTACCATAGTATTTTTGGAGGGTTATGGGAAAAACTCTGCTTTGTTACTGGAAGAATTTGCAGTAGGGGTTACAGTTGAGGTTGTTACTGCCTCCCCACATCAAAGCTGATTTTCAATTGTTTATCTTCTGCTAAACTTTAAATATATTGGCAGAAATTTCAATGTCGGTTATATGAGCTAAGCTAAATAATAGGATATTTCAGTCTAAGAAATATGTCCAGTATTTAAGAGAAAGAGACTTTAAGGGAAAATATGTGGTTTGGCTGGGGGTTACATATAAATGGTACAGCCTTTCACTGAGATGCTCTAAAGACTTGATCAAGCAAAGACACATTTCCCAAATTCCTTTACCCTTTCATGGTTTTTTGAAGTGATCCATGACCTTCTTTATTCAGGCTGCAGTTAAGAAATGTTGTTGAGATTATATATAATTCTTTTCTTGGTCCTGCCTATGAAATACACCAGTATAGTCGTTCCTCGTATCCGTATTTGGCGCAGCAGACAAGGTGAGGCTGCTTGTGGCCAAACAGCTTCTCCCCAATGTCCTCTCCTCTAAATCCTTCATTTTGCTCCTTTCTGGGGATCTGAGCCAAATAAATTAGTTGATTTCTGGTCCAGCAGCAGAAATCTGAGATCCAATGTATTCAAGAGTATGGTGAGAAATCCAAGCAGAGTCTTATGTGTCATTCCAGGGAAGGTTACCTGGTAAATCGGTATTCTTAATCAAAATTGATATACATTAATCTGCTTACTAGATAAGCAGATTCTGCCTATAGATATTTAGTCTTCGCGTACGCCTTTCAGTGTAACTAGTCAGAGCTGAAACCTTGCAAAAGTAAAAAATCTTTAATTAGTCCTGCGTGATTAGGAAGTGAGCAATGCACAATATATAGAAAAAGGTAATTGCACGAGAATTTCAGTGTTTGCAAGCACCGAGGGAAACTGAGATCTGTGGATATGCTCCAGAGGCTGAGTTTAGTTTTATAGACTCTTGAAATACCTGGTATAACATCCATTTACAGAAGAACTAAATTTGTTAAGATAAGTAGACAAGTTATTAAAGATATGTACTTATTAATGGGAAGAAATATATGTACTTGAGCTGAAATTGGAAGTTCGCATCAGAGGAGTGATTTCCTCCTCCCTGCACCTCTCCATACCCTACACTTATTTTGTACTTCATTTATATTGTTCTCAGAGCAGTTCTAACCTAATCAAGTAGAATACTGCCCCCTTCGTGACTAGAGCAGAAGGCTATTTGTAAATTAAGGTTTTTGAACACTGACTTTTCCCCCTCGCTTAGTTTTTCAACACAAACCCGGAATGAAAGAAAAACCTTAATGTGGTAAATAGGGCTTATTACTTAGCAATGGTGCCTCCTGTTTCCAACCTCAGGTTCCCGCTGGGTCTGTACACTTACCTCTCATGCTAACTTTGCAATGAACTGTTCATCTCTTTCAAAGAGAAACAGCTTTTCAGAAGATAAGCAGTTAAGACAGCATTAATAAAAACCTCGGATGCAATACTTACATTCTGGTGGCGTCTTGGGAAATGCCGCCTTCTTTTACATTACTTCTTTCCTGTATTATGCAGCGAAGAGAAGTGTTTGTCAGGTTGTCTCCATAGGTCTCACAGTATAAATCAGGCCAGTCACAGATACTTAGGTCATGCTACATGTTTCCTCCTGAATTTGATTTTTAGAAAAGCTTAAGACTTCCAGTGGATCAGATTAATTGGGGAGTGAACTCTGAGTCAGTTTCTTGACCTTCCTTCTCCCTTAGTCTTTGTTTCTTTTGTCCATATTGAAGAAATAGTTTGCAGCAATCCAAACATTAGGAATTTCAAATTGCCAATTTATAAGTAAGCACCGTACACTACCAGAAAATGCTATGCAAGGATTATTCCACTTTTTGTAGTTGTATGTTAGACCAAAAAAAGTTAAAAGCTCTAATCTGTCTGAATGGGTTTTGTGGAAGAGTCTGTTAGGTTGCTTATAATGTGGCTGGTGTTACTCAAACAAGAGAACTACTGAAGGAGCAGTGAGATTATTTGAAGTAAACAGATCTGATCTGGTTCTGTCACGATACCAAAAACTTTACTTAAATGTTCAGAACTAGATTTTGTTCTTTGTTTGCAGAATAGTATCTGTAATGATGAATCTCTAAGGTGGAATCATTATTGAAAAATTACCTTATATTTTCTTTCTCCCTACATTTCTGTTGTAGCTTCATCATAAATACAGTAGAAAAAATACTGTATTGTATTGTTTGCCCTAGGGCTTTACTGACCAGAAAAGATTTTCAGATGACCTATATATTATGTCTGCTGCCTAAGCAGCAATTCCTACATTTGGTAAATGATTTCTCATACTGAAGTAAAGTCCAGCTATTAATACAATATTCTGAATTTGACAGAGTTCACACTTGGTACTAAGATCTGTGTGTTCAACAGATCCATACATTGTGTGGAAGGAATACTGCTGTCAGGAAGAATAAACAGGCAATAGCTAATAACGGGAGTCCAACACAAGCTTGGAGCTGAAGGGAACCATACCCTCTGCTGTGAGACTTGGTTACTTTATCAAGGGTATGTACCTGTCACTATCTTGGCTAATTACCGTGGCTGGAACTGAAGAAATGGCTGTTTTGTAGATAATAATGCCCCTTGATCACCTGCAGTACAGGTCTGGGGTTATCTTTGCCTGCCTGTGTAAAACCTCAGTATAATTGATTGTGACTAAATCTCCCATGACAAAATTTTCGAAATGATTTTTCATCTTGGCATTTCAGATGCATACTGTGCCTGCCAAATTTTCAAGCATTAGTTCAAAAATTGTCTAAGGATAGCTCATAGGGTCACTAATGCACCTGAATGACATTATTAGACATTTCATGAAAGATAAAAAATATCTGGGTCTAATGAATATTTAACCAGAAGTACATGAAAGCCTTTTATTGTTCGTCGAAGTTCATCATCAAAGCAGTTTGTAAGATTAAATTGTACATAGAATGCAGTAAGCTACACTGTAGAGGCTTTTTGGTCAGTCACAGAATTTAGGAAATATTCACAGGTACCTCTGCAGGAGATTTGTTATTAACTGTCACTTTCAACTTGAATCTCTGGTCTTTGAATTTAAGGAAAAGGGGTATGATCTCACACAACAAACACTTTTCTTCATTTCCATAGTGCCTTAGCTAAATATTACTGATGTGTGCCCTCAGCCTACCACTCGGTATTTTAAGGTCATGTAGGAAAATAAAGCGTGGAATGGCTTTGATTTCACCAGCATCTGCTTTCTGCAGAGGGAGATTCTGCTGTTGGTGGGTGATACCACATTCCTGTGCCACCAAACCAGCCTGTCGCACCTTCTTAGGTGTGATCAGTTCAAAGTTGCAGTTCCCTCCAAGTTTCTACCACTACTCAGAATGCAAATATTTGCCTAATTAAAGGTAGTGATAATAAGTATGTATTACTGATCAGTATTTAAAAAACAAAGTGGTAGCGGTGATAGTTTCAGGATGATCACCGCTCCCAGCATTTCCATCATCTTAATGAAATCACCTTCTCAAGGACTGTTGCTCATTTTCGTATTCATATCTTACAGTCCCCCGAGGTGAAGGGAACAAATTGTAGTTTCTTGCTATATGTAACTTCATACCAATGGCTTTCTCTTTCATTTTTTTTATTGCATAAAAATCAGGTGAATCTAATCCAGACTAAATACCTTTAATAGCAAAGGAAGAAAAATACAAAGGTGTCAATAGTGTAATGTATATGAAAGCATTTACTCTGTGTGGATTTTGCATAGGTGCTCAGCAAGTGGAAGGTCCTAAACTTTCTGCCTAGGTTTCTCAGGTTCATTAAATAGATGTGGTTTGAAGAAGTAATGAAGGACACTGAGGAATGAAATTTGGTGGTTTTTTTCTCCTTTACTCTTTCAACAGCAGTTTTTATGAAACCAGCAAGCCTTTAGAAAATCTCTTTTTCTTTTTAGAGCAACAGAAAATCTTAACCTAAAGAATTCTGTGGAAATATTGCCTGGGGATGTCAAATTTATTCTGCATTTTAATGAAGTCACAAATGAGTCAATTTAAAACTAGTATACCATAAACTATGCTTCCTTCCTACATCTGTTCATAAACATAGAAGGATGTCTACCTAGGGGAAACTTGGTTGCTCTTACATGCAAGGAGGAAAACCTCTAACTAGGAATACATCTCTTTCTTCATTCCCTGTGGGCAGACAACACAGAAGAAAACCTCGCCAAGTTTCATTTCTGAGACACAGAGCTTCTTGTCAATCATGGTTGTTAATAAGGTTTGGTGGAGACGGAAATGTGTTGCCATGTATATCTGTGTAGTGTTGCAATTTGTATTGGGTCGGTGGAGCGTTACTCTTGCATAACAAACCATACAAACCATAATATCGAAATATAAGACTAAGAAAAGTCTTATTTACTAACAGCCTGTTTCAAAGAAAGTTACCTGGATTTTGTAGTGAACAGCAGCTCTGTCTTTAGAGAAACCTTAAAAAGACCAAAACAAAGTTTGAAGATGTTTAGTAATTACATGTAATTGAAATTTCTTGGTCTTCTAAATGGACATTTTTAGAAGTTAGAAGTGAAATGTGCAGGGAGATTTTAAACGAACTCTTGTGCAATTGTCTGCTTTTGGCAAAGCTGGATCCCCAAACTCTGCTGAATTGCATTGTGTATATAAGTATTTCTAAGAGAGTATGTGTGCTAATTGACATAATCAGATAGCAGTGGTTCCAGCTGACATCTTGGCTGTCATCATTAGGTCACACAATGACATGCTGCTCAGCTTGACTCATTATCTTGATTAAAATGAGTGGGACATGAACAGGTTAATCGTCGTTTGCAAAAACTTGGATCTTAAATCCATGTCTCTTTTGATAGCGATGACCGTCATAGTTAGATTTGGTGAATAGAAAGTATGTTTTGACCTCTGTTGACTCTTTTTGGTGACTCTTTGAGTACTATTATTCTTACATTTCTCCTAAACCAACCATCCATGTGACTTCAGAGAAGTGGAACTTAGGGCAAGAACTTCAAGTTTTTTGTTCAGGTTAAGCAGTTGCACTGTTAACTCTGTCAATTTAAATGGAACTGTAGATGCATGTAATAGACATGTATGGTATAATATGTGCTCTAAATAGTAGTTGAAAAATGTTGCATTTATTCTCATTGATTCCAAACTGTTGCTTCATTGTATTAGGGGACTTTCTGGCTTTTTGTGCAGTTCTGGTCAGCATAGCAGGTAGCGCGTGGATTTCACATGCTCAAATTACATAAAGATGGTGCTTTATGAACCCGGACACAAATGAAATACACACTGGGGTTTATGTTGCAGCAGCAATCTTGAATAATTCTTCATTTAGGTAATCAATCTTGAACAATCCTGAGTGATTCTCGAGTTCATTTTTGTTCCTAAATTGCTCAAAGGAGTGTAATTGTTTGAAGTGTAGAAGGAATATTCGGAGTATAAAGGTGGGCTTTAGTGCTTACTGTATTAATTGTGGAAGTTTTTTGTCCCGTGGACTTAATTGGCCCATGAAGATACTGCTGCATTTCTCGTTGCCATAAGTAGCAGCAGAGCAATTAAGAGATCTGCCATCTGAAGTGCTGACTCCACCACCATCACAATATGATCTCCAGAAGGTGTTTTACAAAAATTACCATGTAGTGGGAATGCTACAGTGATACATACTCTTCTTAATTCCTGTAAATTAATATTTTCTTAGCATCTCTTAATTTGTGTACTGAATCAGTTAGAAATGGTCACAATATTTGAACAGCTTTTCTTCTAATATGGCGCTTCTGTTTGGAGGTGAAAGTTGTGCTCTCCTCCATCTCTAATTAATAGTGCCAGCAGCCATAACATTTTATTATGTGACTCATACAGCTTTTATTTGGCATGAAATAGAAGCAACCTAGCTTTGGGGTATGAACTGTTTCAAGAATAGAGCCTTTTATTTAATTTTCTTTAACATCACCTCAGAAGATATTTAAAGATTCCTTTTAGTCTTGTTCAGGTATTTTTAGGGTTGTTGTTCTCTTCAGAAGTTGTTGGCTGGTGGTTCAAAGATCGGTGATCCTGGCTGCATCCCTTTTCTTCTGCATTCACTGTACATCTCCAGCCTTGCCGCATGGTTTTGCCAGTTGGTATCTGATGCCGGCTCACCACGGCATGATGCCTGCCAAAAGAGTTAAAATAAAAGTAAGTTTAAGCCATAAACCAGCCACTTCTCATTCACCATTTCTCCTCTTTCAGCTCTAGGTGTATTCATGTGTTGCAGGTATTGGTTGTGGTCAAAACGCTTATCAAGGCAAATAAACAGTAGAAAGGGAATAGCAGAGCATAGTGGCTGTACCTCTGCCAGGCATCACAGGAAAGAATATGTGCCAGATACAGATAAATAAAGAGCTTAAGGTTACACTCTGCTTTCTCCCTAGTGGTAGGAGAGTCATCATTAGTCAAACATAATTGCACAACAACTTAAATATTGGGTTTAATTTAGTTTAATATTTTCCATGGCAGCAGCCTTTGTCTCATCAGGATGGTTATATTAGATAAACAGGGTGAAGCGTTTTGGTTCTAGTGGTTGATTAGCAAAGCTGGATCTATTTGGTTTGTACATTATATAAAGCAAGACAAAGGGGAGGAAAAAACTATTTGTGATGGAATAATTTGATATAGCTTCCTTATGTATCTCTGCCTTCTACCTAATGTCATGTCAGTTCAGTATTAAAACAATGAAAAGTTCACTGTAGTTGCTGAAACAAATGGACAAAAGTGGAATAGCAATGCAGCATTTTAGCATTCAGTAGAGCCAAGATCTTATTTCTGGTTCATGGCAGGACGATACAAACAATCAGGCAAAACCTGGGAGTCTGAGCTGGCAGTTTCAAGAACTCATCCATCCTGTCCGTGCTCTTCTGTAGTAACCAAAGGGAAAGATTAATCTTTGGCTTCTGTGACATTTACACCTATATATAAAAAAATAATTTCATTGGAGAATAGTTACTATTCACCCCTGTGGCCATTACACGAATATTTAGCATAAGATCAAAATGCTATAACCATGTTCTTGCTTCTGTTTCAAAACACACTATCAGGAGTGATTTGCTGTTAATATTAGAGAGCCTCTAGGTGCCAACTGCCTCTCAGAAACCAGCCTTCATAAAATGGCATTCAAATGATTTGCAAATGCGTAATTCTCCAGGGTGTTCTATAGAATAACCTCAGATATTAAGTACGGTTTTGTCTTCCCGGAAGTGGCTTTGGGAGATTGTGTGCTTGAAGTTGGTTTTACTTGTGTTTTGTGACTTCCTGACGTAATTCTTCAAAGCAAGTTCCTTAGACTTTTTTATTTTTAAGATCTGTTGATTTACCAAGAAAGAACTTCAGAGAAAAAAGAAAACACATCCAAAGTATTAAAAAATGGGTGGGAGATGGAAGAAAATCTGGTAAACATACTTTGGATCACAGTAACACTTGCAAACTTATGAGCTTTGAGCCAAGCATAATCCAATTTATGCGTATACGATCAGTTTCTGATTCTTGTCTTTCTAGAAAGTTATGTAAAAAAACCCAAACCAAAGATACAGACTTTACAGAAATCTTTGTCCTTCAGCAAATTCCAAAAGGTCAAATCTGTCATTCTGATATTTACAGGCTCCATTCAAAACCATTAGACAGATCTTGTGCTTGTTTTCCTCTCTTTGTATTTTCTCTTAAAAGCTGGTGCTTATTGGGAGAATTAGGACTGACAGGACAACATGACTTCAATGTCAGTGTCTTTGGTGGGGGGCAGTAACTTTGTTTTTTCTAATCCAAACTTATTATCTCTCTAACATGCGCACAAACACGTGAAGCAGAGTGTATCTTACAAGTTGCCTATTTTGCTTCAGGTGTTTGAGAGCCAAGAGAGTGAGTAGTGAATGCATTTAACCATTTAACTGTTAGATGTTGAACCATATTCCAGTGAGGTTTGCGTTCTGGGATGGACTGCAGAAATAGAGCAAAATTCTAACACTCCTTGTCAATGCAGAATATCTCATACTTTACGTTCTTCTGTGCACTTTCCTATCTGTATAGTTTATTTTCAAAGGTGCGTGTGCTTTCAGGCTGATGCAGAGATGCGTAAGTGCTTTGTTGAAAGGGGGTCAGTGGCCTGCGCTGAGTAGAGAAGGACTTGGGCACATCCTTAAATATAGTCATGCAGTTATGTGCTTTGCTCATTTGCTCTACATACACTACATGGCTAAATATTACTTATCACTAAAGAAAGGTTGCTAGGATAATGAGCCATAAATGGTGCCTTTCACAAGGATATAATGTTCTTTATAAGATCTTTTAATGCATCTGTGTAAAGATACCTAGCTTTTTGCTTATTACAGTACACTCACCTTTGCCTCTGACTTGAATGGAACGTGTGCTAGAGATGCGGCATATTTACACAGGGGTTAAAATAAGGGAGAAAATCTTGTCAGCAAACACTATAGATTGTTAAATGAACAATGAATGACTGCTGAAGTTTGTGGTCTATGTAGAAGAATGTGTAAACTCAAAAAAAAAAAGTTATTCCACAGAACAAAGTATGATTTCTTATTCCAAATGAAGTATTACAAAACCTTCACTTTGGGTTGGGAATTGGTTTGGGTCAAAAGCTGACACCGAATTCTCTTTTCATACTAATTTCCAAAAAGACAGTTTCTAAGCACCCAAGAAGTTGGGTAAATGAACCCAAATTTCTCTACTATTTATTGTACTGAACTTGCCATTTTGGTTTGGAATAGAACCATGAATGAGAATCATAGAATCGTTTTGGTTGGAAAAGACCCTTAAGGTCATGGAGTCCAAACATTAATCTAACACTGCCAAGTCCACCAGAAAGAGCTGAGATAGGCTCTTACCAATATTTGTTTGCTTAGTTTGTTTAGCAGCATTTTTGTTTACTTGTACTTGCACATGTTTAAGGTCAGCCTGTTCTTGTAAAAACTAAAGTTCTTAAATATTTTTATTATAAGACAGATACCAAGAGTTGGGCCTCAATTTTTGTTCCGTTTCTTTTCCTCTGTATGAAATATCTATGTATTTGCTTTGTATCAAAGTCTTTGTGATTCTATACATGGGCAGGTGACCTGTTGTTATAAAGTTATGTAACTTACTGGTTTATTGAGAGGACTTTTAAAATCAAAGTTATAATTAAATTACATGTAATTGATGTTTCAGTAAGAACACATTAAGTTTCTTAGTTAAAACTGAAAATTAATTATTTTCTAATTATACCTAGTAGAATAATTTTAATATTATATCCTTTAGTTTCCAAAATAGAACTAGATTCCTTCCTCTGGGCAAAATAAAGAGAGGAAGAAGCATAATGGTTCCTGATCTATTTTGATTTAAAAGCCCCACTCATTTTCATTGGCAAAAAAGTAGCTTAGAATAATCCTCCATATGCTTATTAGGGTGTTTCTTAATACTATATTGATACTATCATTTTTCAGATGTGCTTCAAATCTACTCTGTGGTGTGTTGGACTACGTACATGAAAATCTCAAAGAAGGATATCATAAAAGCAATTTGTGAAGGGTGACTAGAGGATTGTTATGGTCATGCAAAGCTCTATTAATATTTTCTGCAGTATTTGGATTGCCAGCATCACGCTAGCGATATTGTGGTGGGACACTTAGCAGTTGAAAAAATATAGAACTACAATTTCAGTGAAATATGAACTTAAACAGAGACACATAATAAATACACATGTCAATAGAGAGAAGCTTTATTTATATATTGGATCTGTAAGTGCTTTCTAACAGATAATTAACCTTATTTCCAGCTAGATTGGCAAGGATAGATGTGAGCCCGCTGGCTCGCCATGGAGCCCGTTCAGAGGTTGGCCCCTTGTCACCTCTGTGTTATCCCTACAGCTGCACTTACCTATTGCAGCTTCTTTTATTTTCCAGCAATCTCTGACTAAACAGCAATTACCTTCAGTGCAGGACAGCAAGGGGTGTGCAGGGAAAGAAAGAGCATTTTATACTCCTTGTATAATCTGTAGATTTGCGCTTTTATTTCACTTGACAGGGAGAAGCACAGAAGATCAAACAGGCAGCATTAGGTTTCGATTTTGGGTTTTTCTTCTTTTTTTAATGTCCTGAGATACTAACATGTTTCAGGCTGTGAGATTCAGATTTCAAACACTTTTATTTCAAGTGTCATTGCTTATCATTATGATAAAAAGACATTGCAACTGAAAGAAGATACTCATCTGTGTATATTTTCAGACCCTCTTTCCAGTGGATATTTTCAAACACAAGGTCCTGTTGAAATGGAAGTGCATGGAGGTTGATTGATGCTGTAATTGATTTAAAGCTGATTTATCTCAGAACTGTCATAGGAAGACCAGAGGTGATAACACGGCTTTCATGATGAGCACTGCATATGGTTTACTGATAAGGAAGTTGGAGGGAAGAGAGAAGAAGAGGAAATATCTCTGACCATGTTAGTGTTTTTGCTGGATCCAAACCAGCACTGACTCCTGCATCAGGGCCAAAAGAATGCATGCAAATCAAAGAACTGGAATCTAGTTCAAAGCAAAGCAGAAGACTTTTTCAGCAGCACTTACTTAAGAAAAAAATATGTATAAAAAAAACCCAACATAGTGATAATTTTTATGACTTGAATATTCCTCAAAATACTGTGACAAATTCCTCTAATGTTACTCTCTCATTTACCTTCTGCAGTCACTTAAGCCCAGCTGACTTGAAACTGACGTACAGATTTATATCTACTTGTATGTGATTTTGCATTTTAAAAGGCTCATTATTTTAGACTTTGCTTTCTAGTTTTGATAGCTCTTCAGGTGCCTGAAAATGGCACTGTTCCCTAATTTTTTAATTCCTGTGGTTTGGAAGTTGCTCAAGCTCATTCACGCCTTGAGAACAGCTTGAAAAATTCTTACCAGTCTGTTCCTGAAATGTTTTTGATACCCAAAATGGAAAAAATGCAGTAAAACTGGCAGGTACTTTCAGAAATCTTAAGCTCATACGTCATACCGTGATTAAGTGCAAAAAAAGTAATAGTAAACAATTATGCAATTTGTTAATTTACTTTTACGATCTGTTTATGTGGAAGATGAACAACCATCACAAGATTTGTGTCTTGATTCACAAATCTGTGTTTAAAAATGGGATTTTAGCTGTGGCATCTCTCTCTGAGGTGCATTTGGACATAAGTAATACCAGCAGGGGCTATTTGGCCTCCAAGGGTTTGGTTCTTTGTAGGTCTGCCAAGCCTTTGGAATCCATATATAGAAATACATGTGGTAAGAAAACGTTATTTATTGTATTTAATATATGTGAGGGTTTTTTGTTACATTTTTTTAGTGCTGATATTTCTTGAATCTTCTTTGGCTATAAAATGAAAGAACAGTGATGATTAAGTCTATTTTATGCAAATGTAGGTGATGGTCCATTAATCCATGGTATCAAAGCTATTTTCACATTCATCATCCAGTGACCTTCTAATATGTGGAAAATAAATACAATTCCAGCCTGTTCTGTTGAACTAATTCATTTTCTAACAGTATAATAAGCTTGTAGTAAAGTAACTTTGAGTTACAGATGAGGAATGAGGAGCTTAGTGTTGGACACAGAACTTCCCCCCACCCAATGAAAAAACCCCACAACAACCAACAAAAAAGAAATTAACAAGGACCAACCAACAAAAAACAAACAAAGCCACAAACAAACAAAAATACCCAACAGCAACACTTTAGAAGTGAAATGTTTTACTTTTGGTTTTGGCACTTGGATGTCAGAGTGTGAAGAGCAGCAGTGAATAACAATTAACTGTAACAGTGATAAGAGAAAAGCTGTTGCAAGCATAGTACATAGTATTAGCAGGCTATTAAATCAGCTTTTTTGTTTTGGTTTGGTTTTTTTTAAGATTTTCCTACCCATATCCGTATCTTCAGAATACTTGTGACTGGAAAAGGTACCTGTGTCTTCTGTTGTATCCATATGGTCCCATAGTAACAGATGCCTGAAGTGGCTTAGGAAAGGTGTGACTCATACTATCTGCTGGATTTTTCCTGGCATTTTTTCCCTTGATTTGTCAAAATATTGCACAAAAGAATGTTCATTTATAGGATTACAGACTAAAACCTACATTTAGAAATGCTGTCATAAATGCCTGCATGCAGTCTGGCTGTCTTTCTTGCCAAGGACTGTTAATGCTTAAATTAGCCACCTGATGGTCTGGTGCCTTGTTGTTCACAAATGTCAACTGCTCATGAAAGAAATAACAGGTTTTTTTCCATCAATTCACAGAATAACATTCGGAGCGAGCTCATAAACCTCCCTAATTGCTGGCTGAAAGTTGTGTATACATTATTTTGCATGGTTTAGTGCTCCATTATAGGGTAAAAGGCAGCACGTGGAGCTGCCGCCAAGACTGCAAGTAGGTCTCTTCAAACTTTTTCTCTTTGAAAGAAAAAGTGGCTGAAGCAAGAAAACAGAAAACTTCATCTCAGCTTTGTTTCTTGTTTCTGGTTATAATTGTATATAATTATTAAGTAAAGAATTCAAATTACAGGCTTTTCCTCTACGCAGGGCTTATTCAGATAAAAGGCATATTAATTTTCTGTGGTTTTCTTCCATTGAAGTGTACTTAGTATTTAATAGGATTCATTTATGTTTTGTTTTCTCCATGTTGTCTTTGCTCTCTCCCCTCCAGCTCTGAATTCCCCAAAATACAGAACCTGTATCAGAGTCCAAATGAATAAGAAGTACACCAACAAAACCCACCCATTTCTAATTTGGAAAGCAGTATTTAAGAAATTTCATTGTCTAAAAACTTTCTTCTTGAGTTGTCAAAAAAACCCTGAAATCAAACTGTGACGTGTTTCCTGTAGTGCTATTTAATTACTAAAATCATGTTACCAAGTAGCTGTTTAATTTGTACTTTTTGTTAATTTTAAACTAGTCCTCTACTGTAGTCTTTAGCGACTGTTCCGTATAACACATTTTACTTCAGACATGTAACTACCCTTTGAAACTCGGATGTCCTCAGTCTGATTGAAGATTTCTAAGAACCAATTAATCATTTTGGGTAGCTACAAATGTCCGGAATTCCCAGAGCTCGCTAGCTGTTTATTTGGCAGTAAGTAAATGGAGATATTTTCAAAGAAATAGGGGCTATAGTGGACAGATTGAGCAAACAGGGTGCCCAGATGGAACATTGTCACCATCAATGTGTTTGTATCAAGGTTGGCCTGTTCAGGTGTCTGGCAGAGCCTACGGAGATATTCTGTACATCTCTCTACCTGTTCCAGAAAGGCTAGGCTAGTCAGCATCTTCAGAAAATAACCTTCTTAGTTTAAAAGTTTCATATATCCAAACTTTCAAATAATCATAACGTGGTGAGAATATAGGCCTAAGAAAGAGGCAGCTGATGGGATGGAGGTGCTGAGGGGTCATGGTCACCTCGGAGCTGGGATGTGACCAACCTTGTCTTGGTTCCTGTAGCACCTTCTCCCGATGGAGGGGAGGTAAAAGGGAAACTTTTCTTAAATCTCTGCTCTCTTGAACATCTTACGTTTCCAAAACTCGAGGCAAGTAAGAGAACGTCTTCCTGATTCTTCCTCTCAGAGCACCATCCCTAGGTTTGGTTTTGTCCTGCTCTATTCACAGGTCACCAAAAAAGAGAAAGAACTGAGTGTGGCTGTTCCCAAGGTTTGTAGGGCAGGTGGCAATACAATAAATTACTTGAGAAATATATATATATATATATTATATATATATATATATATATAAAATATATATATATATATATTTTTTTTTTCCTGTCAGTGATGGAGCATTAAAGAAGTTATTTTGGTTACTCAACCTCAATTTGACCATGACAAGCCATGCTTTTCAAAAAAGGGTAGGAGATCAATTAACAAAAGACAGCAATTAACTATTCTCTTTTATCTGCATGGCGGATGGTGAAGTATCTTGTTTTCAGCATGTGTGCGTGTGTGAGCCAGCATTTGGAAATGAAGATCAGGGCACAAAATGATCTGGTATTCACAGCAGGAACTTCAACCCTCACGTCTGGCACGCGCTACTTACTTTTAATAGCTTGTGCTCTGAAAATCTGTTACAAACCCGTTATGCTAGTTAAAACCAGGCAATAATGAGTCCACAAGTCACTGTTTGCCTTGGACCATAATGGAATATGGCCCTTTCCCGACTAGACTCGATGAAAATGTTCAAATATAGACGTTGTGAACGCAGTGGGGTAGCAACGGTTGGCAACGTGAGCGGTTCATCCATAGGAACCGGCCATAAAATGGCTGTAACAAAACGTGACCGATCAGAGAGGTTTGGAGCATCTTTAATGGGTGTTTGAGCTTTTTTTTCTTAAGCCGTATCAATTCCCAGAGCCTGTTAAATGTTATAACTGATCATAATTTGCAGTAAGCTTCTAGGCTACTGTTGTAATAAGAGTACTTTCTTTTTAAAAAGCTACAGGATTTCATATATAAATTATATATAGGATTAGGGCAAGTAGGCTTGGTTAATTTAAACCACACCAATGTTTCTAAGGAATGTCTTATAGCTTTTTTGGCTTTATATGCATTTTATAAGAGGTTTTTGGAATAAGTAATTTTCTTCTCTTTTCTCTCCTTTTTCTTTCCTGTTTTTCTTTGTGGCTAAAAATCAATTGACTAGATGACTTTTTCTGTTTCCCCCCCACCCCTCTTTTTTTTTTTTTTTTTAAACCCCCAGCTCTACTTTCTAATCCTCTTAAATCATGTAATTGATTTTTTTTTTTTTTTAAGTATTATTATTTCTATGAGAGCAGTGTGGTCTAGACATGGCTTCAACTGGTCTCGGTTTGGAGGAAGGGTTGAGTTGTTCAAAAGATGTAGAAAGTATTTGTTTGTGGTTTGATATCACAGAGAAAATAACTAATCCACTCCGTGTTGGCTTGTGAAAATCATCCTGTTTCTGGTACAGGATGTGACTTTCCCTTTATTTAGATCAGCTGCTGTGCTCCAGCAAAGCACTCAGTGAGAAACCAGCCATTTTGTTGTGCATTAAGAATTAATAGAAAAAAACAGTTAACATGGGGTTTCTGTGGAGAATCTGGATATTGTGATTTTTTTTTTTATGTATTATTTATGTGTGTGTGTTGTAGCAGTGAGTGAAATGGACGAGCATTTGACATTTTAACACCGCATGGAGCTCACTAATGTAGAATTCATACGTTGTGCCACGTGTTCACTTAAATGCAAACATCTAATTGTCATTGTTAAATGGGGTGAATAAAAGGGTTGGAGACAATGCAGATTTTTCCTTTTTGGTAGGCTACAGAGCATTTTTTAGAAAACAAACAGAGTGCCGTTACTTTGAAAGACGTATCAGGGAGAGTTCCGACTCGCTCGATGTTTCTTTGAGATTTTCTGAGGCAGAGTTGGAAAAAGTACAAGTTTCAAAGGTGCTATTTTTCTTGTGCCAGTGCGGAGCATTACTTCACGTCGTTGAGAGTTATTATACTATTTTGCCACTGTTTTCAGTGAACTGTCAATAAAAGAAATAATTAAAAAATTAGACACAGATTAGCAGTAACTAAGAATATGGTTAAATTGAGTGGTGAAGTTAGAAAGGCAGTGAACAGAAACTGCTCCTGTGGGTATTGTGTACTCTGGTCTACTGGTGTTGCTGCTGCAAAAGGTTTGTAAAGAGAAAATCTGCTGGGTGCTATATAACAGAATGTCGTAAGCAAGTGATATTGCATATTTTGAACAACTTGCTGATAAAAGAATGATTGTAATTATGTCATTGATATTAACATTTTTGGGAAAAATAGTTTGATAACTTGCACTGATTTGAAATACTGTATTGTTTGTGGAAGGCGGCTTACCTCTCAGAAAGAAGTATTTTTGGGGAAAAAAAAGTAGCACAAGAGATATGAATAGTAAAGCAGTTATACCAATTTTCTTTACAATGTTTTTGACCTGAGTATGAACTTTTTTCAAGGTCTAAAACTAAATTATTAGCTCCCATCTGTATCACTGATGTCTTCAGTTACAGTAGCTTTACGTATGCTCCTCGTTTTGATTTGGTAGTGTCAAAACTTTTCATCTTGACATCTGCAACGTTTCATTTCTTCTTCATAATTTTGATTCACTTATCCAGATGTATAAACTAAGCTAAATAGATATTGTAACAACATCTGTTTTTTTTAAAAAAGATACATGGGTGCTCATTCTGTGTAACACAGTGCAGTAGAATATCCAGAAGGAAAATGAAATGACGTTTCATTTATTTTAGAATTTCCAACGCAATTCATGTTCTATAGGAATGTCAGTTTTTATTTCACTACTGTCTTTATTTTAAATATATAAATATATATGTGGGTTTGTGTATGAATATATGAATACATGAATATATATATGAATGTTGGTATGCAAAAATAGTTTAAGAAATTCTAGGAACATTTTCCTTCTGGATGTTTTTAATCAATAGCTTTCTGTTACTATGTGGTCTGCAATATTTTTTGGCAATATCTGACACTGTGTTCCTCAATCAGTGCATGCCACCGAAACAGGGAATGGTGGGAGAAGCAGGAGATGCAGCCCTGCCCTCCACCCATGCTGCAGAGTCGGGTTTATTTTCCCCTCTTTTTAGCTCAGTGGCTACAAACATAATCCTTGCAAAATTTGAGAGCAGAAACAGATGGAGTTCCATAATTCCCGACAGCGTAACAGTTGGGAACCCTCTGTGGAGGTGTGAAATGGGGATTAAAGTGTCCTCAGCTGGAGAAGGATATGGAGTGGGATCTACCTGGGGAATGTTTCCTCAGCAAAGGAGAACAGTAGTAGGCAAGGGGGCACCTTTTTTGTTTCGTTCTTTTTTTTTTATTTATTTCCTAAAATAATCAGGATTTACCTACACGATGAGCCTACAAAGTGAAAGAGCTTAATGTAGTCTTGCCCTGATGGGTCTTGACCATAAAGTTGAACATTTTCAGACCTCATTTTTGTGCTTGCTCTGTAAGAGGAGCTCTGGGTACCCATAAGTTCAAGAAAGTTTGATATAAGCTCTTAATGTTTGTGTTTAGATGCCTAAGGCTTCTTGAAAATATATTCTAGAGTTTCATACCAAAAATGTCAAATTAAGTTACTTTGGCAATGGCATTTTTGTCGCTTTTATAGAACTGTTCCTTGCAATAACTAAAATAACTCATCTGGGAAAGATACAGATGCCAGACAGAAGGATAATGTTGTGCCAGTATTTAAAAAGACTAAATTCAGCAGTCCTGGTGATTGCTGGTCTGTTATCCTGATATTGATCTGGAGTAAAAGAATGTAGTAGTTAATAAAAGATAGTGTAATAAAAATTTAAGGTAGGTAATGTAATTAATGGCTAACAACACCGGCTGATGGAAAATAGATCCTACCAAGCTACCTTGGTATTGGTTTTTACAAGATTAAAAGCTTGATGGATAAAACAAAGATGTTGAAATTAGTCCCGTGCCTTGGCAAAAATATCCATAGCAGATGATACCTTAAGAAGAACAGCAAAACAACGTGGTGCAGTAAATTAAAAATAAGCAACGAGTGTATTTTAAAACAAATTTGTTAAAAACAGTTTTGGTGTCACTGTTCAGATATGATTTGAGGTTCTTTTTCTGTCCTATTTAACATTTTTTATTGCATGTAATAAATGTAAAAGGAGTAGTCATAAAATTTTCAGTTACACAGGGTTTGGGGATGCGGTTAATGATAATAGTGACTGGTCATATTCAGAGTGGCCACAATTTCTTGTGTGCAAGCAAGCAGCATGCAAAAAGAGCCATGCCTTTAATAAAGTCACACTTTAAGAAAGAAACATCCTACCTAGGAAGTCATTACTCTTGCAGGCTGTTATTTTGATGGAAATGAATTAAATATGAGTTCGTGCAATCACCTCATGTGTGTACAAAAGATGTATCAGGTAGGAATGGAAAAAGGGTAACTCTGAATTTTGTTCATTTATAAACACTGTCAGAGAGTCATGTAGCTTTGTCCGCAGTTCAAGGCATGTGTTGACAACTTAAACAATACTCGTAAAAAGCTTATTTCCAGGAAAGATGAGAAGTCTGTGTGCTTTCCCTGTTATGGAAAACTGGAAGAAATGAAAAGATCTTAATTTGTCCAAAATGTAGGAGTGAAAGTTAGAGCCTGTGTTTTTGCATGGAACAATAATTTGATAGGAAATTAGAGGGGAAGGGGTAGTTTTCATTCAAACAAATAACAATAGCTAAAGGCTGAAACCATAGGTGTATGCTTTTGGCTGAATTTTTAAGTTGTGGACAATTAAAACCTTTTTTTTTTTTAGCTTTAGTTATAGAACTATCTCACTGCAGCAATCCTTTCCATTTTACGCTGAAGGATTGTCATCCTCATCATCATCACAGTGTTGGTGTATTTGTGGGGCCAGCTGAGCTGTTGTCCAACAAAACATTCAAAAATTACAGAGCCGGGAGCTTTGTTCCATGAGGACATTGGAACTTGTTCCACCAAAAATTTCCAAACACTGCAGTATGGGTAAATATGCAAGTCTCTCTTATAACATTTCTGTTATAATTGTAATGATGTGGAATTTTCTGATAGCCAGAGACATATTACAAAGTTCCATGTGCAAATTTTGGCTGTGCTAGTGCTGCCTGTAAGATCGGGGAAAATCCTTATCAAGCTAAGGAAGTAGCAAGTGTCAAGAAAGACCAGTATATACCTTACTAGTGTATATATTTTGGGAAGCTTCAAGACAGAAATGACATTAAGTGGATTTTTGGAAGGCAAGGAAGAGTAAAAGAAAGACAGAACAAGCCTTATACCAGAGTTATGCAAGACAAATTCCCCATTTTATTTTTAGCAACGTAGAACAGTCATAGAGAAAAGAGCACTATGCTATAAATGAAGAGTGCTGACAAAGCATATGTTGCTAAAAACTGAGGAAGGATAATGAAATAGGACAGAGAAGACTGAAATTTTGTCAGCATTCCATAATGCAAATGAAAAGAAGCCATTACAGTTGATCTTCCTTGAGGAAGTGGTCCATATATGTTCATTTCTTAAATCAAAAAGAGATTAAATGCTTCAATAAAAATTTCTCAACTTTCTACTTCAGTTTATTGTGAATATCCTGATAGAACTAGATTTAGAGTTCTACAGTTGGAAGAAATGAAATTGAAAATAATTCTCAAGGATTTTGTTTTTGTAGTCATCTTATTTTTTGGTGTAGAATTAAGAGGTCCTTTTCCGTAAAGGCATGAATTAGCAGTTGATCATGTAGGAAGAAGATAAGAAACTGGCATTAGGAAATGAAGTGCTGATTTTTGAATATAGAATTGACTTAGAAATTCTATGCCAAATTCAGTTTTGTTTTAAGGGATTAATTTATTAAAATATATCTCTGAAAGGATCCTATACAATGTTCTAAGTCTAGTTTCTCAGCACATTTAAAATGTTATTTCTTCTCTGCTGCTACCTTTGTGAGCACATAAAAATGAACAGAGTTTGCTCACTGTTCATATGCTTATAAATAATAAGTGTTATAAGTCTGATTTCAGATATGTGATCTTATGTCTAGTGCTCATCCTCAAGGTGGTTGTGCTTTTGTTATATATGTTTTTAATTATCTTATTGTTTAGTGTGCATTACTCTATCAAACTAGATAAATTCTGATTGTCTGGAGAGTAGACAGGGTAATAAAACAAGAGCATTAGTAAACCCCAGACTACAATTTCAGGTAAGCCGGAAGCCAATATGGTTAAATGTTCCCAAATACCCATACGCTTAATGTATCAGTAGTATATTTGGTATATACAGACCCGTGTACTTTTGGTGCGTGACCTGATTTTAGGGTGAGGGGGAAATTGCTGAAAATAACATAAGGCAAGCTTTTCCTTGTGCTGTGCTTGGGAGTATGAGGAATGCTATAAATCTTTAATTTGAGGCAGTCTTCTGAGTTTCAAATCTCCTGTCTTAATAGAAGGTTCTGTCGAACATCTGAAACACCAAGGACCACCTCATAACTGAGCCTCAGGCTCAATTATCTTCATTTCTTAGTGCTATTGAACAAACATTCTTTTGAAAGCAAAAAGTATTTTTCAATTTTTAACCATTCTTACTTAAAGAGATTTTAAAATAAGTATGGAAAGTGCCTGGTGATATCATACGCTCCCTATATTAAATAGTTTTTTTTCCTATCCCTGTGGTGTAATTCATCATCAGTATGGCTTACACACGAACACAGATTGATCCTGCCTGGGCCTGGGATCCCTGTAATCCTCTGACCGAGGCTGGCTAGCTGAACAAAGGGAAGCCTTAATTAAATTATTACATAAATTCCCTTTGGAGAAGTTAAATAAAATTCACTAGATGTAGGATATGAGCAGATGCAAAAGGAAATCTGGACGCCTAGTGAACTGGCAAAGTAATCCCAAACCTCAGCTATTGAAATGTGATCCTTTGAGAGATATTATTTTTTTAAAGAATTGCATCCCTTTCTGAAGTGTTCTTGGTTTTTTTTTTTTTTTTTTTCCTCAGCCTCGTTAGTATCTGGGAAGTGTTTTTGGATTTGATTAATATATTGTATTTGTGACTGACAGTCTGATTGATGCAAGAGAGGGGAGCATCTGGGTTTGCTGCCCCGTTGCTGTGCAGTGTACAGAAACAGATCTGCTGCTCTGCTATGACAGACAACAGCAAAGGTTATACAGAGAGCTTGCTGGCTTCATGAAGCCAAAATGTTTTGCAGGGATCTGCCAGTTTGATATTTTGGGTGAAGAGGGGAATGGAAGGAGGGCTTTCCAAAATACCGTGTTAGCAAGAACTGTGCTGAGGACACTTAACTGTGTTTGAGTGTCCTGGATGAGATGAAAGGTGGAGAGCAGAACCCCGAGCATGGGCTGTCATGGGTGTCCCAAAGACTGTCTTAGACACACAGATGGTTCCTGAAAACAAGGAGTGCAAGTATAAGTTCGAAATGAGTAATTACAGCCTTGCAGTACTGGGTAACCATTCAGGACGCTTTTTACTTTACTCAACTTAGAACAACTGCAGGTTTTGAAATAGCAAAATTGCTGTGATAGGGTATTGCCACAGCCTTGCAAGGGTTTAACTGCCTGTCTGTGTTTGCCGCTTTCTGTAATTATTAAGTGAAGGGATTTAGGATGTTACTCCTCACTGTGGTATCCCATGGCTTGTCATGCATTTCAGTGAAGGGTCATCTCTTCCATTTCATAATGGAGCTCTATAGCTCAATCTCAAATTGCTCAGTCTGAATCCCATCCCACCAAAACGTACCGTGGATGAAATGCATGAGGAGCAACCGCATTACATCATATTTAGCTGTTGCATTGTATTTAGCTACCTGACAGCTGGGATGTTCCTTAACAAGAGGTGGTCTGGTAATAATACTAACACTACAAAACGTGACGTGACACCTTCACAAAAACATGTTCCTGCAGTTCTCCTGTGTCCTCCTAATGCCGCTGCACAAGTAGCAGAGGCAATTGCTCGTTGACCAATTCAATCATTTTTATGTAGTTGAACATGTTGCTAATGCTAATCAGTTATGATCTCCTTGTACTACTGGAAGGTATTTTTCTACGGGACTGAAAGAATTTTAAATCTCTTCAGAAAAATATCTCTCTAGAGAGAAGCGAACAATCATCTGAAAAGATGAGGGAAACTCCCACTTTTTCCTCTTTAGTAAGGACTTTTTTCATGGAAATGAGATGTTATGGAAGTACAGGCTCTTGTTTTCCACTGAACAATAATAATAATGATAAGCGACAGAGTGAATCAGACTATTTGCATATGGTTCCTCTAGCAGCCGTGTTTCTGTTGTTTCCTCCTTTGCTGTTCATCTGCACAGTGAGCTGTGTTGGGAGCTGATCTGGCTGCAGAATATTCATTATTTTGATCAACAGGGTGAGTTTTTGCACGTTGCAGCTTTCTAAGCAGGCATGGACTGTGCAGGCGCTGGTGTTGGTGCACAGGAGGGCACAGCTGAGCCCAGGTTAGAGCGGGAGATCAGGAGCAAGTATTTTAAGCCACCACGGGACTGCAATCCTGATGTATTGTCTGACTGGTACATGTCTCAAACGGGAGGAATTTAGCAATTTGTTGTTGTTTTAAAGAAAAATACTGGATAATACTCTCCAATGGCTCAGGCAGAATCTATTTCTGTTGATTTCAGTGCTTGACCTTTGCCATTAAGTTGTCTTCCACTTTTTGCAGCACAGCAAATTTTGAGCAGATTTTCAGCTCTCGGTTAACTAATAGTTGTGCATCAGTAGCATCGCACTGGGTTAAATGTTGTTTCACTCCTGACGCAGCACAGGGTGCTCTCAGTGCTCCTCTTTTGCACAGATACCAAGAGCCCAACCAATTCCATAGAGTCTTTTGGAAAGCGGCCACTAGGGAAACATAAAAGATAGAGGAGAAATGGGGACGTACCCAATCTTGGGATACCTCACAGATTTTAACTGCTGACTTAAGGAGGAAAGAAGGGAACTTGAATTTGAAGCTGGAATTTGAATTGAATTTTAATTGCAGTTGGAATTTCTATCCATGCCATCATAACTGATGATGGACTCTGCCCCTGACCTGGGTCTGAACCCATTGACTTCCATCAAATCCTACAAAGGTGTGCTGCAAAACTGTGGTTTGAAATAGTGGCTTTACAACATTTATTTTTTTTCTTTTAAAATTTATCTTCCTTATTTTGTGTGACACACATGAAATAATATTGGTTTGCTGTTTTTTTTTTTTTTCAACTTCATAATATGATATGTTATTTTATAGAATGTGGTCTTGTTTCTCTTTCTTTATCAGACTGAAAAAAATTACTCTAATTGTGGGTTTATTTATTTATTTCTATTTACAAACATCTGTACAGTGTTTTGTGTTTGTTTTTTGGTTTTCTTTTTTTGTACTTTTCAATTGTTCTGGTCTAAATCCTTCTTGAGGTAGCAAGTCTAGGACTGCATGGAAAATTTCTTGACATGGTATATATCATTAATTTATACAACAGCATGACAGTGCTTTTGAGATATTCTTAATACTTTTCTATTTGCCTTTTTGAGTGCTACTGAGCATTAAGCTGACACTCTTAGGCAACTGTCTGACATGACACCAGATGTCTTGTATACATGACAATGTGTTATCTGAGGCCTATTGTTGTGCTAGGCAGTGTTATTTTTACTGGTGTGCAGCTCATGGCCATTGGGCTCTATCTACCATTTCATCACCAGACATTCTATATTGGCTGTGCCTTTTCAGTCAAACTTATGTACAAACATTCAAACTTCCCACTTGATTTACTTTAATGTTGAACAGCACAGATCTGAGCATTGATCCTTGAAATAACCTGCATCTCTCTTATATCTAGGTATGTATGTAAACTAATTCTACCATATCTTTTTTATCTTTTAGAGAATCTTTAATTCACAAATGGCCCTCTCTCTTACCTTATGACGATATAGCAATTTTAAGATATTTAGGTCAAGGACACTAGCAGAAAATATTATCATATAGACAGAGTTTATATTAATTATTGTTTTCCAGAAGCTCCTTGCTTTTACAATGGTCTCGTATAGACCTGAGGGGTACTTAAACACTATTTTAACCATTTCTGTATGTATCCTATTAATTCTCTTATCTTATATGTCTCTTAGTTTTTTTTTTTATACAATTTCCACCTGTTTTCTAAGATTAGAACTCTCATTTTGAATCTATACCAATTTATGTCTGGTTTACGTAGATACTAATAACATACTAATTGCTGTAAGACTGCACCTACTAGTAATACTTCAAGGGACATGAGTGTGATCTGTCACATATAGGTTGTTCATCAGTCCAAAGAAGCAAAAGAAATGGAGTGAAATACTGTATTTTCTTATGGTGCGTTGATTTTGCTCTGAGGGTTGTAATTTCATAAGAGGGATGGAGGAGTTTGTGTTTGCAGTACAGGCACAGAGGTGTATTAAAGGCCAATGGCATCCTGGGGTGTGTTAGAAGGGGGGTGGTCAGTAGGTCAGAGAGGTTCTCCTGCCCCTCTACTCTGCCCTGGGGAGACCACACCTGGAATATTGTGTCCAGTTGTGACCCCTCAGTTCCAGCAGGACAGGGAACTGCTGGAGAGAGTCCAGCACAGGGCAACAAAGATGCTGAAGGGAGTGGAGCATCTCCCGTGTGAGGAAAGGCTGAGGGAGCTGGGGCTCTGGAGCTGGACAAGAGGAGACTGAGGGGTGACCTCATTAATGTTTATAGATATATAAAGGGTGAGTGTCAGGAGGATGGAGCCAGGCTCTTCTCGGTGACAACCGATGGTAGGACAAGGGGTAATGGGTACAAACTGGAACGCAAGAGGTTACACTTAAATTTGAGAAGAAACTTCTTCTCAGTGAGGGTGGCAGAGCCTGGCCCAGGCTGCCCAGGGGGGTTGTGGAGTCTCCTTCTCTGGAGACATTCAAAACCCATCTGGACACCTTCCTGTGTAACCTCATCTGGGTGTTCCTGCTCCATGGGGGGATTGCACTGGATGAGCTTTTGAGATCCCTTCCAATCCCTAACATTCTGTGTTTCTGTGACAGCTAAGAACAGATTAATGGTAGTGTAGAACATGAATATCTGAACAGTTTTATCTGCTCTTTATATATATATATATATAATTTTCTTTTTTTTTTTCTCTTTTCTTAAGCAATAGTGACCAAGGTGATGATTCTTTTTAAGCATAAAACTAAGACATTTGAACTAAGACACATCTGTATGCCTGAGCTGATGCTGTAAGAGTCTATGTTCAAACCTGGATTTTTCTGATTATATTGATTATTCATTTACATGAATAGGGAAAAAAATAAAATAATTCCCTTAGCAATTTTTTTTAATCTGGATTTTTCCTAAGTTCACATTATGAAATGACTTTCCTCTGAAGAATTGTTCTATATAAATTTAGCCTTCATGATTAAATTTAGCAATATAGCGAAACAGAACTTTAACTCATTTAGAAAATCTCGATCCATCTCTTAATGAATTTTCCATAATCAACTTATGTTGGGGGAATGATGAAGAAAATTCAGTCTTTAATAGTTAAATATGACACATTGCAGACCACACGAAAATGGGAAGAAGAAAGTCCTGCTGGGCTTTCCTTTAAAGAACTTTTTCCATTGGTGTCTAGGAGCTAATTTTCAAGTTTGCTTTCACCAGCGGAATAGTACTGTGTTTTGAATAGCAAAATTGGATGTTTTCTTTTATTACTGCTAGAAAACTTACTTAGCTTAAGCTAAAAAGGATGTTTTGATACATTGTCTTTCTCAAATAAGTTCCCAGCAGTGAGAAATTACAGATTAGTGTCAAATGGTGATTTTCTGTCGCTGAAACACGTTCTAAAGCAGCAGCTCTGGTGACACAAACTGTCTGGAATGCTCAGTTGTGTGTTCTTGAGTTGGTCATGGTGGGGGAATTAAAAACCTATACTGCTCTTGAAAAGGTATACTTTTCCCCTTTTTTTAATCCATGTAAGTTCTGTAACGAATAAAAAAAATGGTATTAGTGTTTCTAACCATCTGAATGATTAATATGTAGATGATGACTTAGTACGAGTAAGATTTTTCAGTTCTCCTAATTATAAGACTTGATAGTGATAATGAACTCGAGGTTAAATAATGCTTATATAGCACTTTCCAGTGGGGGGAGTTCAAATGTTATATACACGTAATTAATTATGCTTTCAAAGATTACTGTTATAAGCTTATAAGTAGTTTTACGGAAGAGGAAAAGTTGGGAAAACCAGTATTTTATCTCAAGTTTGTGTTGTGAGAGATGGGAGCAGACCCAGGCAATCCTGAGTTTCAGGCCCTCCCTTAATCACTGGGCATATATACATTATTAAAAACAAAGAAAATGACATAAAAAACATGGAAATAGCTAACTCTGCACTCAAATTACTCAAATTACTCTTCTGTTAACTTCAGTTAGGTAAATGTTGGGGAGCAATGAGTAAATGTGAGTAAAACTTTGGGGGATGCAGATTTTTTGTTATCAGGATGTCACTTTGTTGGCCCTGTGCTGGGGTACACGTGATGGATGCAGAGTCTAAGCAGCAGAGCACATGCAAGTGCCAACAAAAGGTGATGTTGGCACTCAAATAGGGCATGGTGGCTGTTGAGGAGACCAAAACCAAGCTGCAACGTGGTGTTCCAGTACACAAACAAGTCTCTTTGTTGGGCTCGGGTTCCCCTGCTGCCTTTGCAGTCAGCCAACCTTTAAGTGTGAACAAAGAGATAGGGTTCGGGGTTATTTTATTTTATTTTCCTCTTCAGATCTTTGCTAGTGAACAGGATTTTCATTAGTTAAAACAGAAAAAATATAGACGTAGAGTCCACAGTTTTTCCAAAAAGCAACAATAAATCTGAATTATAAACTATTTTGAATTCTTTTACTACATGTTGACCTTTTGATTTGAATTTCCACCTTTTATTGTTATGAGAAGTGGAACAGGGAAGGGGCAGGCATGGAAGACATTTGTTACCACACATTCCTGTGTGATCTGCTCTGGTGACCCTGCTTTAGCAGGTGGGTTGAACTGGATGGTCTCCAGAGGTCCCTTCTAACCCCAACCATTATGTGATTCTGGGACAATACCCAAAATAACAGAGTCCGGTCCCACTGCAGGTGTGTTTATGAAGCCAGTGCCACAAAATGTCACTTTTTACCATTTTCCCCCAGAAGGAGCTGTGAGGTGAGGAGTCATCCCCTGCCCACGCAGTCCTGGGACAGGATCTGGGAATCCATCAGGTTTTCCACCCTGGAGCTATGGGAGCTCCTGTCTCACATCTTCATGAATAGGTGACCTCAGGTATGTCACGTCCAGGGGGGGATGGGGGATGTAGAAGGTCAAGGTCATGGTCACAGCAGCCCAGGAGGTCACCTGCTCCGGGGGGCTCCGTGGGGAGGGCAGGTTTTCTGCACTCCTGACTTAGCTGAGAAGCAGAACACGTTCCGCTCCGGCAATTCAAAATGAGCTCAAATTAAGGTAAATTAGAAAATCATGAACTACTTAATATTCCTATTTCCACATTATTTATTCAGAAGGAATTTCTATTAACAGTGCACTGGACTCACAAAGCAATTAACTCCATCCCTTTCACAGATCCCTCTACAGATACACTGACAAGCTCTGCAAAACAAAGAATTTGCTCTTTGGGGACTAAGGTGCTTTTATTTTTATTCATTTGCTTATCGCTGTGTTTAACACGTGAGGGAAAATGGCTAGTTACACCACTGCGTTCTGCGAAGACGTAGAAGGTCAGGAAGATGTATCTAGATCTACATCCACTTCAGAAATATTTTCCATTGCTAACACTCAGAGCATCCTAAATGATTGTAGCTTCTTTCTTCAACTCTGCTTTGTCCTTGTGTCTGTGAGAAATAACGTCTGAGTACACAGGTTTTGATTTCTACGTTTAGTCTGGTGCCTGATGGAGATACAAACCACAGATAATGGTTCCTCTCAAAGAGGACAAGTGTTGTTAGATTAACTATCGAGTATTCATTAGCAGGAATGTACATTCATTCTCAGTTCCACAGGGTTCAGGAGTCAGTTCTGTGATTGTGGATGCCTTTGGGCAAGACGGTTTATTTTCTACGTGGCTCTAATAAATACTGTAACACTGAAGTAAATGCACACTTTAATTATTCTAAAACATAATTTATACATTAGTTTCCATAGTAACTTGTCATTGCTGTGGCATGGTTGGAGCTAGTGGCATGTGCGAGTGTAGAAAGTCCATTTATGCAATGATTTACAATGTAGCATTTGATTTCTCAAGTAAATATTGTTTTTGTTGGTTATGGCTAGCTGCATTTATATTGAAATTTTTGTATATTCTATAGGTATAAACTAGATGAGAAAATTAGTCAATGAGGTCACTATTTTAAGCATTGAGAACTGTAATTGAAATCTGGTTCTGCAGAAGGCTGTATTTTCAAAAATATACCACTTCGACACATGGGAATATTGTTCCTTCGGGGCTTGCTCCACTGTTAAATAAAGATTTAAGTGTTTAGCTCTGAAGGAATCATCGCTTTCAACCAGGGACAATTTCACTGTGCCAATAAAAGGGTTGTGTACAATTTAGAAAGAGCAAGAAAACAATGTTCTTGACTTTAATTAGTTTTCTTGATATATAAGGTAATATATTTTTCAGAAGGATACAAATGATACTAACGCTTTTATTTTGACATAATAAGCCTTCTAAAGAATTACTAAGTTCAAATGAAAAATACATATAGTACTTGCAACCCTGTTTTCCACTGTTATGCTTGCAACTATTGTTGCGTGTATCTGTACATGGAGGAAATCTGAACATGGATTAAACCATGAGCTACTCCTTCTGCAAACTTATTCTTTTTAATAGGCATCTTTAATAGATTATGGAAATCTACAGCAGTAGAATGTCTTGGAGAAGAGCTAGTTCATCACAGAAGGTGTTTGCTAGTGTGGAAGAGAAGTGACATGCAAATCTTGTATATATTACGTGTCTGATATCTGCAAAATCACAATTTACCCAAGAATGGTTTGACAAAGACCTCGCAGTTGATGCAGATAAGGTTAGAATGCCAGATACCCATGATTTGATGCAGATTTGACATTATTGTGAATATAACTTGAGCTTCTCTATACTGATCTCAATGTCAAGGTACCATATGGTAATCAGTTTGATTCTTCAAAGTTCTAAAGGTTTCTTTTGCTAATAGGTTCACTAGATTATCTGCTAGTACATGGAATAAAAGCTGGGTATATTGGAAAAGTAGCTACATACAGGATTTTGTAATTATAATGTTAGTTTTAGAATGTAGGTGACTAGTTATTCAGTTTGAGGCATAAGTACCAGATGAAGAATAAAGGCAAATGTGCCTTAAGAGCATTTAAGATAGATTAATACCAACTAAGGAGGGGATGAGTATTTCTCCTGTGCAGGCACCCTGCTGAAAAGGCCTCTGTGGAGTTACCAGTAATAGAGACAACAACACTGACACGTTAAAGGGTTTTGTGTGGTCCCAGAGGTGCCTTCACTCTTGTGTAGCTCCAGGCCTTGCATTTGCAATTCTCCTGCCTGCAATTTGCTTTCAGCTGTACCGTCATGTGCAGCTTTTGTAACTGTTTGCTATCCCTTACTTTGTGCTTTCTGGTTTTCATTAGCAGAAAATAAAACTTTGCACATAATCAAGCAGAGAGCAGCCATTTAAACAGCTGATAAGTAATACCTGTGCACAGAGGTGCGGTCCCTAATCACAAGCCCAGGGTTATGCCTGACCAAGCGCTCTCCAGTGGGCAGCAACAGCATCGAGGCGGCAACGACTGTCAGGATGTTTGAGCCAAGTCTGGTGCAAAGTGCATCAAACTGGGGGAGAGCATAGCAAAAAGTCATTGCTACAATACAATCAGTACAATTAAATTGAACAGCATTCCCTGAAAGTAAAACAAACGGTTTCAGAGCATATATGAGGCCCTGGTGCTTATTTTAAAAATGTTCTTTAAGCTTCAATGCTTGCTTGCTGCTGCCCTTACCTACAGTCATCAATTACCTGCTGCATTGCAGAAGCCCATCTCAGCAACCTCTCTGCAACAGCTTAATGCTTAAAGCAGCTCGTCAGTAAGTTACTACCTGAATTCCAGAGGGTAAGTATTGCAACTGTGATTGTGCCTGGTTCACAAACAGGTGCTGCATTTTACAGGTAGGTGGGAAGTGGGGATAGAGCAGAGCAGGTCACCAGAAAACATCCCTCTGCTCTCCAGCCTGCCTGAGAAACACTCAGTGTCCATTAGGTCTGTTCTTCTCCTGTTCCTTTGGAGGAGTAAGAAATAGATTTGTGCCTCTGAGGTCAGTTGGAACACTGATGGAGAAGTAAATTTGGGTTGTGTTTCAACAGGAAATTTTCCACAGCATTTGAATGTGTCTTTTCCTCCTTCATCCTTCCCTTCCCAAAAAAATAACTTGAAAAAGGCCAAGTATGGAAGACTATTGAAGACTGACTATATCTTGAAGTCTGTGGAAACAGAAAGGGCATATTAGAAATGAAGGATCAGAACTTTTTATATATCATAATTTTGCTAATTTACTATAAAGTCTCAGTTATTTTATCTGTAAAATGAGTATAATAGGAAGTCTGGGTGGAGTGGTCAGGATAGTGACACGTAGAAAAATGGCAACAGTTCAGGAAGTTATTGCTTGTCAAATGAGCAGCAAAATATGTATGAGTATTCCATCTTGTTTCAAAATAAAATGTGATAGCTTAACCCATGTGCATTATACTTGGGAAATGGAGTGTATTTCACATAGACACATACATTTACACACAGAGGTAATGACTGTGACTTGATAGATAAACTATAATTTAACTGTCATCACGTGAATGTGACCAATGATTCGTATGCAGAGCTGTAATACTCCTCACCGGGTTTGTAATTCATGTTTTCTAAATATACAGACATACACCATATGCGGGTGTTCTTATGCCAGACGAGAGCGTATAGACCACAGTACACAGATGCCGTTGCTACTTAGTGGGTTTTATGCACATGCTTTTTTGCAATGGCAGTAATGCTGTTGGAATTGCAGCCATTTGTCTAAGTGACTAAAATGTTTTCACTTGTGGCTGGTTGCTTGGGATGTTTTACTTCTTCGCTTTGCTTTTGTTAATAATGAACCTAAAGGAATCCAAATATTTTGCTAGTGTTCTGTCAGTACTGCAAAAATGCTTAGGTAAACTGATGCAATGTGCTTTTCCATACATAAAGTTCCTATCGGTGGCATGTATTTGAAGCAATAGGAGAAAAATTGCCATTTTCTGCACTAAAGCAAAGTTGATCATGCCATCATTAGCTGATCCCTGTGTGATCCCTTGCCAAGTGCCCCACTGAAGATGGAGACTCTTGAAGTTTTTGGGATTGTTCTCTTGTTAAGAGGAAAGCGAACCAGGTTTTGCTTTTCTGTGCATCTGAAATGCACCTTAGCTAGAGGAATTAGGGGCAAATTCTCATCTAAGCTTAGCAGATCTAGTCCACAAGTAAGACATAGTGTGTTAATTAAAACTTCAGGGACACTTTTATTGACTTAGTGCTTGACGTACAAGAACTCGCGGTGTTCCTGCCATCCCACTCAGCTGTAATGGCCTAGAGGTCAGGGCACTTCTGTACCCTTTTCTTACTGAAGGATTCATACCCACCCCACAGGCTAGGGACTAGAGGATTCAGTTTTGTTTCAGTCTTAGTTTCCGATTAAAAGATGTCTAAAACGTAGCCAATGTTGCTCCCTGTGCATGTGTTCAGAAAATCCTTTGTGAGCGTCACTTTTTGCATGATGGAGAGACTTCAGTTCTTAATTCTTGGTTGTGGATTCTACTTTGCTGTTAGATTCAAGATTTGTTAGGAGGAGATTAAACTAAGCATGGCTGTAATGAGAGAAAAACAACCAGCACAGCTGGTACTGTCTCCTCTTCATCTCACCATCAGTGGGGAGAAGGACAGTGAGAATTTCCTCTTTAGTTTCTCATCATTTCATATCCATGGTTGCAATATTCTTACTCAGTTCTGGGTTGAACTCTGAATTATTTGGGTTTGGACTTCTTAAACTCTGGATTAGATTTTCGTTTCAGTGAACTGCATTGGCATCAGTTTCCTTTACTGTGTAGTTCTGCTATATATACTTTGTCTCCATTTCTGTATAGGCAATGTGTTCTTCAAACACATTATCAAAAGCATCCATTTGGTTACTGAAAGACTTATATATTTTAGACTTATATATTTCATTAATTTCTAGATATTATGTGAAATGCTGCACTATATAACATTCAGGGATCACTGGATACCATACAGAAGTTTGTAAAATATCTGTATTTCAGTTAATTATAGTGTTGTAAGTCTACATAGTTATCTGAAAAAAAGGTGTAAAACAATGAATGGATTGTAGTTTAGCAAAGTATTTATTACACTGCGATCAATAAGATGAAAATAATACTAATGTATGTTTAGATTTCCATTGAAAAATTGGTGCAGCTTTGAACTTTGAAATGTATGCACAACATAAATGAGTAGGTCTTCATTCTTTTACATGATCTGTATATGTATTAAAAACTTATGTAGTCATGAAAATCTATCAATTTTCACCACATGTATCTTTATACTGCCATGCTTTGGTAGTTACTGCATCATTTTTTTTTTGCTATGAAAAGTGTCATATGTAATTACAGGGGAAGGCACAATTACAAATTGCATGCAATTACAGCCAAACAAGTAAACAAAATAAAACTACATTCAGCAAGCTAAGGAATAGCTGAAAGCCTTTTAATGGAGATGCCAAAGATGAGCTTTTGCAGCTCTACAATTTGCCAGTCAAATTGTTGTCATTTGGGAGAACTTCCCCACAGAAGCTCAGAGTAGAGCAAATGATTGGCAAATTGTCTTTCTAAATTATTATATACTGTTCTGATTGGTTTCCCCCTACTATTCTTTGACAAGATCTTAACATTTTAAAAGTTGAAAACTTGCACGTTTTTCTTTAAAACTGAGCCTTATAATTCTGCATGTCTCATGAAGTGAGACACATTCACCATGTGGGACACATCTCAGGAAATCAGTAATATTTTGAAGGTGTGATTGTAATAAAAAAGCTTTGAGTTTGCGAAAAGTTCGCACAAAATAGGATAAATACCGCATCTGTATTGTTCAGAACTTCATCACTGAAATAAGTTCTATCTTCTGAATCGAAATCAATGGGAAAAGCAAACAAAGCTGCAGAGATAAGGTCATGTTCTTGGGTGTAGATAGATCCTACTCTAAAGAAATTCAAGTCTGGTTGTAACCGACTGCTGAGAGTTTCTTTGTTGTCTTATATACAGGAACTAGAAGCTGGGGTGTAATTAATGCTGGTTTGCACTGCAGGACACACTAATCAAATGAGTATTTTCTCTCAGCTTTTGCACCGGGATATACAACTGCTGTTCATGTAGAGCTACAAGTGCCCCAATGGAATTTGTCGTTCTTTCTTGTGAGAAGGGACAGATTCCCACATAAGGCACTTTTTGCTTCGTCATTTTTTGAAAGATTAAAAGTTATCGAGGAGGTTGGATGAAAGGGAGAGCTGGCATAGTGATTCTTGCATATCCCTTTAATAAGAGAAGAATAATTTTTTAAAAAAGTGTTCCTCAGCATATCCAGACACAGATTATTTTATGGTTTCATGGAATGTTTACTGCAGCTGCATTTATTAGCTCTTGACTAATACGACCCCCCTCTCCGCCCCCAGCGTACTTCAAAATAATTCACTGGAATTTTCTTAGCAAATAATTATTTGATCAATTAAAGCTCTTAGTCTGCAACGTAGTTAACTGTGAATGGATTGTTAATTCCTGGGAAATCCTGCGTTTTTACAAATGGCGGGAAGATAAAGAATATCTTCAAGTTGTTGAACAAATAATTTTTTTGAGAACACTGAAAAGATGCAAAAGTTTTTCTTTCTGCAAACACTTATGGAAACCAAACACTATTTAGGTTAAGGAGAAAAAGTAGTAAAATGAGGCATGAGACATATCAAATTTATAGAGTTTCTTTTAAATCTCTTTTTAGTTCTATTGATCCAGATGATACAGTAAAGTTTTATCTGTAGAAGTCAAGACGTATATGCAAGGGCCTGTATTGTGAAGAATTTTCCATTGAACTCTTATGATGTTCAAGCTACTTTAAATTATTATTTAATTAATAGATAATTAATAGAACTACATGTGGCATATTTCTCCTGCACCTGTGTAACAAATAATAATGGAATTTATCTCAATATTAGATTAACAGTCTGTGTTCTGAAGTAATTTGCCTGTAGGACTGAAAAATATCTAGTTTTGAAATCTGATGGAAATTAAAATGCAGAACTGTCTCCCAGGTTCTTGTTTTAGTTTTTTGATAGCTACCGGTGTCAGAAAGAGCTTCCTGTCTTAGTGTCTGTAATTTGGTTCCAGAAAAATAAGTGAGGCTTTGATGAATCTCATGTCAGTGTGTACATCTTTACCAATTTTGTTTTCCCTGTGTTAGTTTTCTGCCCGCTTGGCTCAGTGGAGCCAGCAATGATTCTGCCAGGCTCTGTCTGCATTCATGTTTTAGTTCAGCCTTCAGTGAATAAAGGAGATCAAACGTCATTGATTAAATATTAGCAATGTTTTAAAACTAGTTCTTTCTGTTCTGGGAAATTCATATCCTTCTCATGTGTGTTTGTTTAAATAGAGACAGACCATTTTGGAATAGTGCGAATTTTCTTATTTCCTCAATGACACTTTGTGATTATCATATGTAATACGTTTTACAAAATTTAGGAGAAAGGAAAGGCAGCAGGGATGCAAGGAGGATAGTTTTTTTTCTTCTTTCATCTCTTCTTGTTAATCTGAATAGTAATATATAGAATCTTTCTTCAGTCTCAAACTCAAGGTTAATGTTGGACTGGTTACCCCTGTTGTGGAGTTCCAGAGGTAAAAACAAACAGCACAGAGAAGTTTGAAAGCCAATTCATCCAGCAGTACAGTCTGTGTTTCACCCAGTTGCTACTCAGGGTTTACAGGTTTAATTAGAACTGCATGTAACCTTGATTTGATCTTTAGTTTAAGTAAAAGTGTCATGGTATATCAGCAATTAGACATAAGGAAATATTACAAATAGCCAGTCCAAGTTGCAAGAATATATATATTTAAAAAAAAATATTCCTGAGACCTTTTTTCTCCTTGCAACATTAATAAAAACATACTTTTATTCACAACATTGTGCAAAGGAAGTGATACACCTGTGATACATCTGTGGAATAACTTTCGTAGCTGGCTTGGTTGAAGAGAATTCAAAGCAGGGAAGAAATGTCACTGGAATTCAGAAACCAAATGAGTAGTATCACAAGATAAATTAATAGTCGAATGGCTAGTAAGGAACTTATGCTGGCAAGTGTGTTGCATAAATGATTCATCTGATCTTGATTGATTGACTAAATGTGATCATTCCTATCAGGTAAAGGGTTCTGTCTCTCTTGGGCATGGGGAATATTTCCCCCCATCATCAATCAATTCTTCCTACTTGAAAGGCAGCCATAATGAACATTTATTCTAATGGGGCAGGTCATCTTTACAGTCATCCACTTTATAGCCCTGTAATATCCTTGATTTCTGTGAACTTATTCCTGATTTATGTTGCTATAAACAAATAATGTAAAAATATTAACTAATATAGCCACGCAATCTGCTTGTAATTATTTAATGTTAGCTGTGTTAGGCACTTAGAGTCACACTTGAAAGTCTTCAATAAGGCAGCTGATGTTCTTAATTTCAAAGTTAGAGAGTATTATTATCTCCAAATAGAAGAAAAAGTTCAATTATGGGTCTAATAAACAAATTACTAAAAAATGTATTGTGCTTACACTTAGCATGTAGTCAATTATGCATGATCTTGCATGCATTTTTTGCATTTCTTGTATATTTGATTACTTGAATTTGATAATTTACATACTGTCTCTCCATCAACATACCCTCGAGACCCTGATATGATGTTTTTCAAATTAAAGCCTCATTAGTTATTTTAAATGGAGCTAAATATGTCTTTCAGAAAAATGAGGAGGACATATCAATATTGACAAATCTTCCTGGAATTCAGGGACTGGAATGAAAATCATCTTGAAATCTTGATCCGAACCTTTTTTGAAGATTTTATTTAAATCAATCTTTCACACTTTTACATTAATATTTCTTGATGATTTATATAAATATGTGTTTCTAGGGAATCACAGGGTCCCATAGTACAGTAAACCTTTTTTATTTGAAGTAAATCGTGACTGTGAATATCATATTAGACTGCATTAATAGTTCTTATTTTTTGTGTGAGGTTAGTATAGAGGGGTTATGTTATGGAAAGACTATTATAGGGTACCTGTTAGTTACACATACATACTATGTAATTGGTAGCAATATTTAATTTAAAGCTGTGTTTCTGTTAGTCTTCAGTACTTGTCTGTGTGTTCAACATGTGTACATTAATGATTTGTCAAGTCATTAGGTATGTTTCTTCAAACTGGAGATTTTTAGATGTTTTTAAGTAGTTCTACTTGCAGCAGACCTGCATCAGATTCTTGTGTAAGTTTTGGGTTTTTTTCCTGTATTTTGTTGCTCTGTCTTCTCTTTGCTACCACTATGGGTTTTTTGGGTATTTCATCTGATTCTTCTTTCCCTTTCCCTTCTGAAGCTAGTGCCTCTTGTCAATTGATTACATTATCTACTTGCTCAGATTGAAGATTTTGTTTACTAACAAATACCCAGATCAGGGTATAAATATCTAACAAATATGTGAGGAGTGGCTTCTGCTGAGTGACTTGGTTTTCAGAAGGATTTCCTGACTAAAAGTTGGTAGCACTTCATTAAAGGGTCAATAATATAAAAGCATCTGTTGCCCTTGAAGGCGTATCCACTAAAAGAGTTATCAAACCCAGAGCTCGCAAAGCTTTTTTCTGTGATAAATGTAGTTACTGTTCTTCATCCTTCCTGCTTTTGCTGTTTGTCATCCTCTTAAAATGCTTTCACATATATTATTTTATATCTTTTTACTGACATTTGCCTTTTTCTTTTTGAAGGCTCTCTGTCGCTGTAAAATGGTGTTTTCACATGCTTTCAGTTCACCTCATCTAATGCAGGAAGAGAAAAATCAATGATGGGTACACTTCTCTATTCACTCTGTGCTCTTTCTTCCTTTCATAATGTCGGTTCTTCTGACATAAAATCAGATAATGTAACAAATAAGCAAAATCTCCCATCTGTCTACCTACCTGCCTACCAATCTGCCCACCTATTTATCTGCTGACATACCGGAATGGACAAGATTCAGTCCGTGTCCTACAGACCAGTGTGACATCCTGGCCTTCACTTACACCCTGTAGTTTGGAAGGATTAACATTTGGTTTACTTATTTCATAGGAGGTGGAGAGAGATTTTGATGAAATTAGGATAATGAACTCAATCACAATCAAACATTGTAGTTCTGGAGAGGATTATGACTTACTAAGAGGTTGGATAGAATGGGAGAATTGTGTCTTACTGAGAAGTCAGATAGAATTTACTTTATCTATAGAGCTAATTTGTAGGTTTTTAGTTTATTTTTATTTATCTTTGGTTGTTGATGAGAGTGTGGGATTTAGATTGGAGAGGGGCAAGTATTTTTTTTCCCCTTTGCCTTTTCTTTTACGTTTGTTTTTGTTTTAAGCACCAAAACAGGGTCCAAACCCTGATTGCTGTGCTGGCCTAAAGAATAAATGTCAGTCAGCTCGTGTGCACCGAGGCACTTGTCCTCCTGAGATGATATCTCTGTTCAGCAGCTCACTGAAGCTCTACAAAAGGCCGATTACAGTCAGATCTGACAATCATTTGAACCGCTGTGCATCTCAACAACTGTCCTCAGATCAAGGGTGACAGAGAGATCTCTAGCTCTATGGAAACAGATGTCAAGTCACTCAAGCAGTCTTCCCGGTTGTTGAATGTAGATAAGTTGAAAATCACTTTAGGTCAAGGGGAAAAAAACCCCAACACTTGCAAGAAAGCACAGGGAGGGCGAGGTGAAAAAGTGAGATAACAGCTGGAAAAGCAGCTTGTAAAATCTTCAGTTCCTTCAAAGCATGAATGACTATAAAAGCATTTGAATTTTCTACTTTAATTAATGCAGCTGCTTGTGACAACGCAGCCTTCAAACAAGCAGTCTGGCTTTAGAAATTTTCATCTGAGGGATTAAACTAGTGGTTACGGCATTGCAACCAGAAAAAAGGTACGGGTAGGAAGGATGGCGTGCTTGGCTGAGTAGGTGACACTTACAAGAATCAGAAGTGATAATCCATTTCTACAACATGCAGCGCACTGTTGCATTCAGGATGAACATGATCAAACTTTGCCACGCTCAGGGGATGAATGAGATTGCACTGACATCCCAGCAGCACTGTGTTACTGGATTTTGGTCGTACAGAGTTTCTGGAAAATAGTAGTCATAGTGCTTGCAAAATTGCATACAGGAGGGAGAAGGGGGTTAATTACCTATGGCTTTCTACTGGGAAGCTCTTAGGAGACCTAAGGAGAAATAAGGTATTTGATTGCCAGCTCTGGGAGTGTGTACATGTGACTGTGCCTCCAACTTTCAAATAGTCTTTGATAGGAAGAACGATCCTTCCATAAAACCTGGAGGGACATGGCAGAAGAAAAAAAAAAAGTGTTCTAAAACTTAAAAAAAAATCTACTCCTTTCTTTATGAGGCAGTTTTGCCAAGTTCATTACAGGCACAAAATCAATTTTTCCCCACTGAAAACTGCTTTTCATTTCACTAAAGGTAACGTGTGCGTGATGGGCCGGGGGGTGGAGTTGCCTGTGAAGGCTGAAGTAGCTGTTGCTGCATCACTTGTGCTTGGTTTGAGTTGCCCACCTGGTGACACCACCCGCAGTCCAGATGAGAAGCGGTGGGAGGTAGCAGAAGGTTCTCAGCCTTTATGAAAACTGATGATTTGTTTTCTTCAGTTCGTATTTAAAATAAATTGTAAAGTAGCCTGTTAAAAGAGGATGATTTCCTGCAAATGTAAGTAAATATGGTTATGAACCAGGAAAGACTTGCAGTGTAAAAAACCACCGAGGCAAGTGACGAATGTGGCAATAACAGCCGAGTCTCTTTCTGTAAGTGTTTGTCTGTCGATGGCATGTGTCCAGCACAAACCAGATGGTATTTGAAATGCCAAACAATTTAAGCTACAGGCTGAAGAAGTCTCAGCTTTCCCATTAAAAACAAAGCAAAGCAAAATTATTTTACTTACTGATCTCACTGATGTTGTTTGAGAGCTGCAGAAATAAACAGTGCAGGCACTTGGGGTATCGTCATGAAAATATGAACTGATGCAAGACAGTTATGCTTTTATGTGAAGAGGTATGTGGTTATGTTGGAATATATGGACTTGGTTGGTGAATGAGAGATGCTGAAAGTTGAAATACACCCACTGCATGAACAGTATCAGTTTTAAGTAGAAGTTATTGAGAAAGTTGTGAAATCAGAGAGCACAGAATAATCCAGTGTCTTGAGTATTGGTCAAAGATGTGGAAAACTTTAATTCATGTGTTTCTTCTGCTCCAGTTGAGAAATCTCAACGAGGTTACAACATTCTGGGAACCGTTTTCAGAAAACAAACAGCTTTCTTCTTATTATTATTCCATTTCTGTTCAGAAAAGAAAAAGTAAGCTGTAGCAAAACACCTAATGATGATTAGCAATAGAAAACCTAGAGAAAAATCTCAATAATAAAGACAGATTAAGAAAAGCATAAACTTCTATAAATGATGAAAGAGGTCATTCAAAAGTCTGCCTGCATTTTTCAGAAATCTTTTTTTGCTTTTATTGAGATCTGTTGGGAAATCTACTTCTCTAGAAGAGGAGAGAAAGTTGGTAAAATATGGAGTCTCTATGGAATTGCTATGGCATAGGGACTAACTGAAACTCATGAAAACAAAAAAGATGCAAAAGTGTTCAGAAAAATCAAATCTTGGTGGTAAATACAGTTTTAGAAGTGAGATGAAATGGGAAGTCTGAAGGAAAAGAAAAAACCCTATTAGTAGTGTATGGCTGGTGGACTAAGACAACTGAGGTGCCATTGTGAAGGCATGTCAAGAGGAAAAAATGCATTTAGTTAACATTTGGATTTCTTTCTTCAGATATAAAAGGACACTAATTGTATGATTTGTAGTTGTGTTCAGAAAGGGAAGGGATTGCCTGTGAACTAAAAGTCGGTCTATGAGCCGGCCGTGCAGGAACGGAATTGGCCCAATAGGCCAAGCGTGAATTCCATTCCCCCAATGGTTCTGACAGCAAAGCTCGCTGTACGCTGCCCAAAAACTACAGGTTAAACTGTGCAACAGGAGAGATGATGTTCGGTACGGCAATTAGTCATCAAATAATGGAACACCTCTGAAAAAGAAGCTGAATGATGAACGAAATGCTGCGCCTGACTCAAAAATCTAGTTGTTGAACCAGTTAAAATCCTGGCAGTGCGTGGACAGGATTGCAATACTCTGATATTTTGTGGATGTAAAATTTAAACTTTGAATAATTCATTGAGAAGAAAGGATTTTTGGAAACCCAGAATGTCTCAGACTTTAGGTATTAAAAAAAAGAAAAGGTTCCGGAGTTGAGGCACCGAAGTCTATGGACTTTGTTCAGAAACCGTGGCAATTTCTGTATGAGCTTTCCCGGGGACTGAGTGGCTTCACTTAGAGCTCCAAGTGATAATCTTTCAGGTAATAGTTGTTTGTGTCTGCACACCAGTAAATATTCCAGGGAAACAATGCAAGCAGTGATGAGGTTTTTGAAATCTTATGGAACTCCACAAATGTTCCTCCTGTTTATCTTTCTACACATAAAGGTTCCTCAGTGACAGTTAATAGTGAATATTTGTCTGTTTGTAGACATGGAAATACATTTATTGAATCTATAGAGATACACATAAGACCTTATTTTTTCAACTCATTTAAATTAAGAAAAACCTATTTTCTTACTCATCAATTAAAGCAAACATTGTAGGTGTTTAAAAGTGCACAAAAATGTTATAGCAAATGTAGTTCTTGATTTTTTTTTTTTTTTTTTTTATTATTAATTTTTTTTCTTTCCCCATTTACTGCCTATTTCTGTTACCTAACTGATTGTCTCTGATCCTGGGTTATACTTCCAATGTTACTTTGACTATGCAGGTATGTCTACACTAATACCATTTCTGTTATTTATTTGTCTTTCATATCTATTTTTACTGCTGATTCTATAGCTACTTTGTAGGCAGTGAGAGGGGAGAAACTTTTAAAACTAATATTCGTGTTTCAAGGCCCACATTGGGAGCAAGGAGCCCCACAACTTTTTTTGGAGAATAAATGGGAAAAGCACTTCTGTTTGGTTGTTAAATAAAGTCCTTTAAATTTATTTGGGTACTGGTGCACAGGCCAGGAGGTTTGCTTGGTATTTTTCTTGTGATAAAGGAAAATTACCTTCAAGCAAACCTGATACAAGTGAAGTTGAGGACTAAGATTCCAAAGAACAGATCTGAAAATAAGGCAGTATGTTTGCAAGGAAAAATGGGGCAAATATTTTTACATTGTGATCTCAGCTTCAATACCTTTCTTTTTGTGTGTAAAAAGGGCAAAACCAGAGAAAGGAAATCAGAGAAAGTAATGTGAATGGCAGAAAATGAGTCAGGACTAAAAAAGCATTTGAAAGTGGTATTTTTTAATAATAAAAACTCAAAACAAAGACCACCAGGAGGCCGAGAAAACAAAAGATGGGAGAAAGGTCCCGCAAACAGCATGTTGAATTTTTTTTTTGCTTAAAAGCATCCACAGGACAATAGCAGAGAGAAAGGGAAACATCACTTTTCAAGTATTTGTTGTACGTAGCTAATAGGTCCAGAGGCTGAGATTGTTCTTCGTGGTGTAGGCGTCTCTTTTTTAATCATCTCTAGCATGAGAAAAAGCAAAAAGCTTCTGTGAGAAAGAGCAAGAATAGAAGTTACATTTAAAATACTTCACTCCAACTCCATTGTTTACTTATACTCTCTATAATTGAGATGTAAAGGTCACAGAGAAGGAAAAAAGAATTTTTCTCCATTCTTTTAAAATTGAGCCAAATTTTAATAGCGCAAGAATGAAAGAACACTTTTTTAAAATAGCAAAATGGAAAACAGGGATAGAAAGTCATGCCAGCTACTGATCTTCATAACTGATCTTCTTGGATTTAGGAGGACATCAACAAATTCTCATGTAGAATGGGCAAGTCAACAACCACAAACTGACAGTAAAACAAACACCATTGGTTTTAATCTCTGGTTTTAGTCAGAGAACAAATGCAGGTTTCACCAGGGTGAGGTTCTGACGTTTTTTTCTTTTTTAAGCAAAACTAACAAAGTAAAAATGGGTAGTTTGGCACAATGTTGGATCCCTGCAGGCTTTGTACTAAAATATTATGCGTGTTCGGACCCTGTACCCCTGCAGAGCATTTGTGCAGCAAATGGACAGCCCTCAAAAAGGCATCTAGTGTACCTAACTCCATCTTTCTCCAGTAACACACAAAAAGACAATACAAATTCTTCTGTCTACTATAGCAATTCTAGTTCTTAACTTGCAATTCAGGTCTTTGGCTTGGAAATAAGAAAAAATATTCAGTTTGCCTTAGGGCTATAAGCACTAGCATCTGTTTAGTTGCAGCTCTGAAAGCCCAGGTTGATCCCAGCTGCAGTTAATCATTAAGGTAAATTAATTTAAATGGTTTTAAAGTTTGTTTTTCGCAGCTGAACTTGCAACTCTATTGCCATGCTTCAGTGTGCTGTGCAAACACCCCTGCTTTGGGCTATCCCAGGTGTTTCTACATAGGTCTGCTTGGAAATGAAAACGGATGTCAATGGATGGCACTTGCTGAAGTGACTTTTCCACTTAGTGGACTGTTCCAGTTCTCAAGATTGAGTTTAGTTGTTGAAATTTTGCCTAATTTCACTCCACATGCCTTACATGCTCTAGATGTAGACTCAGCAGTTGTGTAGTCATGGGAGGTAGTGGACAGACAAAAAATTAAATGTTTGCAAAATGCTTTTAAAGCAGAATATCTGTGGACGCCATTGATTGCTTTGCTTTGGAGGGAAATAAAGAGACACTGAGGTGTAAGAAACTGAAGATTAAAAATATGAATGCATGATAACTAAAATCCCATCCTGGTCTTGTGGAAGTTGATTGAGGTTAATAGGAGTTGAACAGAGATGAAAGCCAAGCAATGCTAAGAGAAGGAACACAATTATGGTACTTTTTAGGTCCTAACCCAGAAATACACAGCACAAAGAGAAACTGTTGAGATTAATAGGATAACATTGTCAGTGCAGCAGTCTGTAAATTAAATCTTTAAGTATATATGTCCTAAATGTCCTTAGGAATGTATTCAGGTAAAATATGAATATCACCATCTTTTCTTTCTGAGCTGCTTTCATCAGAATAAAGTGAATTTTGTGCTTCACCAAATGCCAGAGGAAAGCAGACAAGTTCAGGAACCACAAAAGGAATTGCTTGAAATTGTGTTCATGTAAATGAACTACTTCTTCAGTAATCTGACTGGAAAGAGTGTAAATAATTCTGACAGCACTCAAACTCACCCATACATCTTCTGTAGTTATCAGATATATATATCTTCTTTCATTATTGTAGACTTAAACAAACAAAGAAACAAAACCCAACCATCCAAACAAGAACAGTGGTACCCCAACAATATCTGTTATGTGACATCACTTTCCTGGAAAATTTCCACTTTTTCTTTAAATTGAACAATAAATGTCCCTACTCAAAAGACACTTAAATTGCAGCACTTATTCAGAGCTGCAAGTCAGCCTATTCATTTGATAGATACTGCTCATTCTCAGCCCAAATTACTGAACACTGATTCACTAGTAGTGTTTAGGAACCACATGGTAAAATGGTTTGTTTGTTTTTAATATAATAGAAGAATAATTGATTTTATGTCATTAATATCACCATTGTTTTTGAAGGGTAGGATTCTGTGCCTATACATTTAAAACTCAGTATAGACTTGAAAATACAAATTTATACCAGAAAATGCATGCATACCAGCATAACATTCATTTTTACCACTAAATAAATGTTTCCTGTAGTAATACAGGATTTTTTTACCAGCTGTTCTAATTTTTGTCATATTTCTATGTTTTGGTCATGTTTTCTATATTTCTTTCGAAGAAAGTAAGGCCACGGATTTATTGTCAGAGATGGAAACTTTACTTTGATATCCACTAAAACATATGTTACTTTTTGTTTGGAATTGATGGCATTCCAAGTCAGTTCATAGTTACAGGACCATCAGTGTCTATATAATACGAAATCTTGTGTTTTTTACCTTTTTGAAGCAGTGTGCACTCTAACAAACCTGATTAAATCTTTTATAGTGTTAAACTTTGTTCTTAGAACAATTAAAATTGGTTCTCAATCATTTCAGTGCGCGACTGCATAAGAAGAAACATGTCACAATTTATTTTAATTAGGTGTAGTTTACATTAATATGTCTGTGTACAAAATAAAAATGAATAACTTTATGATTGCAAAGTACCTAGCTCAGTTTAAAAATGCATGAGATGTATTTCTAAGTTACTGCAGTAAAGTTGAATTAAACATATAAGTTAATCTTTAAAATGAATAAGTAATGCAGATGTAATAACATTTTCTTTTTAAAAAAAGCTCAAATACTTATGAAGTGTTGGCCCTCTAAGCTAAATTTTCATGGGGTTATAGAACATAGTTACGCATTTTAATGGTGAATTCCTACCCCAAAATCATAAATAACACATGATTTTAGTAGATGACGTTAGCATCGGAAAAGCTTTAATATATTGCAGACAGGCTGAAAACTTCTTTTTTTTGCTATTTAAAATAACAAGTCAAGGTATCAGTGTATGTTGTAGTGCTTTTTTGTTTTTAAAACACCTGTGTCTTACGTTATGAATCTCATCAAACCCTGTGAACTTTCATGTTACTTGGGACTTTAGAACTATTTCTGGGTTTGAATTCTGGTTCTCCTGATGCAAACATGAACTGAGTAAATTCTGTCTCAACCCATAGTCATTTTTGAGGTTCTCTGTAGGTGCTACAGAAGGATTCCCATCAGAATGTCCAGAGCTTGCTCCAGATATGATCCAGTAAATAACTCCTTTATTCCCTTATTTTAATAAAATTTCTGCAGCCTAATGAAGAGCCAACTGGAAAATAATAGAATGGAATATACATAGATGGATGATGTGTGTAAATATAGTCAAATGCATTTTTTTAATGTCTAATCGAGTGAATGTGCTGCAGAGATTCAGATCTCATTTTCTGTGTTCTATCCAGCCCCTTCTATAACACCACTTCATTTTTCTATAAAGAACTTCTACATGCATTTTTCCACTGACATTTATACGCTTTGGATATGTAAGTACCTATAACATAAGTGTTGATTTGTTACGATATTGCTGGTATTAGATACTTTAATTGTGGAAGTAATTAACACTTCTTTTGTTCACCTAATGTATCATTTTTCTCAAACTGAGAGTCTATTAGCAGCCCATTTTGTATTGCGTGTAGACATCGAGTCATTACAACAGTTGACACAAGACAGCCTTGAGATGTGTGTCACTAATTAAGTAAAAATCTCCAAATTAAAAATAGGCTCCTTATAACTAATGAGGAATGGCCATCTACATGAGACAATATTCATGTTTTACTTCATTGATCGTGAAGTATTGCTATACTGTGTTATAGTAAATCACCAAAAAAAAACCATTAGCAAAGCTTTTCTCTCTCTGCAAGTACAAAGAATATTAATTATTTTTGCTTCCTGAAAACCAAGAGCTTTTTTTCCCCTCTTCCTGTAGTATTCATTGACAAATGTTTGCAAATCCATTCTCCAAAAATAACTACGGAATATATATTTGCAAGCGCTTTGCTTGTGTATAAGTACATATAAGTATCTTCCTTTTTATTTTGATTTTGATACATCCTACAATGAAGAGATTAATAAAACTGTGGTTTAGCTTTATAATTTTTAGGAACTGTAGCAAAGAACATAAATTCTTTTGTTGTCTATATGATAAGTTGTTGCACAAGTTGAAGCTGCGGTCATTGAGCACATATATAAAAATACTACAAGTCATTGGTGCGTAACTATATTATTCCGGGCAGTTGTGATGGAAGATTATAATGGTGAGAATTGTTATATTGTTGTTTTTAATCAAACAGCACTAGCACATTGATTTTGTTTTTTTCAAGATAAGAGAGAGACTTAATTTTTGAGAAAAGTTCATAATACATCTGTCCTCTTGTGGCATCTTCATTCTTCTTGCTTCCAAACTGAATCTGTTTTCTCTGCAGCTACATGTTTTATTAGTATTTTCTGACTGCGAAGAAGGGGATTTTGGTATTTCATATGAGATAATGCATTTTTTTCTGTACTGTATAATTTTGCAAGGTTACGTTTCTCCATTTATGACAAACTCGAACCAAAACTCTAAGGGTGAAATTTAGGAATATTTAAGAAAAATCAGAGGTTGGAAAACTATGTGAGATCCATTTCCAATAATTATATTCACAACTCCAGGGTATTATAGAATGGAAAATGGGAAGTGTGATTTACCATATTAACACACTAGTAGCTTATATATGTTCTTTTTAAGACATTATATATATGTATGCATGTATTATAGAGTCCATAAAAAAGAGGAGAGTTATTAAATCTGAGACAGTGGAAGTCAGGTTATTTGTGCAGAAAAGATGAGATGGTAGCATCTAATGAAGCAGTGAGAGAACAGCAGATTTTAATTTAAGCAACAGGCAAAAATTAAGATATTTACCTTACCTTTAGTAAGGGTCACCGTTTTTTAATGTGATCTATAGGGATGGAAATGTCATAATATGTGTCATATGCAGAGTACACTCTTTTGCCTTCTTGCATAACGATGCAGCCTTGCTGATGGTATCAATAAAGACATTTTCACTGACATAGGAAAAAATGTAAATGCAAAGAAAAAAGTCACATTAAAACATATCTATCTTTTGGACTTTAGGTCCCTGTCAGTTCCTCTATAAAGTGCAGTTTTGTATCTGCATTAACCCTCTGCCCTAAACTAATTTTCCTTTTGATACAGTGTGGCAGTCTTTAAGCACTATGTATTTATTAATTGATTTATTACGTCAATCTTCTGACACAGTGCATGAATTATTTGGAAAGAATATTGGAACACCCCAGGAAACTCTGCTCTTGTTTCTTCTCCTCTTTTCTCTCCGTCTGCCATCATTTGTACTTTGCTCTTTTTCTGTAACTAAAGAGGCTGCAGAAAAGTTGGTGGGCACGTAAAATTTGGGGTTTCCTTTGTGTCTATTGATGTCTTGGACCACCCTTGTTTAACAACAGCAAATACATATATGTATGTACATACATATAAATATATATACACAAAATCACATTGTCATGCTGTTCAATCCAGAAATGGTTAAATTTAGATCTGTTCAGTGAAAAATTACTCCAGTCTTGTAGAACTTTGACTGGGTGAATTAGAAAATTTGAGGTAATTTTTGGATGCAAAATGTCCAACTGCATTTAGGAATCTAGGTGGATTTTGCTGTTATGAGCTGATTTTACTCTCATTAGCCTGATTACTGTAAGATTTTACAACTTTAGTAAGTAGATCAATGTTGGATAAACCCCACTTTTAGTCCAGGTCCCCATCCTGGTGGCTCCTCTTGGGCTGATCACCCCAAGATCTGTGTCCTCACCCCAGCCTGTCTGTGCCCAGGGGGTTTTATTTTTGGATAATGATCCAAAACTGTGCTGTTTTAGAAAGGTTTCCTCTTCTTTTCCCTACCTTTTTTTTTCTCATTGTCAGCCTTTGCGTAACCATCAGCATAGTTTTTGTGCTTCTCTCCAGTGGCACCAGCTACATTACAATAGAAGAGATGAGTCCTGCGGCTCCGTTAATTATTTACATCTGTGTTGCGAAGATGAGCAAGTGTCTGACACACAGAAAGCAGCGATCGGGAAAAAGATCGCCAAAGGGAGGGTGTTTGCTCAACCAGAGTCATTATAATGGTAGTATGCAAACAACTTTCATGCTTTTAAACAAAAAGTAGTATTTAAACAGTCAGAGTTACTGTATAATATTACATTTGAGCTGTCTGCTGTTTGCTTTTCTTTAGTACTTATAGAAAACATGCGAAGAGGAACAGGCAGGCACCTGTGGAACATCACACACCAGTTTCCATATGCTCTGGTTTGCACCTGTGAGTTAATTTGGATTTAACGCTAGTGCCAATGCTAAAAACCTGGCACAGCAGCATAGAAATTGGAGTTTGTGTGACACTGAGGCCTGTTAAGTTGTACAGAGAGGTAACCTTGTGAACCATTTTGTCTGCAGTAACAGACAAAATTGGAAACCATTGTTCCAAAGTAAATTTCAATTTTCTTAATTATTTTTCGTTATTTTTAATTTTTATTTTTTAAGTTTCATTATGAGTTTTTGAGTGACTAAATTTACATATTGGCACTCCAAGCACCGACTTAAATCAATGCAAATACTTGGTTGGATTTGGGGAACTTTGGCATGGAAAGCTGTGTTTCTTCTCCCTGTGCAGAGCCCGATGAGCCAAAGGCTGTTCTAGGAAACGCAGGTAGATACCCCAGGGCTGATATTGTCTGCACTCCTCTGTTTATGAAAAGAGAGGAGAGATGAGACACCAGACTCGTCAGCGCCGTGAATCAGCGCAGATGGCTGATTTTCAAACTGTGGTGACTCAAAGCCATATTTTGATTTCTAAAGTTCTTCATTTTCTCTTTTGTTTCTGTTTTTTTTTTTTTTTTTTTTTTTTTTTTCAGTATTGCGTTCTTTAGCTCATCTCTTACATTTGCTCCTAAGTCACGGGGCCATACTAGAAGTATATTCCTTCATTCACATGCTCACAGACCTACTGGCTGCCATTAGTTTTATTCTTTCTAATGAAATAATATTTTGGAGACAATAAGCTGTGTCTGCATGGTCAGAGATTACAGCTTTTATTGTGCTGGGAACAGCACAATATCTCACCTGCGTTCTTTTTCTTCAGTTGAACACATCCTACCATGTTTATTATTCCTCTTCTTTCATGGGCAGGTGAATCCCTGATTTAATTGAAGGTGACTTCAAACTTACATTCATTATCATTCCGTGTGGTGGAATAAAGCGTATGACTATAAGTAGCAATGCATAAGGGGTTACTTAAGACACATAAATCCTCCTTAAATATGAAATCCTTTCTTTGCATATATATAAGATACCAAAGAGTAAAGATTTTAGGCAATTTCCATAAATCTACCCAGTGATTAAAAGTCCTACTATTAAAAATGTGCATCTAGTCTATGTGAAAAAATAGTTTTAAAGCAATTATGATACCATGAGATACCACGTGTGCCTAGTTTACACTTTACATTAACCTGTAACTACAGAAATGAATATGTGGTATCCAACCTCATGGAAGTTTTCAAAGATTTAACATAAAAAGTATTAATCATAGAAGTATAATCTCTTTTTTTCCCATTAATCTCTTGTTTTCCCACATAAACAATCTATTCTAATGACCATAATTTAGCCCTAGAACTTAAATATCTTTATGGTACAGTATTACTCTGCTTGGCAGGGTCAGAAACATTAAGATGTTGTGATTTCAAGTTTTATAAAAGATGAGCACTTTTAAAACCCCTGGTTATTGTCGATGAAATGGACAAAAAGTAAATTTCAAAAAAGATGTGAGTATGACTTCTCACATTTCAAAAACTGTATCAGCTATTTTATGTTGCTTTGACTGCATGTGCCAGGTTGTTTCTTGTTGCCAGGAGCTATGTTAAAGAATAAATATTAAGTTCTTAAATCAATTCTGCAATCTTAAATATCCTATGCTGTGCTCTGAGTCCACAGTGATGCTACAGGGCAGGGGGGGTTAATGGGGAGAAACAGGTCTCACAATCTTATATATGATTTTGGCAAGCCAGATACTGTATTGTACCGCAGTGGAATATTTTCATTTAAGCACATATTTATCTAGAGATATCCTAAAAGTTAAGTGGATTATTCTCTTTTAAACTATGGGCTATTTTGTCTTAGTTACAGTAATTAATTAATTTCATTAATCCCATTGTCTCTTGCTGGAGGATATCATGAGGAATCTCTTTCCTCTTCTCAACCTCCACTCAAGTAAGGGCACTTTGGTTGAAGGGAGTTGAGCTGGATTCATTGCAAACTGCATGGGTATTGCTAAAATACGGTGCAGTTTTCTTCCATGCTTTCCCACGTGCTGGGAAAGTCCAGCGAGTCTTGGCAGACACAGTGTGACCAAATCAGAAATGGCTGTCCCGGTCAGTTCAACAGCCAAAGAAATCTGTCCTCCTGGTTTCAGGCTGTCTGCTCCTGGGCGCAGCCTGTCTTCCGGAGGATTTGGGGAGAGAATCATGGAACCATTTTGGTTGGAAGAGACCCTTAAGATCATACAGTCCAACCATAACCTGAATCTACCACTAAACCATGCCCCTAAGAGCCTAAGGAGTAGTGACCCATCCCTGTGGACCTGCTTGGCCATCCCAGGGCTGCCTCTGCCCTTGGCACCCTCACCTGATCCTGACCCTCACCCACGGGTGGACATCAAGGCTCATCCCCATGGAGATGCCTGATGTCTCAGGCTGGGCTACCCATGTGGGATGCCATCCTCAGGGGTTTCCTCCATGGCCCTTGCTCAGCTTTTTCTTCTTTTTTTTTTCTTTTCCATTTCTCATTTATCTATCCGTTAAGAGGCACTTATCTCCAGGAGACACATAGAGACTCAGTTTCCTGAGCCAGCATCTCTTGAGCCACACAGCGCTGCATGAGTGACACTGCTCCCGTCCTCTTCACCAGCCAAGCAGTGTCCTGGTGTGAGTGTTTGAAACATCGAGGTGGTGTATTACCATAATTGCAACCAGCAGTTTTTACTGTTTTTCCACCAACTGGCAAGGCTAGGTAGGAATTATTGTGTCTTTTGAAGGGAAGGAAAGACACCATCCGTCTGCTATATTCTTAGCATTCTTACACTAAAGTAAAATACAGTGAGATTATTTTGAAGAGGAACACTTTTAGAGTCCTTTTCCCAAAGTTCACTTGGTAGTGCTGCCAGAAGTGTCTCTCTGTTAAAGGGAAAAGGAGGAGGAATAAAAAAGATAAAAAGCTCTTCATCTTTATTTGCATTAGACATTTCAGAAAGTGCAGCAGCTGGGTAGGATTCAGTGGGAAAAGCGTGTTCTGCTTCAAAGGCATCGTGACATGCAGCTTCATTTAGCTTAATTTTTGTGTTTGATGAAGGAGGTAGGAACTGTGAGCAGGGAGTCTGTCTCACACATGCTGTCTTGTTCCACTGACATTGGATGATTGAGACCTGTTACCTTTTAGGATCATTTTCCAGTCAAAATAGGTCACAAGTCCTATAAAATAGCGCTTTTGTGGTCTGAAGTTCTCTTCAATTTCAAGTCAAGTTGACTTCCAAAGCATCACACTAGTAAGGAAACAGAAAATACATATGAGTTTGTCTTAACTGTGTGAATAAGTTAATTGCTTCTAATCATAACCCTTTTGTTTTCACAAGTGGTGCACAGAATTTCTCTTGAAAGCAAAACAAAGTCATTAATATTTCTTGGAGAGTACTTCAGTTTTCCCTCATACATGGTTCCAAATCGAAGGAATCTAACTTATGAAGCTCCCCCACTAGTATTTTAAGTTAGATAACAAATTTAAAATTGAAGGATGTTTGTGTCCTGAAGCAGTCTTGCAATTTAAAAAAGCAAGAAGCATCAAATCAAAATTAAATCCCCAAATATTTAGACAGGAGTATATCAGACTAGTGCTATTGAGGTTGTAGATGTTAATCAAGAGATGCAATCTTTTTGCTCCTTGAATTTAGAAGGTGTATATATACATGCTTATATATTTTTAGTCACAGAGCTCCATTTTCTGCTTGGCAAGTTGTGAATGCTGAAAGCTCTCTAGCAATCGTGGATTTATATGTAAGTAATGCAAGCACTGTCATTTACATGCTTCACAGATGTAAGGGTTTTTTTTAATGTATGTCCTCTAATTTAGAAGAAAAATGCTTTTAGTCTTCACACTCTATTCAGAGTTGCTCTAATGCAATGAATAAGCAAACTATAAATGGCAAGTCAGAAACTTAGCTTGGTTTTGTTAAATTTTAGGTGCTTTCACGTTCTGATGCAACTGAACTTGGAATCAAATGAATCCTCTCGGTTTTATATGCCCTACCTGACCCTGAGTGCTTGGCTATCCTAAGCTGCTTTATTTACATTCCTCTTTGGCAGCTCTTTAGAGTTCAACCTGTCCTGGAGGAACACTTGGCACTCCCAGAGCTTTTAAGTACTGTTGTGAGCTTTGTGTGCATAGGACACTTCATGGGATGAAGTGTCTTACACTCCCCCCCAAAAAAAACACACTAAAAAAAACACACAAAAAAACTCAAACACAAAACAAACAAACAAACAAAACCAAACAAACAAAACAGAACAACCCCCCACCCAGTGGTCATGCTGTGTGGGAAGGGCATGGAGCCCCCTTGCCCCCACCTCCGGTTTTCTCACATGGTGCAGTAACCTCTACAGGAGGTTACACTTCTCTGATTGCTATTAGAATAATATAATTGTTTTAGTTAGAAAAGACCTTTAGGACCATTGAGTCCAACTGTTAACATGACATTGTCAAGTCGACCTCTAAACCATGTCCTTAAGAACCATTGTATTCAAATCCTAGTATCTAGGATAAGTTTTAACTATCTCTCAACTTCCTCTTGTTAATTTCCTTATATATTTTGCTGGAAAATACAGGAAAAATGTATTCTTCGTGAAGTGTTTGAGTACCTTTACATTTGCTAAGCACTTATTTAATCTAGAGTATAGTGAGAAGAGTTGTTTCTTTTCTTTGAGTTCAAAGGGTATTTAGATCCTGCATCCTTAGCTTAGGAAATAAGTTTTCTTGAAAAACTGTATGTACCATATCATCATAATAAAAAATATGTTGTGGTTTTTTTTTCTTATCCTGGAAGCATGTAAATTGTTTGAGACAGAATACGTTTATCGCCATATCCATTGCTGTTTTATCCCCATAGCACCAGTGTGCTATGTTTCTGTTATTCGGTGATACATCAAGGATATAATTGGTGTCGCTCCATTGGTGCCAGGTGAGAAGCTGGAAGGGTCAAAGGTGGGACAAATACCTTCTACAGGCAGATGCATTGTGAACTGCTGAGAATTAGTAATTGTTGTGCCCATTCTGAGAGGGTGGACAGTTCCCTGACATGTATAATAACAAGGCAGTGGAAATTTGTAGTCGAAGTTTTATGGTCATGACAAGTTTTCTAAGTTAGTTGTTAACACAGCCTGCTAAGTAAAAATACTATGTGTATTTGTTTAAAAGAGCCTTCCTGTGCTCTGTCCTGCTGACTTCAAGAGACAAGATCTTCCAAAGCAGAGATTTTCCCACTTACAAGGGAGCTACTGGTTGTGATTTCTGTCCTTTGGCTTGGATTAGTGCCTTGAAGAAGGTGAAAGCAAATCTCACGTGAGCATAGTATGTCCTGGGGTGCGTCTCCCTTGAGGACTCTTACAAGCTGTCAGAGTTTAGCACAGACTCAGGCTCCAGTATGTGCAAACAAGGAGCTCCATGTACTGTCCATAAATTATCATTCATCCTCTAAATGAACTAAGCCCTTCAGACCTCTAAATGTTCTTTGCAGTGCATTAAAAATCTCAAAGTCTTTATCATGTGTACTTTTTTTTTTTTTTAATTTTTTATTGGTTAGAACTTTCTGTAAGAGATAAACAACAGAGATCCTCAAAAACCCCTAAACTTCCTCAAAAGTCCCTATATGTGACACTTCAGAGATACGGGGCCACAGAGCGATTGCAGCTGGGCTGGTACCCTAAAGGGAACAATCACAGCATCCTTGTTCTCTCCCTCCCATCCTGTACTGCACCGATTCAGAGGCAGATTCCTGGGCTGGAGGAACAGTTTATCTGATCTTATGCAGCCATACATATGTAATATTTATATGTAATCTCATAAATATCTAGAATTATCTACATAGCACAACACTGAATGTAATATTGGTACTTGTTACTTTCAATATGGTACTCACAAGACAATTGAAAAATCTTATTATAGTTTTTAATGTTTGCAAAGCTTAATTTTAACATCTGTAAAACACCTGTATTTTGGGGAAATAATCCTCTCTGCCACATTGGTTTCATTTTTATTGCACTAATAATTTCTTGATGATTTTAATTCTTCTAAATGCAGTGACAATGCACTGAAAATCTGCAAAATGGACTAATACATGGAGTGTCGCCCTTAGCTTTGAAATGGAAATGCAATGTATAACTTCTTTTGCCTTGTTGTAGGTAGAAAAATACCTATAAGAAATTTTCTGTGTTTTTTAGGTCCTGAGGAAGTAGATGTCAAGTGCGCCCCGAATTACGTTAATTGCATCGGTACAAACAAGTGCATTCACTTGTCCCAGCTCTGCAATGGTGTTTATGACTGTTCTGATGGGTACGACGAAGGAGTTCATTGCCGGGGTAAGTCAATTTGCTGAGGAAAAAATGCATTAACCTGAAGTCTTTGGAGATAAATATATATATATATATATATATATATATATAGCTACATGTATATTTAGTTCAAAGAAAACTGGGACTTTCTTATTCTTGGGAATACATATAAAACAAAAGTGGATTGATAGAGGCATATTTTTATGTGTGTTTCAAGTTCATTTTAAAAATGTTTTGTGTGAAGTGAATGGAAGTAAAAAGCCCATGCAGGTCTTTGGACTTTAACAGTTACTAACCTTGTATGATGGAAATGGTCGTACCAAAAGATGAGGAAGCCCGTTCTTAGGGAGCAAAATTGGGCAGCAGTGTCTAACAGAATTTTTTTTTTTTTCCTTATATCTTCTGTTTAAACAAAAAAGCCAAAGAATACCACTGAAAAATACATCAGATTTGCTATGAGCACTATTTTGCATTTGGGATTTGCATTTGTGGGGATTTTATTCTAATAATTTACTCTTCAAGAGTGTAGTTACCAGATTCTGGCGATGAGAAATCTTAGGCAGGAATTGGTGGTGGTGAAGGTTTTTAATATCTCGGCTGTACTACTCAGAAAATGTATTACCCTCTGCCTTGTTACAAGGCTGCCATAATAAGCCCAAGTCTTGGATACAATGAGTCATTAACATGTCAGTTAGTCTCAATCAGCAGACTATGCTGGTAGGGAAATGATTGTTGATGATCCTCAACAGATCTCATGTTCAAAAGCAGAAACTCAGGAATAGCTCCTGGGGCTTCTGCTACAATCCAATGTGACAATATACAGTAAAACATACAATTAATGGTAAGGTTCAGAAAGTAAAATTAGTTCATGTGGACAGATTTCCAGACCTGTCATAGTCAAGTCTAAACCTATACCAAGAATAAGCCATATGAAAAAAAAATAAATAAGAAAAAAAGTGCCAGCTGGAATGAATCAATGTTAATACTGCTGACTTCACAAAACTACAAATAGTTATTTTTATGTAACCAGGTGAGGATACGGGCTGTCAGAAAATCTATGACAATAGTTATTCACAGTGATAGGAATAATTTCTTTTCTTGAAGGCTCTATGTTTGTATAGCCCTTGTTCAATGAGCATTACACAAAGTCAAAAATTTTGTCAGCATATTGATTTTGATCCTAGCATCCAAAAAACCCCAAAAGTTCAACTGGCCACAGCAGTTATTTGTCCCATACTGAAACTTCCTAAAGCTGCAGAGGAGTGTTCTTCAGAGAACAATATGGATCCATTACACACTGTTTAAATGTATATTTCTCAATAATTCATAAATTTGGATAAATTACTCTGGAGTAAATGGCAGAGAATCAAAATTTTCAGTGCTGGATAATTATTGTATTATAACTCTCTTGTATTTTTATTTATTGTCATTTTAACTCTTTAAATGAGGAGATTTAATGGAATCAGAAAAAAACTAAGTAGACTAAAAGTAAAATCCTATGTTAGTGCAAATTAAGTATATTTGGCTTTCATCTGTAGCATTCTGTATATGTTGTCTGTACTTTGCAATGTGATAGCACATGAAATACATAATCTTTATTCATGCCCATTTACTTCATGCTCATAAACACCTTGTAAGGTTCATGTTGATTCCAACTCCTTTATTATCATATATTAATATGAATATTCCCCTATGGTAAAATTAATGTCTAATCTAATAAATTCCCATAGAATTTAGTAAAATATACTACAGCGAACATTTGGTCTAAACCACACAGGAAAAATGGATAATGAAGTTCTTCTATACTACAACAATAATTTATAGTTGTCTCCAAGTACCTCATCAAGTAAATGGTTAACAACTCATTAATATTGATTTTTGTAGCAATTGCATGTTTTGACTTGCTTATTAGAGGCACTTCTTGATGTTATTATTGGGCACATTTCTATTAAGAAAGGAAAGAATATGAAAAACAGTAACGTTCACCTTTTCCTCGATATTAGTAATAAAAAGGGCATTCTAAGTGTGTTCCTCTTTATACAACATTTTTCAGATGAAATTTTTGATGGATCAAAGAGATAATATTGGTTTTCAGTATTTAATTGCAAACAACTCAGTTGGTCACAGAGTTGACTGTGCTAAAATACCCCACTGCAAGCACCACTGGCAGTGCTGTGTAAATAAGTCACGGTCTATCAGCCAGGAAAATAAGTCGTGATATGAATTTTTGGGTGTGTGACCACATCTAAGAGCATTTCAGTGTATGGGTCACGACCTCACAGTGGTGAGAGCTTCTAATAATGCTTAAGAACTAATGGAGTATAAGCATTCAGTAACTGGAATTATTCTCATTTTAATTCTAAACCTCTAAATTTAACATTCTTATGTTAATTAATTATATTATGATCTTTGAGAGATATATTCAGACCTCCACCTTTCCCTGGCAAGCAAAAATATGAGCACATCCGCAGTGTGAAATGGTACT